>NC_047679.1:91852111-92452111 GCF_011762505.2 Arvicanthis niloticus | reverse complement strand
AAGGTTTCCCTAGCAAATTGGACCAGTGGGTAATGAGCTGTTCAAATGATGACTTGAGTCTGATCCCATTGTCAACACTGCAAAAACAATAGAATCTGTAAAGGAGAAATAGAAAACATACTAAAATAAGAGATGCTGTAATTCAATTGTGTGAAGTAGAAAGGCAGGTTGTTCTAATTGCAAGCAGTTTGAATATGAAGAGTATGCTTTTGTCTTCAAGGCATGGACCCATGTAAGTATTAAGTCTTCAAGGAATTCCTATTCATTTATACAGTCTATCAAATCCAGAATATATGAAAATCAACGTAACTAAAACATATAGATGATTTGTTATCAAAAGCTACTCTTGAACATATTACTTAGGTTCATTTTCACAAAGAAAAAAATGAAAACATTTTACAGCATATTTATATGTAATGTGAGTAATGTCAATCTCATAAGACCAAAACATGGCTGCACTTTTTCCTGTGATGTTGCAAATGATAGTGTAACTGGCAGTTTTTAATGCTCCCTTTCTAGTGGCCCATCAGTGAAGTCCATTCCCAAGAAGTCTGTCATTTACTAAGTCATCTGTGATTCCTACTCAATAGTCATGCCTAGCCATTAGCTTTGTTTTACATTTTCATTCAAAGTGAGGGTAAAATATATTAAACTGTAGATGCTAAGAGTGATAAGACTATCTCTCTTACTAAAAGCTATGATGTTTACTATTACAAATAAAATACGAATGAAGTATCACTGCATATATTTGCTGTTATAAAATATTTGTTGAATAACAGAATAGTAAATCTATATGCTAATTATTATTGTTCATCCGGGACTTATTCTAGTATTATAGCATGTCACCATACAATTTAAAATTTCTTCAAATATCAATCTCTAGAGTCATAGAGTTTCATAAAACAATCTTATTCCTTAGATTGAAGTTAATACATTATTAATTTAAGATTAGAAAGAGTATAAACATTATTGTCATATGTTAATATTCTCACATATACTTATTCTTATACAAAAACCTGACAAGTTATATACACAACTAAAAATGTAGCAGTTCTTTTATTGCTATATTTTCTTGTCTTTGGAACATACAAATTGTCATATTGATATTATGGTGTAAGCACAATGGATGGCTAAAAAAATATGTTTGTTTGGTAGAAATGATATGAGAAAAGAATCCTGGATTCCAAACCTTTACATTTTAAAATATTTTCCTTTGCTCTACCTTGAGGAGTTTAAGTGTAATGGTCTTCCTGCTGTAAGAAAGATTACAACCAGCTTGTCAGTCTTCTATCCCAATGGAATCAATCATGGTGACAGTTGCTACTATGGCCTCCTCCATGTATTTATAAGCATGGAGGAGGACATGTGAGCACCTGTCTCCGAGATTTAGATTGTGTTGATACTATGACTCTATAACCTTCTAAAAATTTCAAGAGGTACCTAAGAAATGAGTTCCTACTTTCATTATGATGTTTTTCTTCACAAATCAAAATCCTCATGAATCTTTAATTAGAATTTAACAGTATTTACAATGTAATCAATAAATGGCATTTGAAATGTTTCTTCCAACTTCTTTTACCATATAAATAGATACCAAAGAAGATTTGATCAAAATATTTATGCAATTTTTCCAATAAGATTAACTATTTGTTTTTCTTTTCATAATAAAATCAGGGTATAAAAGATGTTCAATTATGAGCTATGAAAGCAAAAACAAAATAAGAAATACTAAAAGTTATTATGAGTATTCACTATTTCTGTAAAACATTAAGGAAAATGTTGAGAAAATTGTCAAAATTATGCTAAAAAACATGAATTATAACCTTAAAATGTAACGAAGAAGGATTCCATTTACAATACCTTTGACCTATATTTGTTAAAGTTTCTGGCAATGAAATATTACTGAGCAACTTTCTGTTCAACAGAGAAATTTTGTATTACATTTAAGTTATTTGGACCTGAATAGGTTCATAGTAGCTGTTTATGAATTATGAATAAATTTATACAAAATAATCAGTGATTATATCATTTAGTGAGTTACTTATTTCTAAGTAAATATAAAAAATACTTGGCATAGTGGCACACACTTCAGTACTGGGGAAGATAAAGCAAAAATGGAGGAAATACAAGGCCATTATGAGCTGTATTGAAAGATCTTGTACTAAAAAGAGAAAAATAAATAAACCTCATCTATAACTAAAACACAACTGAGTAAGTAGCCTGGAAACTCACTAGATACAGTTTCAAGTTTTTTTCCTATTTTAGAAAATGTTTATATTTTATTAGGAAAGAAGACCTATTCATCATCATAATCATTTCAATTAGGCTACACTTATTTAAAAAATTATACCCACTCTTCTTATATACCAACTTTATTCAGTTGGGAAAAAAGAAGAGGAGGAGAAGAAGGAAGAGAAAAAGTAAAGTTGGAAGAGGAAGAGGGGGAGTAGGAAGACCAGAAGCAAGGAGAGCAGCCCCCACCACCTTCAAGTTCAGTGTTGTAGATTTTCTGAGGTTGGTACCATGCTTCAAATATCAGTATGTGTTAACATCTTAATTTTCCTTCACATCCTTCATTGTTGCTAGGGATTGACAAAGAGTCACAAATGTGTAGAAATTATGGGATGAGGCACAGAATTTAAATTACACTCTAATTTTCCTAACACAGTTATTGCACCCACATGCACCCATGCATGTGTGCATTTACATACATACACACACACACACACACACACACAGAGAGAGAGAGAGAGAGAGAGAGAGAGAGAGAGAGAGAGAGAGAGAGAGATTCCAGTTTTAATTGACTTGATGTAAACTTATCCTGGAAAATTAATCTATTAACCTACTTTAATTTTGATCTATTTTTTACATTTATACTTAATCAGAGATCTCTGCAACTTTCTATTTCTGTACACTGTAAAAAGAGTCCATATAGTTTTGCTTGTTCTCTTTCTGCTTCTTTACCATTTAGTCAATTTTTAAAGTTAGAACTTTCTTATAAAAAAATGAAGGGGTAAAATCTGTCAGTAAAACAGGAAGAAAAGATAGTTTTACAACTTCATATTGTGTATTGAACCAAATAAATAATAACAGCAACAAAAAACAAAAATAGTATTTCCAGTCATGGATTTACTACTCTAGTTCTATTCATTATCAGTTCAATTTAGATGTTCATACATTCTAACTTTATAATTCATACTACAGACAGTACATTTGAAGATGCAAAAGCAGTATGTAATTCTCAAAAGTATGTAATTTCTCAAAAGGAGAGCCCCCCCCCCCAAATTTAAAAATTCTAATGTAACTATGTGCAAACCTTGAAGACGTTCCTTGTCTTTTGCTTTCCTTCTTAAATTATGTTTTGGCATGGCCATGGTTAGAATTCAAGGCCTTTCACACATGCTAGACACATCACTAAGCTAAAAATTAGTGAACAATACTAAGAATGCAGTTGAAAGGTTTTTGTCCCCTGACCATACTAAAAGCAAGAGGAAACCGCTCATAGCAATACTTGAAAATGTTCTGTGTATAAAACTGAAATATGGAGGTAATAACCACACTCAGATTATATTTCAATTATTTGCTTTTCTTGGAACATTTGGAGTCCAAAATCTAGTGCAGCTCTTTTTTTTTTTTTTTTTTTACTTTTAGTTTAACAGTTCTTTATCTCATGTCTACCACCAGTAATAGAAGCATCAGTATCAATAAGTCAAGAAAGCATGAGTCAGATGTGATTTCCAGCTAAATTTAAATACATGGTGGCACTTCTAGCCTAAAAGAAACCAAGATCTATTGGCATGTGTGTGTGTGTGTGTGTGTGTGTGTATGTTTGTATGTGTGTGTGAGAGAGAACAGGGGAGGGAGAGGGAGAGGGAGAGGGAGAGAGAAATATAAAATAATGAAGAATTCTCTTAACCATTGCTTGAGTTTGATCTTGGTTTTGTATTCACTATATTAAGAAAGTTCAAAATTAATTCACAGATAAATATATAATTCCTTTTATCCACCACATTTTATTTTATTTTATTTTTGGTGTTTCGGGACAGGGTTTCTCTGTGTAGCTCTGGCTGTCCTGGAACTCACTCTGAAGACCAGGCTGGCCTTGAACTCAAAAATCCACCTGCCTCTGCCTCCCAAGTGCTGGGATTAAAGGTGTGTGCCACCACTGCCTGGCTATCCACCACATTTTAAATGTACGTAGTAAGTGTTGGACATTGTGACTTTATCCTTAGAGTGCTTTTCAGCTAAATCTATTTATAACTTCTCCAGTTAATGGAGAGGAGTATCCATGTATGTCAAGAGTGATGTATAATCCATTTTGATGATTTAGGGCCACTTTCCCCACTCCCTGAAATGGAAAAATCAGCCAAGGGAAGTGGGCCTGCAGCCTTGAACCAGCTGGATTCACAGAAGACATCTGAGCCTCATTAAGTTGACAAGAGATTCTTGATGTTCAGTTGCTCTACCTGCATTTCAGGGAACATGGTGTCTCCTGTTGGTTGATGAACACTGGGAACAAGAGCATCTTTCCTGAAACCAGAGTGATTCTGGAAATGTGGAATTGCCTTTACTTGTGAGAAATGACAAAGGAGACCCGTATACAGCAGTTGTGTATCCCCCTAAGCAGGAGCCACAACTACTACCTGCAGCATAACTAAAGTTTTCACTTTGAAAATTTGCAAGGCCAGCTTCTCTTGGTGGAGTCTTCTACTACTGTAAGTAGTATCTATCACAAGGAATGGAATACAGCTGCATTCCTATTACAATATAAAGAGTTATGTCAAAAAATGAAAATGAATTTAACACAACAAATGTCTGTTGTCTTCAGGTCAATTATCTGCCTCTCTCTCTCTCTCTCTCTCTCTCTCTCTCTCTCTCTCTCTCTCACACACACACACACACACACACACACACACACAGTGAAACACGGAATTCCAGATGGATTGCAATACTACATCGCTGGAAACACACATGACCATGGTGATTGCTATGAAAGTCAGAAGAGAAAGACTTGATGAAAAGTTTATAGGTCATTAATATAGCCCTTATTAATGTTGTTATCCACCCATGAATGAATCGACTTCAATCTCTTATACAACTAAACAAAGTAAAGGTGAACACCATGGTCATTTCAGTGTCTTAAACATAGCCAGTAAAAGACACAGGCTTAAAAACCACAATTTCTAAGTCCCTGTGTTATTATTTGTAACATGTCTTTCTTTGTGCTGACTTCCACCCCTGAGGTGTTTAGCTTTGAACCATAGTCACTTCAGTCTATAAGTTTATTCCGGAGACTTCATGCATACAACATCCTTTAGGAGAAATACTCAAAAAAACTTGGCCAGCCCAAGAAGTGGTGCATCTTTATTACTTGTATGCTTACTGACCAGATTATAAATGCAAGTTTTCAATTTAAACATATAGAGAGACTACTTTGTAGTGATAGCATGTACAGATCTTATACTTTAAAGATAATTTCTAATCCTCATCCAGGGAAGGGATATTTGCTTACCATTCTTTACATATCATCATACACTATTTTGGCCTATACTGGTGAGTAGAAGTAACCATGTATGTTTGCATCAGAATAAGTATACTTTTGAGAGTCAAAGAAATTATTATAGATAATAAGTAGTATAAACTTTGACTATCTTAGATAACTAAAATGTTTAGTCTCCTTGGTAGCAAATTTCCTTAATGACTCCATTTGATCTTCCAGCTATGGGATTTTCTTTACAATGTATTCATTATATTAAGTTGAGATAATCTGCAGTAATGCACACAAAAAAATTCCTCAACAAATTATTGAATTTTTTGAATAGTTTTATGTGGGTATGATTTGCCCAAGAGTCAAGAATACTTCAACAAAGTACTTATTTGCTGCCTTTAAAATTATTTCTTGAGATTATAACTATATTATTTTGAAATTCAAATCACATTCAACATTTTAAAATATCTACTATTGACATCAAAGTCACTTGAAACTCCCAGGAATCTATGAGGGTGATCTAACTAAAATTCCTAGGAACGGTGAGTAAGGAGTCTGAAGCAGCAATCTCCTATAATCAGCCAAGGCTTCCAGTACAGGGGCTGGAGCACCAATGCAGCCACAAAATCTTAGACTTATTTGTTCTGTCTACAAGATGTGCTAGAGTAATGGAGCACAGAACTTGTGGGAGTGGTCCAGCTTGAGACTCATGCCACTAGAGGGAGCCCATGCCTGACACTGTGTGGAGGACTAGGCTGGATAGCCCAGAGACCTAGGATAAAACCAAAGTGGATCAGAGTTGGTGGTGTGGGAGGGAGGAAGTCAAGAGAGACAAAAGTATCATCAGTTCTAATTCCTTCTCAGCAGAAAATATACAGTATAGTGTCTTTCTATATTCATATTTAAATCTTCTCAAGAAATATGAAGATTCACTTTATGGTTTTTCATTTCCTATGAAATAATTTATAAAGGAATAAGAAAGGGAAACAAATAAGATTATGATAAATTCAAATACAAGTAATGAGTAAAATATTGTCTACTGTCATACTCTATCATATTTCTGTCTACCTACTATCTGTCTATTATGTACTTATGTATCATCCTCCCATGTACATCCATCTACCTCACATTTTTTATTTTTCCATCGCCCCATCCATCTACCTAGACAGACAGAATAACTTTGGCCATCTTAACTTAATGAAGTAAATCTTTGAATTAATTTGTGTTAAAAATAAATTAATGTTTAGGTTTAGTTGCGTGAACCTGCAGTTCTGGTGTGACTGAGGCAGAAAGAGGGCCTCAATACAGTCACTCAAGGCCAGCTTTATTAATCTAGTAGCCTTGTACAAAACAACAAAAAGAAATGATAATTTTCCTTTGATAGAGTATAATATCACAATATAATAAAAATAATGTTTCAATGTATAATAAAGATTCAAATATCTCTGATGGACTAGCTCATGATTCAATTTGTTGATATGTTACAAGGAGAGGTTTGACGGTAAACAATCACTATGCCCCAGAATAAATTTTAAGTACTTGAACCATGGCAGTTTTTCCATCTGCTCCAGATCATAATTTGCTAACTTGACAACAATAAAATATGAATAGGAAATACACTTACAGCAAGATCCTGAGAGAGTGAGTGTAGCAAAGGAAGCACTACATAGATCAATAATTGTGCTTCCTTTTGAATATCTCATTGTTATAAATGTACTTCATTCAAATATAAGCAGATACTTATAGCAACTAAATTCCCAGTCTTTGTTATAAAATAATTTCACATTAGGGTATTCTCTAAATTAGCATTCTTTTCCAAAAATTTCAAAATAATTCTAAAGTAGGCCACCAGATAAGAATTAAGAGGCAAAATAATTACAAGAAAAACAGCATGTTACCCTTAGGAAATTTGTTGAGAAAAAGACATTTTCTTGACAGAGTTTCACCACAAGGATCTCTGAGACAAGTTTTAAGACAATTTTATATTAAGAAATTAAAAATTTTAAATCTATTTAAGAACCTGGCTTCTCACATCGTGTTATGTGTGGTGGGGGAGAAGCATTCAAATAGAACCTATTCTTCAGTTAAACTAGTAAAGGACAAATGATAAAACTGTATTTGCACATATTCTTTCATGAAGCTAATATGTCAGATAGGTGAGCACTCTATCGTTTTATACTTTTAAGGCAGAAGGCACTCACTTTTATTTCCTAAGGAACCAAGTCTGAAAACTCAAGAGAAACACCCATGTTTCTCTTGAAAGGATGTGTTCACTTACTTCATGTCACCTGTAAACTTGAAAAGGTTAAAATTCCATTGTTTTCAAATGTTAATAAAGATGATAGTCTAAAAAATCATGCATTGTGAAAATATACTCTCAGATACTGAAACAAGCATCAATCCTAGGTTCTAGTAGTCAGTTTCTAGGAAATGGATCATTATGTTAATTATGCTTATACAGCTATTACTAAGGATTTAAATTTTATAAGTCTGCATTTTTTCACTAATATGTTCTACCTTCATTGTTCCAAAAAGGTAAGCTTATAATGAGTTTCAAGTTGTGTACATCTTTTAACAATGATCTGAAAATAGACATGATCTCTGTCTTTTATGATAGAGGATCACACTCTAAAAGCCACTTTCTAGAAAGGCATGGTTACTATCTATATCACTAATAGAAAAATGTGAGATCTCCCTTCAGTGGACTTATTTTACATACAGAACTTTTCATGGATTCATGTTTCACAAAGTCGACCTTACTAGATTCAAAATCACTTTGTTTATATATACTACCCAAACTATACCATTCAATATTCTAGTGCTTGTCTCCATCCTGTTCTGATGACAATAATCAATGTTTGACTTTGCAGATAAGTTTTATTAATATCTGGCTAAATAATGATTCATTGAGCTTATATTTTTTGAAAGAGGCAGTACATGTAAGCTCTAACTTGTATGCAAAGATGAATGCATTGCTCTCAAAGAATTGGCCATTACTATGTGGTAGAGGGAGAGATTACTAGAGATTTGAGTATTTGAACATATCTTAAAATTATAATGAGGCCAGCAATGGATCATGAAGTAAGGTCCCACCACTAAGCCTACTGTTCACATATAGGGGGTGAAGAAACTGGGGAAGGACAGTTTTTCAGGAATGTAGTAAAAACATGAAACAAACAAAACACAAGGGAGCCATCATCTCTAAGGATAATTCTAGTCTCATTTTCATCATAGGAATGGAAGAAAATCACGTGTTGTCCTTTCTCAGCAACACTTAATGGGTGTTTTGTCAAGAAATTGAAATGAGTATGTGGTTTCTTGAAATCCCTATGAGAACCTTTGTTCACTCCAATATGATCAAATATATTTTATAGACTCCAACTCTGAATATTAAAAGGATTGATGTATATTGCTAAAAACTGCACAGCTAGAAAGAATTAAAGTGGTTCTCTAGCAAGGATCCACTGAATACTAGCTATTAACCTGATATAGAAGTAGCTATCTTTTCTTAGAAGTAGAGCTTCTGTGGCTACCTGCTTTTTACTCACGCACAATTTTCAGGAAGGGTCACAGGACCCTTTAGTTATGTACCCACCTGCATGCGGGAGCAGCCCACAGTGTGACTCTCCCAGCTTTCGGAGGGCTTTGTTTTCGCACTGTTCGATGTCCAGTTGGTCAAGAGAAAGGCCAATGGGTCACTTGCCAGTGCTATAGACAGCAAAGCTATTGGCACAGCCACATGCTCTGTGCAGAGAAAGCAGCTAGGAGGAGGGGGTGAATACAAAACTGAATCATCTCAGAAATCAACACTGTTTTCACTTGGAAGGGTGACTTCCAAATCGTGTTCTACTTTAGGAGAAAGGAATGTAAGTTGAAAGTTAGGTGAGTCTGAGTCTAGAGTGGCAGCCATCCCTGCAGAGTTGTAGGACCTTAAAAAATATATTCAAGGTCTCCTGGCCTCTGTTTCATCATATGTTGAATAAGACTAGTATTATTTTCATCCTTGATTGTTATGAGAATTTTAGGGTAAGTGTGCAGCATCTGGGGCTGTACCTAATACTTTTATCTCTGCATGCCTGTGCAAGTTCTAGGCTAAAAGAGGGCTGGGTATCCTCTGGAACTGATGTTTCAGGAGGTTACATTCTACTTGACTTGGGTCCCTTAGAAGAGCAGCAGGAACTCTTGACTGCCTTGTCCTCTTCAGCACCAAGGAATTATTTGTCAATAATAATTCTACATATTTTCATTCTTCTTATAATTTCACCCTTACAAAGCAAAGTTTATTTGTACTGCATTGCTTGTGTTGACTAAAAGAAAGAGTGACTACTTACACCTTTGTAATATTTTCTATAAAATAAATGGATTGTTATACTTGAATTGTACTAATGACAATTATATATCTTTTCTTGCACCTTGATGGATCTCACCTTCTCCCTCATGTACCAAAAACAAAAGACAATCCATTTGGTGCATCTTCCATTTTCCCCTTCTTGGTTATAAATGAAAACCTGTCACTTGGAACTGCCTATAGCAAATAATCATTATTTCTTCCCACATGTCTTGCCTCATTAAATCATAAACTATTTACTAATACACTTTTATGAAACAATTACAAGACTAAAATAATACTATACCAAACAAAATACACCTACCGCTATCCTCTGTAACTCTGCCATACTGAATCTTCCATGTTTGGATACTCAGCCTCCTGAAATCTAAGAGTCTGGCCTAAGTGTGGGTTAATTACAGAATGGGGTTAATTATAACCCTTAGTGTATGAATCACTATTATCATTGCACCACCCATGCATGGCTCTCATGCTATAATTAATTTGTTATTTAAAATTATGCACTGTGAATATCCAATTTTAGGAGATAATGCCAACATATTCCCAAGTATTTGTACAGATTTGTTTTTGTGCCAGCAATCTATAAAAGATCCACTTGGTTCATATTCCCATAAATTCTTGTCTTTTAAACTTACATTTTTATCAGTATAATCAATACAAAATGGTCCCTTTCTTGCTTCATATTCTCTATTCGATGAGGCTGTTTTCCAACCCTTAACAGAGGACTGTTATTTTTCATTTAAGAGGATAAGACAACAAAAACAATTTAAAATAAGTATTAACCTAAGAGTATGGTAACAATTATTGTTCAGGAATAAAAGTGCACATGCTAATAAGTGACTCATAAAAGGGTAGTTTCCAGTCTGAAATGACAGAACAGTGACAAATTAAAAGAAAAATAGAAATTATCGAGATGACATAGTCTTTAGTCCCAGCAAAAGTAGGCAGATCTCTGTGAGTTCTAGGGTAGCCTGGTCTACACAGTGAGACTCTGTCTAGAAAAACAAGAGAAAACAAAACAAACAAAACGCCTTTGATCAAGTACGAAAGTTGACATAGTGTGTATCATTTAAGGTACCTATGCAAAGGGCCTGAATGACACATAAGAAATAGATGCTCAGTGAGATGAAGGTAACTGTAAAATAAGGATATGCTACATACTAATTGATAAGGGCACTTTCGGAAGGAGCCTTAGCTGAAATGCAGGCATCAGTGGTTGGTTCTCTACCTCTTTGTACATGCATGATCTTAATATTTAGGACTACACTATTCTATTCTATTGTTTGTTTCTTGATAACTGATGTTGACTCACCAATAAAATCACAGAAACCTTGAGAGGCCAGAGAGCTTGGTGAATATTTCATTTTGATCCCATTAATTCCTGATCGTGCTGACACTATAAGAGTAAGTGTTTCAGCATTATTCAAGGATATTTTTGCATTATTATCTAACTTGTACTGAGACACTTTATGCTACTCATTCTTTATTATAACCTTCATAGACAGAAAGGGGAAGGGGAAAACCCTGCAATTTGATAAAAAAAAAAAAAAGCATTAAGTAATAGTTCTGGGATCTCCTTTTAATCAGATGCTTACAACAAATTGTGTGAAAAATTAAGAATAATTTAGAGCAATAAACAGCATACTTTCTCTGTGGAGGGGTGCTTTGAATGTTAATTAGAGTGCTTTGCTTTTTTCAAAAGTAGGTTGTGCCATTTTTAGTTGTAATGCATACTTAATGCATTATCTATTAGTATTAAGAGTTAAATTTACAGTCTTGGATTTTTATACTTTTTGAAGAACCATACACTGAGAACTTTATGTTCTCTGTGGCATGAATACCATGAAGTATAATGAAGACAGAGCTTCTGGATGTGTGTTTGCTAACGATTACTATTCAAATGGTCACCAAGCTACCTCTGAAGGCTTTAGAGAGTCTGGCTATCCTTTTCCCTTCGTGTAATTTAGTGAATAGCCTGTTGCACAGCTATAAGTCTGCCATAGGGACTCAAAAATCAGTGCACTATGGAAAAGAAGTTAAAAAAAATTCAAAGACCACAATTCAATGTTAGATGATAGGAATAGCATTAAAGAAATTTTTCTGAGGCAGGCCATCAATTATAATATAGGGTATGTGGAAACTACATACAAATCTGATTAATTACTTCACTTTCATTTGCTCAGTTGGGAAACCTAATATATAAGTCAATTTTCTGAACTGGTAGATAGTAAGAAAGGAAGAATCCAATGTAGTCAGCCAGAGATGAAGCTCGGTACTCGGTCACTTGCCTAGTATGTACAAGGCCTTGGATTCAAACCACATATATACAAAAGGAAAAACTTGTCTAGATAGTAAAATAAGACTGTAGGTAGACTATAAGTTTCTAAAAATTGTGCCATGGGGGGGGGGGGGGGGACTTTGACCACATCTCAATTACCTGAAACAACCCTAGCAAGACAGCCACCTGGTGGCCAGGCCAGTCTGTTACAGGTTGAAACATTACAGAGCCCTGTACCTAGAGATAAGTGCTGAAATTATAACACAAAGATGAGAAATCTAGTGCTGTATTTCTATGTGAATAATGTAGGAGTTTCTTTGGGGGGCATCGCTATCCATATTTTTAACGTCTCACAATCAACATCTTCTTCTTGACATTGTGTCTCACTTTACCTACTTTACCTTTATTCCTCTTAATTGTGTAATACAAGTTCACAGGTCACATCAGCTTTGTTCTCTTCAATGCTCATTGACTTCCATGGGCTCTTACATAGATACATGTCTTGACTATTACGCTTTGAAGTACACATCCTTCTGGCATCCTCACACTCCCAGATCAATTCTGTCTTCATTTTAAGCTCAGAACTTTTTCTTACACACTGTTGCTACACAAGCTACCCTCTATTTGTTTATCTCTCATTGATCTCATAGTGCCTTCCTTGATCTTTCTTTTCAGTAATAAGGTTTTAAACTAGACATGTTCCAGGAGGTTTAGTCACTTTAAAAATGTATTATGTTGCAACCCTGATACCTCAACAATATGGCTGCCAAAACAAGACCCAAAGAAATATTACAGCAATAGCCATGCAAACATAGAAGGGCAAACTTTCACAGGACCCTACATCCAAACAAATCTAAGAAAGCCCTATCCCTACAGGCAACTGAGCAATGCTAAGGAAAGAAGAAAAAGTCTTCCCTAGGGACTGGTTATCTGATTGTTTATTCAATACCAATTGGTGAGTCTTGAAGTCTTATTGACTTCAATAGTATTATTTTGTTAAGTCCAACAATATTAAGAACCGTCTGTTGAAATCTTAGAGAGACAAGCTATAAGAACATGGTAAAAGAAAGGAGTCCTGGGTATTAAAAAAAAAAAACTCAGAAACTTTCAGACAAGTGTTGCATTTTACAAGCATTTGAAGCAATGCCATTTTGTGGAGAAGCATCGTTTTCTGTCTAGATATACTAGTAACACAGAAGGAGTAAGCATGATGCATTCATATATTATGCAAAACATATTTATCTGTATATCTCTCTATATATTCAAATATACATGAATATATAAGGTGAGAGAGAAAACGAGAAGAGAAATAACAATAACAATTGGAAAGAGGTCATGAGTTTAAGTGGAGTGGGTAGGGGTGGTTGAAGGGAGGGGCAATGATATAATTATATTTTAAATAAAAAAATATATTTTTAGTTCTATCTTTGCTTGAAAAATTTGAGATATCTCTGAAATACTAGGGTTCCATGTTAGAAATGCATAGTCATTATTTTTACTTTTAAAATCAGTGATTTTAGCTACACAATTACATAAAGATCTTTTCATCACCTAAAAATGTGACTTTTCCTTTAAAGGCAGGAAGAGTGCCAGAATCATCAAAGTGAATATTAATTAAAGAGAAATATGAAGAGGCAAACAGTGTGAGAAAGTTATGCTGGACTCCAGTGTTAGCACATCAAGTACCAAAATAAGACTTTAATATAATTGTCAAAAATATAGTAGAAAAAAGACAATCATTTGTGCTTTTATATCCAGGGGAACATGATGTTTTTTCTTAAAATCAATTAGCAGATAAGTGTAGCCTAACTTAAAGGAAGCAAAGATCTGAAGAAATGTAAAGATTTAAAAATACCAAAGACTTGAAATGAGTAATTCATTTACCTTTATCTAACATTTATTAAAAACATTTACTAGATGCTTTCTTACTGTGAGTAAATACTGCTTAGATAGCTAAAAGACAACTTTTCAGGAGGGACCCCACTAAATTTGTAGATGCAATAATCTTGTGAGTAGTATAATTTTGTTAAGTCCAACAATACTAAGAATCGTCTGTTGAAATCTTAGAGGGACAAGCTACAAGAGAATGGTAAAAGAAAGAAGTGTCGGGTATTTAAAAAAAAAAAAAACTCAGAAATTTTCAGACAAGTGTTGCATTTTACAAGCATTCGAAGCAATGCCATTTTGTGGACAAGCACTGTTTTCTGGCTGTAAATACCAACTATCTTTTCCACTAAGTAGCCAGAAGCATCAACCATCTTGTTTGACCTTATTTATAAGTAAAAGGTATTTTTTCAAGACAATATATAAGGGTTTTAAAAATTACTAAATGGTTTCTGTATGTTAAAAACATCGAGAAGTTTCATTTATGGAATTTCTCTGACAAATTATGTTATCCTGAATTCCACATGAGGGTTAAGGTAATTGAGCTTGACAAACTTTCTTAATTCTTTTAAAAAAAACATGTGTATGTGTATCCCACAATATGTGCGTGGAGTTGGGGGACACCTTGTGGATGGAAGTCAGGTCATCAGTGTCCTCCACAGTAAGCACTTTTACACACTTTGTAATCTTGCAGAGCAGGGTTAGAAGTTTGGATGGGGTTAATTATAATTGTTATAATGTTAGAAAGAAAATAATGTTAGTTACCTATTTATAACCAGGACATATATGATAGTTAATGGTACAGTGTTTACATGAACTGATTTCACTAGGCAAGTCTAGTGGAGTCGTGTATTAATCATGGGTAATAAAAACTAGTTTTATTGCAATGTTGTTGCAACTCTGTTATTTCCTATGCCTATATTTGCTACTCTTTATAGCTTTATTTTATATAACCATGACTCCTTCCCTTTTATCATCAAAATCCATTAAGTTGGGCATGGTGGCTCATCCCTGTAATTGTAAGCATTAAGGAGGCTGAAGTTTGAGGACTACCCAATGTTCAAGGCTGTCTGGGATTACATGGTGCAGTGAGCACTTTAGAGCAAGTCCCTATTTCAAAATAAAATTAGAATAGAACAAGCAAACAGTCTCAAATTTTCTACCTAAATTTTCAGACAATTTAAAACTGGGGAAAATATTTCTTATATTAACTGGCACAAAAACTAGAATTTCTCACATTTTATTTATAACCTACAGCTGCTGGCTGTAGCAAAGGATATCCTTGTTGGACATAAGTGGGAGGAGTGGCCCTTTGGCCTGAGGGGGTTTGATGCTCCAATGTAGGGGAATGCCAGGGCAGGAAGGCAGGAGTGGGTGGGTGGGTGGTGGAGAGGTGGGGAAGGGGTGATAAGATAGGGGGTTCCTGAGGGGAGACCTGGAAAGAGGTAACATTTGAAAAGTAAATAAGAAAATACCCAATTAAAAAAAAAAGAATTGCTGGATGGGTCAGGTTTTTCTATATTTGTATGCTAATCAGTGATAAAATTCGCCATTTGTTATAGCACTGAAATGTGTTTTTAAAAGTGTGTATAGTAGGTACTCGGTAAATTTTAAATTCCCTTTAGCAATTCAGTAACACACACTTGGCTAAAGGGACTGGAAGTGAGGGAAGTTGCATGGGAAGAGATTCAGACAGAGGTCCAGAAAGAATTACGAAATGTGTTAATTTTCTATTTGATATTCTGTTTTTCATATTTCTAACTCTGGGATTCTTATGAAATATCTATGAACTAAATTTCCCTAAATGAAGCTATACCTATTTCGAACATTACACAAAGGTATATTGCATGGTGAGAACTTTGATGTTGTGTAGGGGTTAGAATGTTGCATTTCCAGAAGGAAGTTATCTTGGGCTCCCTTGTTCCTGTGAAAAGCATTTTTTTTTTATTTCCCTCCTCTGTGTGTTAGTTGTAACTATTGGGCAAACTTCCTGGAATATATGAATGGAACTCTAACTTCTACTAATCCAAAAGTGAAGATCAAATAACATCTGAGGACTAGAGAAAGAATGTTTCACTTGACTGTAGCCCACCTACCTGGGGTATTTGAAAAGGGTTTGATTAATGATTTTGTTTTGTTACCATAAGAACTTTTTGAAACTGCTAATCTACTGGAATACAGTATTTGAATCTGTGTTCCTAGGTCATAGTGACGGATATATGATTTCAAAATAAACTATCTCTTCTTCCCTTTGAGATGAATGCTGCATATTTTTGCATGAACACATTTCAACACTTAGCCCACTAGGAAAGAACAGAAAAACCACTACCAAGACTTCACGCTCCTCTTACACTCAGCTCATCAGCAATGTCTGGCAGCCCCTTGAATATTTGTAAAGATCACCTTCTAAAGTCCTTACCTCTTTGTTCTTAGAGACCCCTCTTTCAATCTGCTATGTGCTTGCTAACAATGGGAAAACTGACTTTAAAGGCTTGCTCTGCCTCTGAATTCAATGTTCCTTTCACACATCAACAATGAAGTTTCCAACTCAGACGATTTCTACAAATGCTTCCACAAAGCTTTTCATTCTGAAGAGTTTGCAGGCACTTCTAAAGCCTGACCTTTCTATTGTAGTGCCTCAATCATTTCTGTCCCCTTTCTCTCTCATGACAGACCAGTCCTTTACTGAAATTCCAAAATTCAGAATTTAATAGCATTCCCCACTGTTCACTCAGTGTGCTTACCTGATACTACTACTCATTCATATTTTCAGGTATTTCAATGTCCAATGTAGGAATTCCCACCTCATTGAGCCTTCTTGGCCAAAAAGAGCTTACTTTTCTCATGTACAGTTGTTGCTTTAATTTCTTTAAACATACCAATGTTCTTCCTTATCTCTTTTTCTCTCTTTTCATTCCTAGGTACTTGTCTAGAAAATCCTTATACCTTCAAATCCTAGCCCAACTGTCACATGTCTGCAGAGCTCATCTTTCTCATTCTACCCACTAAACTGTGGAGACACTATTTGTTAGTAATATTTACTCCACTAGGGTGGACTGCAAATGAATCATAGACTGCTTTGATGCAGAAGCTAGAAAATAGGGTTCAATTTGTACTCAGTTGAAAAAAATAATCAAAATGTGAACGATATGGAATGATGCAGAAAGGATATAAGGATTCGGATTTCAGTGTAGTGTTCACGAGATTGTCATTTGGAACTAGCTCTAACTGTATGCTCTCTGTGGCCATCTCTGAGTTTTGAAGGCAAAGAAAGCTAAGTATCTGTGAGATACTTACATCCAACATCCAATGTATGGACCAGGAAAAATTATTGTCAGTGACTGTAGCCACAGCATGGTGCAAGAAACAATAAGTTCCATCATGCTGGATTGAAATAGCTTGTCAAAAACTCAACAGTTTGAAAATAAAGAGAAAAGGTGATTGGGATCATAAAATGTATGACTCAGGACAGATACATTAAATTTAAGAGAAATTTGCAAAATACTAATGGTCAATTCAGTTGGGTATAAATAAAATAATAAAATGATGTAAAATTAAATAGCTCCAAACTATAGTTGTCTCTGATGCTTCTGTTCTGTTTTCTGTTTGTCTTAAAACTGATTTTGTAGCAAGATTTGGCCTTGAACCCTTGAGACACTTGCCTGATTTCTAGAGTATCTAGTATGCATTTCTGGAAACAAAACAAAACAAAGCAAAATCTAGGCACTTTATAAATTGCATTACATATGTTTTTAAGACTAACATTTTAAAATAATAAAATGTGGCACTGATATGTGATGAACTCTTTGATAAAGATATCTATTTATAAGCATGTATTTGCTAACATTTTTGCAATCATTAAAGTTACTACAAAGTATTTAGATACTTACCTTTCAAAATTGTGTAACTTTCACTTATTTTGCAGATGTTGAAGCTTTAAAAAAAAGAATGTATGCATTCTAAATTGTCATGTTAGCCTTGCCAGTTTTGGGCACAGGCTTCTTCAAATAAAAATGTATCCATACTGTTCAGTTTTTAAATTTCTTGATAGCTCAATTAGATGAAATCTATTTACATATATAATTACATTTCTACATATTTATAGGGCAAAAAGAAGTACTTTAAGTATCTAGACAATATTTTGAGTTCATCTTAGTGTGAAGAAGGATGACTTACAATTTAGATTAACAACAAAAGTAAATAGTGTATACATAGCCAGAATAGAAAGCTGTAAAATTTACCCATGTTTCAAGTACACTATGCATGTGATTTTCTTAACAACTATGCTTGATTATTTCTCTTCTAGAGGTACTAATTTATCATTGTTATTTTATCATATAACTTTCACAACTACTGTGATACTCATTATTGGGTATGCAATACATGTAGCACACTGTGTTCTTATTGTGATATAAATGTGTAACCAAAATAGAACAATGATATATCACTGATTAGCACTGAATCCTTTAATTCCTTCACACCTTTCTGCTTATGGATTTTTAAATTTATCTAAATGAGGAGTAAAAAATAATATAAAATATAATGTATATGATAAAATACAAGAAATTTAAATATTTAAATATTTTTGAAAAAAAACATTACAACATAATGCATAGTAAAATAATGGAATAATGGAATAATGCATTAAAAAATATTGAATTTGTTTTGTTTGTAACACCACAAGAGCGCATAGTTAAAAATAAAATTATTTCATTTTTTACACAAGTGTCAAGAGAGTGATAAGTATAAATGTGTTGGTGCTCTTCACTGCATGAACTATTCAGGTGAAGAACTTTTACTGCTATTATCGTGTTAAAGAAAAAACAAACCAAAACAAACAGTGTTTACCTTAAATACTTACTGGCATTGCAAACTTTATCCTCTTCAGAAGAAACACAACTGTTCAATTGAAAATTACTCATTTTTCAAAAGAGACGTTGAAAACCATTAACCAAACCATTACCTCAGAAATTATGTATATGTATGTGTATGATGTATACGATGTATATGATGCACATGATGTATATGATGTATACAATATATATGATGTATATGTATGTGTATAAAATGTATATATACATGTACATATATGTATATGATGTATGGGGATATGGATGTGGGTGTGTATATGTGTATATCATATCTTTGTGCTTGATTCTATAGAGCTATAGAGAAGTTATTACTAACTTTGCAGGATATTTGAAACAAGTCACATGAACCTACATTTATTTTGTAAAAATTATTGATTCTTATATATTTTAAAATAGTTACAGGAAACTCAAAAGTCCTGTTACTAGTGTGCTTGCCCAGTATGTGTAGGTCATGTTAATTTTACAAAAAAAAAAAAAAACTCTTATAGGTGTATAGGTATATAGGTATTACAATAGCACTTTTGATACTCATCAATATAAAGTGAATATTAGTATATTAAGAATATTAGCTACATCATTGCAACAAAAAACTAGTTCTATATAGATGGGTAGGAATGCAGTTTTCAGTTCCCTAGCAAGGTGAACCTCTTGGGGAAGTGAAGTAAGTGAAAACTTTACATAATAAAGTGAAATTTAAGCTTAACTTTGCCTTTGAGCACTTTGGAGGATTCTAGTTTTGGAGAGATGGGATATAGCTTGTCAGTTATTACTCTGTTAAGATAAATTTACATATGAAACTTTTGTCTAACAGCTGATTAAAAACCAATGGTCTGCAAAAGGCCAGGAAGAGAACTAGAAATTTTTTGCTATGGGGTAGTAGATAATTGGCATAAAGAGGTAGAGAGAAAATGGTTTGCCACAGTCAAAAGAGTACTACTAAAAGATGAGAGCAAAGGTCCAATTGGCTGACTTCACATTGTGGTAAGACTGACCTTGGTCTTTATCATTGGACAGGACTCATAATGCTGGTAATCAATATGAGATGACCTTGTGTGAATACCATATAAACTTACCTGAACATACATGTTAACCTATTCCACCAACACAACAAAAACATCTGCGGTATATTTCAATGTTCACAAACTTACCATTAGATTCCTCCTACTGGAGCACTTCACAATTTTATACTTTATACCCTTTGAATTTCCCCTAAGGATTTATTTTTGCACCACATGGGAAAATAGAGAAAATCTAGTAGAATCTTTTAAATATATATTAACAGAAATTGTTAATTGTTAATGTTTGCCATCACATTAAATGAAGATATGATTAATAACCTGGCAGGACATTTTGATGTTGGATTTTTGACTACTGGGTACATTTTAATGGAGTCATTTTTTATATACCTGATTTGTTGGAAAAAGGGTCACTGATTTCTTATTTCTTTCTTTCAATTATTTTTTTTTATAATCAGTTATGTGTGTAGCAGACATTCCCATTCCCAACTATTTCCTTTGTAATATCTTTTAAATTTGGATAGGCTTTTATTTTTCCTGATGGATTAGATTTCACAATCAACAATTTTTTCTCCAAAACTACTATTATAAGTTCATTTTGTGATATTAACTATGTAAATAGTGCTGTGAGAAGACTCAGTTAACTAACCATTCTCCCTTCTCTCTTCTTCATCTTCTTTCTCTTCCTTCTCCTCTGTCTCTTCCTCCTCCTCCTCCTCCTCCTCCTCCTCCTCCTCCTCCTCTTCCTCTTCTTCTTCCTCTTCTCTCTCTCTTTCTCTCTCTCTCTCTCTCTCTCTCTCTCTCTCTCTCTCTCTCTCTCTCTCTCTCTCTCTCTCTCTCTCTCTCTCTCTCTCTTAGTTCTTTTCCAAGACAAAGTTTCTTTGTGTATCCCTGACTGGCATGGACCTCAGACATTCACTTGTGGCTGCCTCCCAAGTGGCATATGCCACTTCAACCTGCTACCATTCTCTACCTTTCGTTGCTTCTGCAGGTTTGTCTTTACTGGTTTTCAGAATTTGTGAATGATAACAAAGGTTCTTCCCTTCTTTATATTTGCTCTGAGAAGCTGATGATGAAAATCATAATAACAATAATAATAATTTTATTTTGGTACTGGGGATGGAACACAGACTCTTCCCCTTGCCAGTCAGTTATTCTACCACTGAGATAAACCCCTGCCTCATCTATGAAGAGTATTTAATGAGCTTTGCTTTCTAAAATTACTATCAGAAAGTGATAGCCGGATCTCCTAATTTCAAAGCATAGCTGTGAGTTTGTTACTATAAGGGGAAATTAAGTGATCATAGATTTTCTTCATTGACCAAAATTTTTCAGTATATAACCTTATTTTATATTTACTTAACAGGAAGTTGAGATAGTGTTTTAAAATTTGATGAGGATATCTGTGTCACACATAAGTTGATAAAACATAATTTGAATGTTTTAGGTTGCATTAAAATATTTTCTTAACAAGTTAATTTCTTCAGATGTGGTAAGCCATTAATCGTATATATTAAGTAATTTGGGTATAGCCCTAAGTTTTTAAACTATTTGTAATCACCTATATTTAACAGTTAAACGTTGATTCAAAATGAGAGTCTCAGGGCATGCTTATATGTATACTTACAATTAGTTTGGAATGAAGATGTTCGTTGGCCTATGCTTGCAGGTATTAGTTGATAACCCTAAAAGTAAACATAAAAAATTCAGTAAGAATTATGTAAATAAGGCTTTAATCAAGGTGCCTATGCTATTTTCTTGGATAAAGCCTGGCTGAATAGCAACGGGTATGCTATCCCCAAACTCCTTGTGAAAATCTTAGCTCTAAAAGTATTAACAACAAAGTATCAGTTCAGTGGGTCCACTACCTTTGTCTTTCTGCTAAAGAAGAAATCACATGTCAATTCTGTGTTCTAAATGAATCAGCAAAATTCTATATCAGATGTTAAGTTGCACCATTATTTTAAGTAAGACAATTTCCAGAACTTTAATTAGAGGGCATTCAGTCTGTAGTTCCTCAGGCTTTGGGAAGAAAAACAGTACCTGAAAATTAACATTTTACTGTCACTTGTCATAACAGTATCATTTCTGTAACTATTTTGTAATGCAAAAACAAACATTAAATACATTTTTTAGTTAAAAACAAACATTAGATACATTTTTTAATAGTAGGACAAACAAACTTTCAATAATGTTACTTTCTTATTTTAAACAAAACAGTATTCCCCAGCTCTCCTAACATGTCCAATAGGTTTCAAATGCAGGTGTCTTCTTAAAATACAAAGTTAGTATTTCTGCTGAGCTAAGTAAAATTGAGTGAAGTAAACACCATTAGGATTATGAAAAAAAAAACTTATTCTGTAATTTAGATTAATAAAATAATTTAATTTATTCATACACCTATCATCCTAAGTTGACATGGATAACATAATATAAAATATGTATATGTTGAATTTTAAAGTCACAATTTGAATAATTTGATGTGATTTTATTTCATATTATCAAAGTTAGAATGCATTATACCAATAACCTACTATATTCTTGACTCCTTATGACAGTAAAATAAGGTAGTTGTGAATTCAAATAAGAGAGAAACTACTTGGAATAAATCTTTCCTCTATTAATCTAAATTAATTTTTAAAATATATTTAATATTCTTAAATCTGCATGATTACCTATTTTCCACTTTGAATAGTTAGTGCAGAGATTCATTGGAATGACTGTGAAGAATAAATGTTCAACATTGTGATTTTGTTGCATGGAAACGTTAAAGTACTTATAATAAATAAATCAGTTTCCTTAGTGGAAAGATGCATAAAGCTTGCTCTCCTTAACACGTTTCAGGAGGCAAAGATAGAAAATGACTAGCCATTTCCAACTTCTGGTAAGAGTTTATGTTCAGGGAAGACGCACTTGGCAATGCTGTTATTGATTTACATGATGCAAATTATAGATTGCATTGCAACAAAGCATATCATCTCACTACACTGCAGTAATCTACTCTTACCCGCTGAGGCTCCAGGTTAAATTAATTTTACCTAATTATACAGTACTCTTAGAGGGAATTTAATATTTTGTGGCCACAGAAGTGAGGCAAATGGGTTTGCAACCCCTAGTGGCCATGCATGACTACTGCAGTCAGAACAATGTGAGCTCTGAACTCACTGTTAGGATTTGTTTATTTCAGGTGTTCCCCCACATGAGGAGATTGAGGTAATCTTATAATGGAGCATTTCTGCTCCTTCATGGGGAAAAAACATTGAACCTGTTAGGTTTTTTTAGACAGATTTCTCTGAAACTTGACAAGTAAAACTATTTTTTTTAATGTGTCTTATGTTTTCGAGTGGATTTTTAAAATGTTAATTCTGATTTTTCAAAAAGGAGTCCTTCCTTTGCTATGAAATTAACTCTTTTCTATGAGTGTCCAACCAGCCTAATTATGATACTTTCTTTTTCTTTTCTTTGTTGTTGTTTGAATAGAATCATGAAGCCTAGGCTGGCCTCAAATTTATGCCATTTTTCATGTACCTGTCTCCCATTACAGGGACATTCCACTGAGTTCTCTAGTTCATGGTTCAGAACCTTCTTTATGACAATGTTTTTATCTATAAAGATATCTTTTTCCCATCATTGAGTTGTGAATTTTAGATACATTTTATGATACCTATATTGTCAGTTCAAGTCTTTGATCTTTTATTACCTTATTGAACTATTACAATTTTAAATTCCCACAATAAATTTGATTCTCTCTTTTTGTTGGGCAGTGATTCAAGATGGCAAGATGGCATTGAGCACAACTGTGCTCTAAATATTAATACAAATGCATGTCTTAAAGCACTCAGTTTTAAAGTTTTCCAAGTCCGATATTATTGCATTTGAGATGACCTATAATTAATTTATAAAGTGACATGAAGGACAGTTCTGTGGTTATTTAAGACATTTATTTAAATGTTATACAAATCGTTGCTCTTCTGTTCTTAGCCTATACTAATAAAACAAAAGCATAGTTTCAATTCAAAATTGCCCTTTAAAACTCCTAAGAAGGCAGTGAAGTCTAAACAGAAGTCCCAGTTGAAATAATAGGTTTTCAAAATTTGAAACAGGTTTTTCAAGTACCTACCAAAAGCATGCCTATCTTAGGCTCAATGATCATTAAAATGCCAATATTGAGGCCTGATCCAGTGGATAGTAGCATCACAAAAGAACTGAATGTACTTCTCTACTAATTAACAGATTGTCATATTCATTTAAAAAGAAAGGGATGTCCTCCATTCCGGATTAAAGTAACACCACAGGTAGACTGTAGAGTTCCAGCCCCTGTTTATTTAGGTTTTCAATGAATCTTTAAAGAAGTATGGTAAATATGTGATAAACACATGCTCATTTTAAAAATAGTTTAGTCAGTTTTGCACCTACATGTAGGTAAAAAATATATCTAAGCTTTTATCATTCTCAAACACATGTTCCAAACTCTCTCAGTGTGGTTTCTTCCAGTTGCATAGTTGATATAAATTCTAGCATAAAGAGGTTATGATTTTCTCTGTTTCTTCCACACTTTTCAAAACAATTTTTTTTTCTCATTTCACTGAGTGTTACTTAAACGACATGGTACTTACAGCCTACTACTTTATTGTGTTGTGTTGTTACTTTAATTTTTCTTAACTTTCACCTCAAGTTTCTATGCTGTCTTTAAAAATCTCAGTCTTTGCTATCTTGATCTGATATGCCTTTTTAAATATACACTATCATTTGTTGTCAAGATGAACAGATGTCAATAGAATGGACTGTCAGTGATACTTGCAACAAAGGTCAAAGGGTCATTATCAACATCACCATCATTACTATCAAGAGATCACTGTCGTCATCATCATCTTTGTGCATCTTTGATGTATGTGTGTTGGCAGGCATGTGCCACAGTGTGCACCTGGAAATCAGACAACATCCAGAAGTTGGTTCTCTCCTTCTGCCATAAAATCTGCCATCAAACTCAGGCCATCAGACTTATACTTTTAAACATATGCCAGGTTTTGAACTTTGGTCCTCACACTTGTATAGCAACTACTTTACACTCTGAGCAAACATCATCCCTGAACAAAATAGGTACTTTTACTTAAAGCTACTTTTGTTCAAAACAAAATAACATTGACACCTCCCTTGGGATCACAAGATAAAAAAAGGTAGAATGAAACTTTGTTATTTCTATTGTCAATTTGTGTGTGTGTGTGTGTGTGTGTGTGTCCTTTACTTTCGCAGAGATAAGTCACAGAGATAAGTCATTGTCCTAACACTGTTGACACCTTGGATTCCAAGAATAAAACCTTAGGTGACAGACTTCTGCCCAATATATAACATCTTGCACAGATTTTTTCATTCCTATGCTCTTAGTGCATAACCCTTCCTCCACTTTTAAAAGTGAACTGAGGTCTTTAAGGACCCACATATTCCTCCTTTGGAGAAGCTATCATACAATGTCTATCTCCTAACCTGTGTTCCAACTCAGGCCTGGGGAACAATGTTAGGTCTGAGTAGATGTTGTATTCATAGTACCTTTTGTGCATGGGTATTTGGCACATTTTTGAACTGGTAGGCTGTTTTTTAATTCCAGGTGCAATAAAAAAAAAGATGTGTGCCCAGCGTTTGTAGATGGACAAAGCTGGGTTTGAATCATGACTTGGTTACTTATTAGGCTCTTTCCATTCCTATTTTCTGGTTTTTCTGTCTCTTTTTGGAGGGCCTTTCCCTCAACATTTTAAGCTTTCTTGCATTTTCTTTAAACCTGCCTTCCTGCCATGTGGCTGTTTGTTTATCATGCATCTGATGTGCATGCCAGCCTAAAGGGTGTCTCTTTTTCCCCTTCGCTTCTCTATTTTCTTCCCTTGGTAACTGCTGTGGTTTCACAGCTTGGGGTTCATCTTTTAAACTCTAATAACATTTTCCTTTGTGCGTCTATCTGAGTCTATTCTTGATTTTTTTTTATTAATGAGACTAAGAACCCCCAAAGGAGACTTGATTTCTCCTCTATCAATATGAAAATATACTAATGGATGTTTCAAAATAGTTTCAAACCGATCCATGGATAAAAGGTACACATATAAACGAATGGAAAATAAACATAGGAGGAAACCAATTTCATTTTATTAAACTGTCTTTTTACTGGAGTTCAGTCATTGCCTTTAAAAGGACATGAAGGTCACTGGTTTGTTTTCTTATGAAAATGACATAATGGATTAAAGATGGACTTCTGTATCTAGTGACTCATGCTTACATCTGTACATTTTAAAAAGATGTGATTTATAAAGGAAGCATCCAGCCTTGAGCTATTTCAGACCTCAGTTGCTCAAATTAAGACATCAAAGCTAACAGAAATAAGTGTATGTGGCCAATCGACTGGTCAGTCATCTAATATAAACCTCAAAATTGATTCTGCTTTTTGCCTGTTGTTAATATGCATACATACAATATATTAAACAAACAGAAGTGTATCTCCTATATTTATGGCAGTAATAATAAAAGCCACAGTCTTTAAGTAATTCACATATTTGTACTGTTTCTAATTTTTGAAGCCAAGAATGAAAATGTATTTTCTGTTCATTCTGAATTTATTAAGCATGATGTGATTCTCAAGGACAATATGATATATTCAAAAATTTAAAAGCTTTCATTATTATGCCACATGGCCTTCAAGAGGCAGTGGACCAAGGGGGGAAAGAGCCTGAATTCAGAGTTAAGAGCCTAAAATTCACTCTATGGCTTCATCACTAATAAATAACAACTATCCATATTACTAAAAATTAATTAAGATCCCCCTTTTAACCTTGGTAGGCATTTTAAGACATAATCAATAACAAGACAGAAAGCTGTCTTAGTGGGTAGCATGCATAGAGTGCAGGGCAGGAAACCTGAGTCTAAGCCATGAAGCCCACATAGATTTGGAAAGATAAAATTGACTAAAGAATGTCCTCTGACCTCCTTGAATGCTTAAACTGCCCCTATCTCTCTACCTCTCCCTTGCTCACACACACAAGAGGACTATATTTCTCGTTTTCATTTTCAAAAATCTATATGCAACAGGAGGTCAGTCAGAAATATGAGACTACCTTAATTCTATTCCCTTACTAGAATGTTTAGTACTTAATGAGTGGTTACTTTCAGAGCATCATCTAAACCTTGAAAATTATGAAATGCTTTGTTAATATTACTAAAAATATACTAATAAAATAGTTTTTGGTATTATGGAATAACAGTTATTATAATCAAACAACTGAATATATCAGAGTCAAATGAACAGCTTACTCAGATTTATAGAAGTCAAATAATTCAAATATTTAAGCTTTTATTTTGTCTAATAAAATTACCACAATTACTACTCTTTTCTAATTGTATGCATGGCATCTATTTAGTACTTCTTTACATATTGTTTTAATTTTGTTGCATACTAATACAATTTATGAGAAGAAATGGACATCAAATCCTGGTTTGACAGTTCTATGACTCTGAGAACAGGTGTTATATTCTCTGTTATGCTTTATGACCTGAGGTACAATCAGGATTAAAAATATAGGTCTCCATTGATGAAGATAGAAATAGAAATCTGTATGTTTCCTAGAATAGATCAAGAAGAGACCTGAGTGCCACAATTTAAAATCTACCAGAGTAGATTTAACTGATTGATTACTTTGAAATTATTTTACACAATCACAAATAGTGCAACTTGAAATTCACTAAAAAACGGTGAAAGATATTCGGATATTGTTTTCATAGGAAAACAATTAAAAATCAAAAGACCGTCTTGATAGGAGTCATGAATACACTATGGATGACCTTTCCCTCACTTCTTCTCAGTGTCTATGGTCACCCAAAGATTAAAAGACACTCTTATTACAAAATTGAATATTCCCCAGTTAAAAAAACCTTCCAATTTAGGGACCAGGAAAGTTCCTATGGGATGGAATAAGGGCCACTAGTCGTACAAGTGCCCATGGTCTTTGTCCTTTGAAGCCTTTATGTACTAACAGCCTATGTGTTCTATTAGATCTAAGAATATGTTTAACACACCAGACAATTTCTAGTCATGAAATTTAATCTTAACCTGGAAGTTGGCAACACTGATGTTAATGAATTCCCATTCAGAATTCTACACTGAAAAGTGATTTGGGAATTAAATAATCTAATGATTTATTTATATTTAATAGTCTTCTCTAGAAAGAAAAGAAGGTTTACCTCTAGGGGGTGGTAGCATTATGTGTATCGTTATATCATCATTCTATAATAGTGTCAAAAATTACATTGTAAAATAATGAAAGCACCTTCTGTTACATGGGCTCTGAATATCACAGTAAAAATGAACAGGGTAGGACTAATAATTAGAAAATGGTAAAATAAATTGAGGCATTTGGGGAAAATTAAAGGAGGAAATCAAACCATGCTTCATTGACTTTAAAGAAACCTTGCCTGGCTAAACTACATTGGCGGGGCTGACATCCCAATTTATTCTACAGAAAGTAATTTGGATTTTGTTAAGTTTTCATCAAAGACACATTGCTCATCAATCTGTTGTGTTAATATAACCTTTGACCATATTTAAATGAGTGTCTACTCCTTTGCAGAAACACAAAGATTTATTATTTATTTTAATTATTTAATCATTTCCGAGTAAGTTCTACCCTCTGCCTCTGTTTCTCTCCCCCCCTCTCTCTCTCTCTCTCGCACACACACACACACACACACACACACACACACACACACACACACCTATGTAACTTTTGTTTAATGATTCAGAAGATGAAGCTCAGAGCCTTCCACATGTTAAAATAGGCAAACGCTGTGCCACCAAGAACACACCAACCCCTTCAGTTTCTTAATTTTGTCATTTATTTATTGGCACCAAAATTTCTTTGTGACTATCTGTAACATATAAGAGAGGGAGTATACTGGAATTACTATGGAGAAAGCAAAGAATTGTTTTAATCTTGTGGCACAATTAAGTGTGTGATCATGAAAACAATATTTAAACTTATTTACTTTTAAGGTCTCATTTGCATAATTGATGCTACAATATGGCTTCTAATTATTTTGCAATTACACTGAAAATCAAATAAAAGAACATATAAGCCAAAACTAGAGGTAAAAGTCATTACTATGTAAAAATTAGACCTACCTTTAATAAGTATTTCTGTGATTATTTTAAAGCACTTTCACCTTTATATTGCTTTTGTTAAGAAAATAAGTTAGTAAAAGATAGGAAAAGTGCAGTCTAAAATATAAGTATAGTTCTTTGGCTAACATATAACCCTATAGTAGATTTTAAAAGTACATTAAATAAAAAATATTCAGAAAATGGGCTGATTATGATGGTGTACATAGGCAGTACCAAAATTCTGTATCCAATGATAGGAAAACACAAATATGAGGTCAGTTTGATCTACATTATGATAGGTAGGTCTGCAAAATGAAGCCTTGACACAAAATGCAAAATCGTGTGTGTGTGTATGTGTGTGTGTGTACCCATGTACATGATAACATAAATTTAATATACAATAAATATTAGGAATAATATTATAAATGAACCTGTTAGGTAATATATAGCAAAATGGAGAAATGAAAAATATCTCTAACTTTCCTTTTTACTAGGCATAACAATAAATTGCCTGTGTTCACAGGCTGGCAATATGAATCCCTGCATTGTTCTTCAATCTGTTGTAGAAATAATTTTGTGCAGAGGTTGCAGTTCATTTAATTTTTTTTTTTTACTTCTGTGGGTTTATAATGCGTTTGCAAAATTTAAAAAGGTTTTTAAAACCTTCAGTTTCTCTTCCTAAGATATTAGCATGCTATATAAACAAAACATGGCTAGAAGGTGTGTGTGTGTGTGTGTGTGTGTGTGTGTGTGTGTATTAAGGCATTGTTTCATGAAGCCTAGGCTATTGAACATCCTATGCAGTCAAAGCTGACCTTGAACTTCTGATGCTTTTGTCTCCCCTTCTCATGTTCATGGTCTACAGACAGAGGTCATCACACCCAGCCATGCGGATTTGGTTAAAAATTCAATGGAAGGAATCAATAATAATTAGTTAAGTAATATGTATATAGCTTAAGAAATTTGGTAATTGATAAACTTGGTTAATAGTAAGGTATAAGTTTGTGGGTTTTGATGTCACAAAACCTCCTTTTGTCAGGTTTGGAGCTGTACTACCATTGAATTTAGATCACTAGCCATTATTATGTTAGTTTTGTTCCAACTAGTAAGAATCTTTTCAGTTCACTTCAAGAAATAAAAGAACAAGAGGCATTTCTGCTTACTCTTAAAAGATGAATCATTTCAAATATAGGGCACTGAATGGGAAAATGACAGAAGTGAGGGCTGGCTTTTGCTTGTATAACACTTTCTTATGTGGTTGAAGAATTGTAGCTATTATTTTCTGAGACAGAAAAAATATCTCCTATCTCTGCATTATTATTAGAAGTCAGTTTTCAGAACTAGATAACCTTTGAAGTTTTTCTTAGTTTGTAGTATTTGAAGGGATATTAATAAACACCTAGTTTAACCTTTTTTTTTTTAACTTCCACTGCTGTGGACTGAAACAAGGACCTTCACGCAGGCTAAGTAAATGCTCTACTACCTAGCTAGCTACCTAGAGTTTACTCTGTGAACAGCAAAAAATACAGAGGCTAATACAGGACTAAACTTCATGTTGCTTAAGTCTAACATTTCAGGTTAAAAGTTTTCCATAGTGCTTTTATTTTATATATTAACTATTCAGCAAATGCACATTGAAGTAAACAAAGATGTAATGATCTATCCATATAATCATGAATAAAGTGTTATCCTCATCTGTGAGTATATAAGTTGATAAAATGGATAGATTTTATTCAATGTAATATCCAAGACAATGATCATAATGATTAAATCAATGATTAAAGATCATAAGATCTTTAATAACATGCCTGGTAGATAGGAATCATTGAATGTTGAAGGATTAAATTAAAAGCAACAAACAAAAATAAACTAAACCACAATAGTCTAAGTGCCAGATAATGAGTACAATGTCTATTTTCATTAAAATTAGAATGGAAAATTTGATGCTTTTTATGTTATCAGTGACATTTTCTATATTGTATATATAAAATTTTAAAACATTTGCATTTTAAGCATTATTTCTTATTTTATTTGTGTTTACTTATTGCAGGATAAGATCATTCTATACATTTCATAACAACTTGACTTGTACCACAGGCTAGCCTTTAGCTCACTACTCTCCTGCCTTGTGAGCACTCAGATTTCAGGCATACAAAAACCATGTCTGGCTTTTGCTTCTTTGCTTTGTAGTCAGCAAAATACCTTTATTCTTCACTCTCTGTTGCAAAACTGTATATTTCTGCCTAAACTAAGAATGAGAATTAGTTTGCTGTCATTCTCGAAGTCCTACCTTTACCAAAATCTCATTAATTTTATAACATACTTGAGACTCTATTTATTCTTGATATTTCACAACAACTTTGTCAGTTTATTGCTGTTAACCCAGTAAATACTCTACATTGTTTATGTACTGTGGTTAAAGCGGAGTATGTATATGTTAAGCTCAAGTGGAGAATTGAAATATTTTTCTTTGGTGATAGTTAAAGAACTAGTGATAAGAGTCTATAACCACTATGGAAATGAGAAAAATAAGTGGTAGATTTGAGGGAAAAGCGTCATTCTCATTTTCCTTTCATTTATTCTGAGGAGGAACAAAAGAAAGAGAAATAAATGTTACTCATTGCATAGCTTTTTTTGAATACTAGTTTTGTTTGAGAAATTGAATATGAAATGCAAGTTTGCTTTTATCAATTGTCTAAAACAGCATTGGAAATACACTAAGCCCTTAAAATAATACTCAATAAAATTCCATAATTCTTAATGGTTTCTTATTTCAATTTATAGTTGACTAATTTGGAATATGTGTGTGTGTGTGTGTGTGTGTGTGTGTGTGTGTGTGTGATTAATATGGACAATATGTTTTATAGATGTAATGAAGTAAAATTTAGAAAATTGGCTGAGGCTCAGTAATAGATGTATCTGAAAAATTGATATACACTATTGCCCAATAAAAAGAGAAAAATAATCCCATGCAATGAATCTATTGTATTGACTATCTAAATAATATTTGGAAAGGCAAGAATCATGGTATCAACGAATAATCATTTTACTGCATAATTATATTACCATTTTTGTCGTTTGCAATTATTTTGAAGTAGATATATGACGGAAGGGGAAAGGAAAAAGTCTATCAATCAAGCTATTCCTTTTGCTCCCTTAAACTGTAGTTTTAAAGTATTGCTAGAAAAGTATAAGATCTTTTGTATTTACTTCACACAAGAATAAAAGCATCACATTTTCTCTGAAGCTCTTTTAGATCATATGTGAAGTATGGGCCTACTCAACTTCCAGGAGTCAGTGGCTAATTCAAAATTGATTGAATTATGTCCCGGCTGGTTATAAATCATAAAGTTAAAAAAATAAATCATAAAGTTAACTTTAAAGATGTAAAGTTACAAAAGTTAACAACATTCATATTTGTATCATGATAAGCAATTTAAGAATAGGAACCTTTGATAGCCTATAATTAGATAAGAAAAACAATTAGACTCACCCATCATTCCACATCACAAAAAGAGGGTGGATCACTGAGTTATGATGGTAAATTTTAAATAATGTAAAAGTTATGAAATAGAGCTAGAATATGGAACTGATCCTAACATTAAGCACAGGTTTGTTTACCACTTAGCAAGCAGTCTCCTAAATGATCAAACTTTTCCCCCTCTTCAAACTCTATCCGCCACACAATATGTGCATATTTCACTGTTAAATGGAATATAATACTGGGTATTTTAGTACTCAACTTTACCTAACCTAATTAAAGTCTTAAAATCGTTAATTGTCCTAAACTATGTTCAGGGAGGTAATTGGGTTAGATGCTTCTGTTCTTAAAGGTCCACATTAAGTTCCTAAGTCTGGCAATATAATCAATAAAAATTTGCTAATTGATTACAATTCTTAGACAACGGTTTCATTATATATAATTGCCAGTTGGCAAAAGTTTACTGCAGGTGGTAGGGAATGAACCAGACCTGGAAGACCATATAGGTCTGAGGAATGTTTGGTAGGATGAGCTCTGTCCCAGACTCTTACGATAGTTTCAGTTTTTCCAATATCTCCAGCAGTATTCTGCTATTAGTCATGAACTCCCATAAGTTCAGTTTCCGTACTCAAATCTCAAATGCCTAGCTTTTTTAAAATAATGACCAAAAATGACTGGTCTTTCTTGAAGTGACACAGAGCACAAACCATATATAACAGAACCTACATAGCTGTAGTAGCCCCAGGCCTTGTGTGCATATCTTCTCTCTATATATACCATTTCCCTGATCTCATTTGATTTTTTTTGTGTGTTATAGTTCTGTAACTCCTATGAACTTTATTGTGTTCCCACACACACATTTTTGAGACATATTCTTGTTATTTTTTGAGCCTGGCTTGCTGTGTAGACTTCAACCTTAAAATCACTTTGCTACTGAATGCTGATGTTAAAACCTTGTGCTTCACAGGAATCTTTCACTCAGATGCTTACCTTATGGTCTGCCAGCACCACTATTTCTAAATTCTTTGATCTATGTTTTAAAGCTTGATAGCTAAATCTGGTGCTGCATGCCTATTTTATTGCTTCGACAACAGTTAAGGGTTAAGAGAGATTGTCACTAATGATATCTTCATATCCATATGCACCTGTTCAATGCCTAGCACTTATATCATAAACAGTGCCTAAACAGAAACAACAGTTTACTGTGTAATAACATGACCACTAGATTGCAACCTGCCTGCTTTCAGACCTAAGTTTGTTCATTACAGTTGAGCAGATTATTTCACCTGCTTGTATGCCTCAGTTAGCCAATATAGAGACTGTGGCTAATAACTTCTCATGGGATAGGTATGAGGCTTAAATGAGAAAATATAGGTAAACTTTTTTTTATATTTGTATTATATTATGCAGCAATTATCAATGAATAATAGTTATTATTATCATCATCTTTTATTATTTTCTTAAGATGAATGACTGATAACTTGATCTTCATGCTTTGATTGTAGGAAGCTGTATGTGAAAAACACTGAATGAGTGTTGATTTCTGAGCTAATATTAAAAGGTGTGGACACAAGCCACTCCATCAAAGGCACATTATTAATGTCATTAAAGAAGAAATGTGTTTTCATCAAAGTGAAATGACATGGCAAGCATAGCCATTTAGTCTAATGATAGTTTTGTCTGGACATTAGTTGACGTGACATTATAGTATGTAATTGTTTAAGTTTTCACACTACATGCACCCACCCACCCTGCTACACTACCAGTGTAACTGCCCCATCTTCTGTAAAAGGCCAAGTGCATTACTCACACTCTTTCCTCTAAGGCTTGCCTCATAACCTACCACAATCATTTAGATTGTCTCCTAAGAGACTGCAATTCTTCATTCTCCCTTACTCACTTTTCACTATTTGGATCAGAAATGTGTTCCCTTTCTTATTCCCCAGAAAATATCCAAAATGTCCAAAAGAAACTTGATGTTAGGTGATGTATATTTATGAACTCATAAGGATACACTTTTGTGTGGGGCTGTTGTGTGAGGTAATGCAGTTCTCGAAGCTTTCTGCTTTCTATAATACAGTTATACTACATTAAATAGGCAAGGACACTATTGACCCCTGAAGTAGATATTTGTGGTTAAAAGAGGACACAAATAAAAGTACAGAAGACTGTTCCTGAAAGGAGGATTTCAAGTTATACAAAGGGCCATGAAGGCAGTTTGGGGTCAAAAGATTTTTCTAGTTCTTCTTAAAATTAGACCATGCAACTGACCATCTATGCACCCTTAATAATGGTATTAAACGACAGGTAGATGTATACATGTGATGTAACTCACAAGTGTCTTTAGGACAGTGTGGATGGTACAGTCTTAACCACAGCTGGGAGGAGGACTCAGCAGAAAAATAGAGATAGTTGCTTTGTAGCAGGACACAAACTCGATATTCCAGTTCTTGTGCATCTTATTTGAAATCCTGTTTATAGTATTCCAATTGTGAATTAAAATACCTGCTAGTGGCTGGATAAATAAAGCAATGCCTTAAATTTGTTGTTGGTTCCAATGCTGAGTGTATAAAGTAGAGATTATTAAGATGTTCTGCAGCTATGTTCTCAGTATTTAAAGAAATCTTAAAATCAAAGGCAATGACAGATTGAATTGTGGAACATTCATTAGGCTGATGGATGATGATTTTCTTCTGTAATTTACCAGTTACAACACATAGAAAAATAGCATTATAATCACGACAAATGATAAATAATCTTTTAAACATCATTAAAGGTCAAAGAACTTTATAATGATTCAAAATGCTCATGTAAGTTTAATTGATCATATGACTATTTATTATATTATTATTTTATTATAATAGTATCTTATTAACCCCAATATATAAAGCATTCATAGTTGGCATATAGCTACCTAATTAATAAGCTAATTAAGCATTTAATTTCATTAGACAGTAAGCTTTCAAGGACGCTCTGCTAAAATAATCTCAATACAAGTATTGTATATTCTTGTTTCTTGAAGGATTTCACTGTTATATAAGTGAAGTGGCAGGACACACTTTAATGATTCTAACCAAATAGTCTGGAGACTAAGGAGTCATTAGCTCCTAGAATTTAATTATTGTTTTGCAGCAGAGCTCAGCAAACTGCAATCTTCAGTCTCAAGCTTTGGACAAATTTAAGAGCAGATGAAGATACTTGATGTTGGTTGCTGATAATCTCCATCCTAAATTCTGTCTGTTTTTGTGCTTCCTGTATTTGGAAACATACATGGTTTTTATTTGGAGAAAATAAAATGAAGCAGTAAGATGCTGAGGATTCATTTAGGTTTCAGATTATTATTGAAGTTTGGGTATTTATTATCCAAATTAAGAAATATTTCTTAATAGTTAATTCCAAGCAATATTGAGAACACTGCAAAAACCAGAATTTCAAGGCATATTTTTTGGAGAGAAAAATCTACTGTTTTCTGTGAGCCACAGTGGGTGTCAGTGCTAATATTTCTTAAATCCTTACTGGATTTGTGGCATACTGTCACAGGTATCCAGCTTAAAATTAGGGAGAAATTTTTTTTTTTTTTGCAATTCTGGAGATCGAACCTGATGCATTGCACATGCTAGGCAAGTGCTCTATTGCAGCCCAGGACTCTCTGTTTTTATTTTTATTGCTGGATAAATAGTACTTCTTTGTGCTTACATGGCTACCTGAGAAGAACATAGTGCTTCCTTGCCTTGCTCTATGAGAGTTTCTTTGGAAACGGAGGGGGAAATTGATTGGTGCCAATAACATTTGATAGACTATTCTATTCATAATAATGCTATGAAGATATTATGACATAATGTATATATGCAATACTTTTGAACCCTGCCTGACATCCAGGAGGTTTTCAAAAATATCAGTTATCACTCTCTTCTTTTTCCTGTGAATTCATACTGCATCAAAGCCTGTCATGTTATTACCTGAAAAAGTCATCACTGTTATACATAAAACTCTACATCGCAGGGGAAAAAAAGGCCCTAAACGGCGGCAGAGGAAGGGTTAACAACACCCCCCCCCCTCCATTTTGTAGATAGAAAAAAGATCAATGTCCATATTGGCTAAGCACCCCAAATCCTACCTTGACATTGAAATAGCAAGCCTTATTCACCTTCTGATATTCAGGATTTGAGTTGGGCTTGCTTCTGTAGATGATAGGTGCTACTGGGAGAGAAATTATGTTCACATTGCAAATATTTTTTCACATTCCCAAAGGACCAGAAAAACAAGTTTAGTGAATGAAAAACATAATTAAATATCCTGTGATCTACCTGCTGTAAGGTGGGGTTGAGAGTTATAAATGATTCCCCAATAGAAAAGTGCCAAAAATTATACTCCTCTTAAAGGCCAGTGTGTGTGTGTGTGAACGTGTGTGTGTGTGTGTGTGTGTGTGCCTCTGTGTGTATGTGTGTGTGTGTGTGCCTGTTTGTGTGAATGTGTGCCTGTGTGTGTGTGTGTGTGTATGTGTGTGTGTGTGTGCCACTGTGTGTGTTTGTGTGTGGGTGTCTGCTTGTGTGTGTCTGCCTGTGTGTGTGCGTGTGTGCCTCTGTGTGTGTGTGTCTGTGTGTGACAGGAAGAGAGATGCTGAAAAAGAAGTGAAGAAATAATTTTCTGTGGGGCATGTTAATTGCTCTTTCTCATTGTCCTTACATGGGTACACAACTCCAGTTGTCTTTACATGACAATTTATGTATACTGATTAATGGCTTTTGTCAGAGTATATGATCTTATATGCATATATATGCATATGTGTATTTATATATGTATCTGTGAATAGATATCATTAATATAAACATCTTTTTTTAAAATATAAACTTCTTAATGAAAACATTTATAGTCTGTCTTGATCAGCAGTCTTTTATGTGAGGTCACGATCATCTGCAACAAACTGGGAGCGCAGAGATTACTTACTGCGCAACATTTTCTCTGCCCCCCCCCCATCTCTGCAATATTGTAGTTCAATCCCATTCTCCCCAATGGACATTTTTTCTTGCTTAGCCTATCTACAAGGTATATGGTAGGGGGCATATGCATTAAGGAAATTAGTTAAGGCTTCCTTGGATGGGACTTAAACAGGTAAATATTAATGAAGAACCTGTCATGCACTGGAAGTGATTCTGAACTAAATTAAATATCCTTTAACTGCTGAATGTAATCTGCTGTGTTTGTTGGAGGGGTACCTGTCAATTAAAATAAGGGGTCTCAAGACCACAGTGCGAAGTGTCTTAGTCACCTACTACCATCTAACAGGAAGCAAGACGCAAAGGGCTCGGCGCAGAAAAGAAACAGACACAGACATGTTTTGTAATGACGAACTTTATGTCACACCAGGAACCAGCAACCTGTTCATGTTTAGCAATTCCGTGGTATGCTGTAAATACTGCTTGTCAGGTTAAAGCTGAGCAAAGAGACGGGATAAGAGGTAGCCTTGAAGACTTTTCCACAGACCTTTTCAAAATATAAAACTGTCACCAAATGACTTCAGTAAGCCAAGAAAAAGGCTCGCTGGATACCCTTATACTATCCTCTTAAACTTACGTGACCATCAGCAACGCTGTTCAAATTCAGCCAGCAGCTGTTAAACCAAGACACAGATCCGCATTGTGTTATCTCCCTGAGTTACATGTGTTCCCTGAGACCCGCCGAAAATGAGGGTCGGTTTCAAGGAGAACACAATAGAGATCATTCGCAATCCCCCCTCCAACCCCAGCCCCACTCCCATTACTTAAAGCACTGAGCCCCCTCCCACTTGGTCTGAGTCCGATTTCTTAATAAGGTAAACAGTTTGCATCCCCCTACTGGATTGCACCCTCCTCAGCCCAACCCCTCGACCAGAGACCCCTACGTTCAGTTTTACTCCTCCTCCTTCCCACCCCTCCCTTCCCTCCTCCCCCTCCCCTTACTTTTAGAGACCCCACCCCAGTCTTACTCTCACAGCTATCCCTGAGCACGAGGGTCTCTAGATCCCTGCCTCCCTCTAGCGCCTACATCTTAAGTCCTGTCCTCCAACCTCCTCCAGACTCAGGTTGCATTAGAGAAACCTGCGTTCTTGTCTCCTTCCAGAGACGCCCCACCACCCCGCGATTTGAGCGCTCTGAGTCGCTCTCCACCACCCTCCAGAACCAGTGCGGTCCTCCAGGCTGCAACCTTCCGGACCTGTCCATGCTCCCCTACCCCATCCTCTGCCCAAATCGTTAAGGTCTCAGCTAGCAATGCCGCCCGGGGGCTCCAACTTACCGCTAGCGTCCGGGAGGAAGACCAGGCAGGTCGCCGCGGCGGCAGCTAGACGAGAAACGGACTCGGCTGCAATCGCTCAGCGGAGCCCGCGGCAGTCAGTGCGCTGCTCAGCGCTGCGCGCCGCAACCTTGCGTCTCAGAAGACGGAAAGAAGGATGGAGGGAGCTCGGCGCGAAGGATAGCGCCGGCAAGTCCACCTCCTGTGGGCAACCTGCGCCCCCCGGGAAGGTTTGGCTGGAATTGTTTGACTACCCTACTCTAGCATAGTAACTGACACCTCCAGCATCTCCGCGCCAATCGCTTCTTCTTTCTTCTTTGAAGGCCCCTAACTAACTACACTATTCTAAGCGGACGAAGACCACCACCGGAGCACCACGACGATCTCCACGACGCCGACGACAGTCAATCGATGTGCAGAACGAAGAAAAGTTCATATGTAATAGAAAGGTAAGGGATAGACAGGCCAAAGGAGCAACCAAGATTATCAATCTTGCTGCTCCAAGGGCTCAATCATTAAGATTGGTGCACCCAAGGAAGCTTCCTTGGTGAGCACCAGAGCGCCTACCCAGAGCTGGTGAGGCTGCACTGGGCTCTTAGGCAAAACCAGGGATGAGGGGAGGAGTCACGAGGAGCCAAGAAGAGCCAATCAGTGCTCAGGGTTACACTGCTCCTGGCCTGTTTGGACCAGAATCTTAGTGCGTCTGGAATCTGCTGGCAGGGGACCTTGAGACCCTGTGGCGTAGGTGGGGAAATGATTCATAAGGCATAGGGAATCGGGGAAACTGAGGTCATCCATGGCATCAGACAGGGGGATGGAGAAATTCTCAAGAATTGACCCTCAAAGATTTAAACTTTAAATACATACTGCGGGGGGGGGGGAGACAGAGAGAGAGAGAGAGAGAGAGAGAGAGAGAGAGAGAGAGAGAGAGAGAGAGAGAAAGAGAGAGAGAGAGAAGACAGACAAAGAGGCAGCCAGAGAGACATCACATATAGAGAAACAGAGAGACACAGAGGACAGACAGATACGTAGAGAGACAGAATCACGCAGGTAGAAATAGAGATGGGGAGGGGGCTTTAGTTCTAGAAAAGACTTTCAAAGTCTTATAAATTTCACTAATTCATAAAACTTCTTTAGAGGGTCTCCCTTCCGACTGTCATTCTTCTCTTCATCGGCAACATTGATTTTGACAGGATCAACCATGAAAGGCCACAGCTCAGTTTGATGGCCGGCTTCCTTACCTTTGCCCCTACTCTTAAATTCAAAGAGAGAAAGGAAGCCCCTTGGCTTTCAAGACCTAAGAAAGCATTTTTTAATTCCTTCTTGATGTTGACCCCCCCACCCCCAAACACACACAGTCACACTGCTAAAAGCGTAGCAATACACCTTGAAGGTAGCTCATTCGTTTTTCTCTGGGAGCTGAAAATATCTGCAATAGAAATTAGAGGCACAGTTATTTGCCCAGCCTCTTCAAGGGGATATCAAGGCATAACCACAAAAGTAAGGTCAGGGAAGAAATATAAGCTCCCTTTCGACAACTGCAACCGGGCAAGCAGAACCCTTCACCATTAACTCTCAAGTACCACTGGGCAGGTGCCTGCCTGGGAGTGGAGATATCCCCACAGAGAAAGATAGACCAGATTTCTATTCAGAGAGAGCAACTAGAGGTGTGTGTGTGCGTGTGTGTGTGTGTGTGTGTGTGTGTGTGAGAGAGAGAGAGAGAGAGAGAGAGAGAGAGAGAGAGAGAGAGAGATCTGCAACAGGAGGGACAGCTGCTTGGATAGTAAAGACTGTTGTTTCCCCACCACTGAGAGGTAGGGGGATCAGAGTAAGAGGCTAGTACAGCTACTTGGGTCCTGAGGACAGAACAGTGATTGCGTAGAAGATGTGGCAAAGGGTAGGTGCAGGGGCTTGAAGGTGCAAATCCGAAAACTACAGAAAGGAAGGCATCTTTCTGCAACAGTGGGACTGTTGACCCCAGGAGGTATAAAAGTTGGGGGATGAAGATGGAGTTGGGAGAATGCCCAGGTGCCAAATAATTCTCTTAGGTTTGTAATAGGAGCTCTAACTGTATTCTAAGAAGGCCACCGAGGACCGAGGATCAGGAGTCTCTCTACCTTTAATGAATTCAAATACTTTGCAAGGCTTTGAAATTTAATTTGGCAATGAACATATTCTCCACCACCAAGACCACCACCCTTCCCCCGCACAAGGAAAAACCCCATCGCAGTTTGTTTGAAGCATCTGTTGAATGCTCCTATATGATGCTTGCTACACAGGTGGCGGCAACAACGCTGCCAAGTCCGCAGACAGCACCACACTTGCATCTGTAGGATAGCTTTGTTATTGAAAAGTATTTAATAACTACCAAAGCGAAAACGTATGTTTTCTCTTTAAATAATTAAGCACTCATCTTTTAAAACTCCCCATATTTTTATGCTTGCAAATGTGGAATACTTTCATACTTTCTTTTCTATCGCGATTTCTGTTGACAATGTCGGAGGCTGAGACGTTTGTCTTACTTCCAAATTGTAAATATAAATGCCTATGATGTATTCGCTATGGAATATCTCACTGAGGCATGGGAAAAAATTACCTTCACCCAAAACCCGGTCTCTTTTGCTAGCTCCTGAGGAAACCGGCTTGGAGAAATTGACTACAATAAATGACAATTATGAGGACGAGGGTAATAAGGATGATAGTTATTCTTTTGATTCCATATTTCGCTCTTTAGGTTACTCTTTCCAACCTGGGGAAAAACAAAAGTTTTGACAAAAGATAAGTGAAGCCCACCCTGTGTTAGATTAGCAGAAAGTCCGCAGTTAAGGGAAGGGAGCTGAAGTGCTCTCAGGTTTAGGATTTTGAGTGGCCGCAGGCAAGCTTGCCTTTGAGCGGCGCTCTAGCCTCAGCAGGGAGCCGGTGATGCTGAGCTAAAGCAGGTTGCAGCTGGGTTTAGAGAGCTGGTTTCTGCCAGGAACTTTCTTGGTGTCTGTGGCATATCCCCACCGGTCTGAGTTCTCTAGGCAGGCAGACGCTTACCTGAGAGTTGGTGATCTGAAGAGCTTTGGGAATTTGGGAAACACTGGCCAGGAAGAATAAATACATAGAGGGGAAACATTTAGGACACACGTTAAATTTGGAGAAGTAAATTCTATACAAGCTTTTTCAGGTGTGCTCAGTTGTAGAAGATTTTCTAGCACCTAAGATGTGCAGAGAGATTAGCCTGGGTTTTCAGTGTATTCCTAACACTTCTTCAAGTCTAGGGAAGTTGTCTTTGGGGAAAAAAAGTCTTTTAGATCAGTTCTTCCAGCGTGATGCAAATGCTTTCTGAACCTGGAAACAGGAAGAGTCCCCAATACTCTCACAGCGGGGTTTCTTCCCAGGGGGATTTCTCCCATCCGTTATGCATATATTTCTAAAACTACTGATTTAGAAATTCAGGAAAAATGTTAAGAAATTTGTTATTAAGGAGGAAAAAGTCCTTCATCATGTGAGATTTTGAGAACTTTCTTATAAATTCCTGCCACTGACAGATTACTAGTCATTATTTTTTCACTTCCTGACCAGAGAGCCCTATGCTGCAAACAGGTCCCAAAAGACCCTAAGACAGATTTAAAAATTAGTACCCCAATTCTAGCAAAATACTCCAAGGAAGATAGTTACACAGATCCAAAGTATCAAAACCAAATTTACCGGAACAATTCTCTACCACTCCTTGTTTACCAGAGGATAGAGATGCAAAGTGTCTTGATAACCCTTCTACCTACATATATTTTATGCTTTGACGCAAATTTTGAGAGCTAGAGGCTTTTAAAAATTCTGTAATTTTATCAAATAGTATTTTTGTATAGTTTATATATTTTTTTACGTAAGCTAAAAAGATGTCCAGCATCAGATTCATAGTATCCTTCATTGAGTATTAAATAATGTCTAAAATCAGTATTGTATAGTATTACTGTAGCTCTTATGTTTCCTCATTAGTAGTCACCGACTGGTAAAATATAAATATACCATATACAGACAGCTTATTATAGGTTATGATTCTTCTTCTTCTTTTTTTTAATGAAAAAGGTGGCAGAATTCTATTGCTATGTAGAAAGGCAGGGGGCAGTCTGCGCATGCCGTTTGGACAGATCCACAGTTTTAAAAAAAAGCAATGAACAACTATGGTTCTGTGACACACTCACTAAATGGAGATGAAAATCTAAAAGCTTTTTGAGTGGACTATGAAGCCCCACCTGCATATTTTTCCCCATTTCTCAGACAAAAACAAGTGTCCTGATTAAAAACTTTTTTCTTTTGCAGGAAATTACATTGAAGGAATTTAACCTTATCTAATATTTCTCTAGTAATCAAATACTTAGCGGGGCTTCTAGTAGTACTGCATTTATTTTAGTTTATTATATTTCATTCTAGAGACAGGGCTTCAATATTGTTTTACAAGGGATGATCTTAGACTTCTGATCCCCCTGCCTCAATTTATATTTTTTAAACAACAAATTATGCTTGCAAGTTTGAAGGTTAATATCTAGAAAGTTTAAGGACAAAAAGCTAGAAACAATTTTGGTGTGATTTCCCAGAGAACTATGCATTATCTTAGAGCACGTCCATGTTATGATAGATGCATTTTATGTTATGAGCATGAACGTAATCACAATCCCTTAAATGAAAAAGATAGCAATTAGCATCTTTAATGTAAATTAATCTAAGATTAAAAATTCAAAGTGTTAGTGGTTTCTCTCTCAGGCCTTCCTGTTGACTACTGTTTGCTAGCTCTACATCCTATTTTGACTCTTTCAGAATAGCTTGCTATCTAATCTCCGTTCCTACATTAATTGCTTATTTTATCATGCAACCAAAGGTTGAAGAGTTATCTAGAGTAACAAATTTCAGTTTTTTGATCACTAATATCATCACATTATTTCAAATAAAATAATTCTTCATTGTTTCCTTCCTTCCCTTCTTGTTTCCTCCCTCCCTCCCTTCTCCCCTTCCCTCCCTTCCTTCCTCCTTCCCTCCCATTCTCCCTCCCTTCTTTATTCACTCCTGCCCTTTCCTTTTCTCCTCCTCTCTTTCCTGTCCATTCCTCTCCCAGTATTAAAAACTAACATGTAACTATATACTTTTATTTTTCTACTTTTCTCCAAATATATCCTAGTACTTAGTGTAAAGGATACAAACAGCAGTGATAACTGCTAATTACTGGTACTACAAGTTATTATTAAAACATACAAGTGCTAAAACTTGAACTTCACAATAACCTGAATACAAAAAACTCAAAGTGCTTTGCCAAATTGGCCCATGACACCAGAAGGTTATGTTGGTTTGAACTGACCAGGATGAAAGTTAGTAGGGATAAATGTGAAATGGTACATGGTTCTGAGCTTCTCTGAACCAATGTAGGTCCCAGAATCTGGAAATATGTGTTTAAAAATAGGAATTGGCATGAAGATCAATCAGTTGGTGCAATATGGCTGATTATGATTATAACAGTAGCAAAATAAACCTATGAAGTCACAATGCAGAGTATTTTATCACCATAACATGAAGAACTGCATTAAAGCATTACAGTGTTAGAAAGGTTAAGAAACTTCAAAAGCCCAAACCAAGTTCATTTTTGGTGAAACTCTGTAATATTTGTCAATGAGCTTAATATTGTTCAGTATCTTTGTCTAAGAATCTTGAAATTTGCACAAAATGTGTTCCAATGGTGTGAATTGAAATAGAGAATAAACTGAAGTACAACCAGAAATATGTTGGGCAGAATTTGCTTTGAAGCTAATCATTTTGTGTGACTTTACAAATTGGCAGGGGTTTTAGGCTAACTACAAAGAAACATTCTAACAAGTACTAATTATACTATTGTTTTCTGTCAGAAGTGCTATAATTTATCAAAATGTGATAAATTGGCATGAAGAATAACTTATAAAATATGGTGAGGTCAAGTTTTAAAAGTAGGGTTGGATTTCTAAACTATGTAACTCACCATGCTGTCTTGTATAGGTGAGTAAATTACTTTTGTTTATTTGACTCTTTTCTCTCATTAAAGCAAATGTCAGTAGTTATTCTTTGGGGTTGCGAAGATGGCTCAGTAGGGAAGAACATTACTCTACAGGTATGCAGACTCTAGTTTGGATATTAGCAACTACATAAAATGTCAATATGCTGGCATGTATGGCTGTAACCCCAGCTCTGTGACTGGCAGGGACAGAAGGAACTTTGGGACTTTTTGGCCATCAGCCTAAGTCCAGATTTAATGAATGATCCTGTCTCGAAAGAATATGGTAGAGAGTGAAAGAGAAAGACCATATGATGTCTCTCTTTGGCCTCTACAAATGTACTTTCATATGACTGTGCAAAAACCATACACAAACACACCATAATACAGTAAGAATAAAATTAATAGAGAACTTATTATTCTTCATTCATATAGTTTTACAAGATTTTTACAAGATAGACTTTAAATTTAGATTAAAAAATAACTTCAACAAGTCAGTAAATAATTTTGTTATCACATAAATCTGACTTACAGTAAGTCAAGCCATTAGTACTGAATGATGTAATGTTAAGCTTAGTTTAGAGAACTGTTGTTTCTTGATTTCCCAGAGGCTGCAATGAATACAATACACGTTAAGTTGACACATTTTGTAACTCCAATATACATGGGAAACTAAAACATCAAAGGTGTTAAAGAGCTCTTTAAACTAGAATTTGAAATTTAAAGAGAATAAAAAGGCAGCTTGAATATTAAATCACCTTTGAATATTATTAATAGTTGCCTTACAGATGGGATAACAAAGATAAAAGTGGATTAAGCTTACCACTCTATGCTTGCAATATGGAGTTTCCCCCTCCTAAAATATCTTCTGTTGAGAATTTTAGTACTTCTGAAAAAGATGCCTTCCACTTTTATGTAATCATTAGCTTAGAATATAAATAAGGCAGCCTACATTTCATTGTAAAATGTTATCTAATAAAAATCTGGAGCATAAAATTTTTAGTAACAATCAATGTCACTACCAAACTCATAATTTTTTGTTGTTGTTGATGTCTAAACTTCCTCTGATAAATAAGTAACTGAGTCAAGCTAATGCAAATCTTATGTCAACACATCTTTACAGAAGTGAGACATATCCAAAGCTCTTTACATCTATTGTCTATTAAAATCAGTGTATTGGAAGATTCTAGATATAGCAAATCAATCAAACAACTATTAAAACTATGCTAGGACAACAACCTTACACTCCCAAACAACCTCACCATTTGGTCCCTCACCTTCAGAATTTTAACCAATAGGAATTACTTAGCTGACTTACAAGCAGCGATCAGTTGCTCTATTGATATAAATTTTAATCTTTCTACAAGGTTCATTTCTATTTCTTCTCATCATAGTATATTTTCATAGAATTTAGATCTGCATTACACTTCAGCAAAAAAAATTATTAGTCTACTGGCTTATGCAAGATTTTAAAAATAGAATAACCTAAGGGATATTTTTTCACGTACCCTACTATCCTACTAACCATGCTCAGTTTGCAGATATTTTAATGAGGTTGCTCCACCAAACAGATTTAACATTACATTAAACTGATGTTTTTCCTCAGGAATAAATGTAAAGTGCTCCATCCATCTCCTCAGTATTTAAAGGCAAAAGCAAGTTCAGTAATTGTGGTGCTCTGAAAGCAAATTATAGAGAAGTATACTGTCTTAGCATTTTAATATGAAAAAATGCATGAATACACATAGACCAACACACATAGAAATCCTTCATCTTTATAAGTAAAGCTTAACTGAAAGCAAAAGCAAGACTATTTACCTATTACTGTCTAGTAGCACTCCAATCTTAAACTAAAACGGTCCAACTCAAACTTTATTTATTTTACCCTTTAGTTTTTAGAATATCCCTAATCAACATTTTTTGTTTTATTTTATTTGTAGATTCTGCAGTCCACAATTTATTCAAGTTTCCTGTTTTTCTTTCTTAATTTTATTTTCTCTCCTGCCCTTCCTCCTCTTCTTGCCAATCTTCTCCCTAATTTTTCTCAAATAGCTGTTTCTGCTTTCATGTCATACATACAGGTTTTTCAGTTCCTTCCTCCCTCTCCTTTAGACTGCCTTCCCTTTCATAGCCATATTTTAACAGTATGGCAGATAGATAGATAGATAGATAGATAGATAGATAGATAAGTATATAGGTAATTTGTCCTTAGGTGTCTAGTTTATTTTGATTAACATAGTAAGTTCTGGTTTTATCCATTTTCCTTTGAATATCATAATTTCATTATTTATGGCTAAAAAATTTTCATTGTGCATATATACCACATTTTCAGTATCCATTTATTTGCTGATGGACATCTTGACTATATCCATATCTTAGCTATTGTAAAGAGTACAGAAATAATCAGGCATAGATGAGTAGTTTTGCTGATGCTGACTACTTGGACTCTTCAAAAATAGGTGCCTTTTAGTTTTGAGGAACCTCCATGTTAATTCCCCTAGTGGCTGGACTATCGTCCATCCATCAGCAGTGTGTAAAAGTTTCTTTCCTCACATCCCTGACAGCATTTGCATTTGTTGTTTTCTTTCTTTAAAAGATTGTGTGTGTGTGTGTGTGTGTGTGTGTGTGTGAATTCCTGCATGAGTATATCAGATACCCTGCACCTCAAGCTAAAGTTGGCTATAAGCTACCTAGTATGGATGACAGGAACCAAACTCTGAAAAGAACAGCCAGTGTTCTGAACTACGGAGTCATCTCATGTGCCCATGTTTGTTTTATCAATGATAATCAAACCAGTTTGAATCAGGATTTTTCTGATCACTAAAGAAGTTGAAAAAATTTTAAAGTATTTATCAGTCATTTGTATTTCTTTTAAAAAATCCTATTTACTTCATTAATATGTTTACCCTTAAGTGATTGAATGATTTGGTCATTTTGTATTTAAGAGCTGTATTTTTTTTAGAGGGGATATGTATATCCTTTTCAGATTTTTGGATTATTCCCTATGTTATTGAAGTCACTTTCAGAAAACCCTGGTCTAGGCACAAGTTGTAAAATGTTTTGCCTATTGTTTTCTTTATAAATTTCAGATCTTGCATTATAGTCTTTCTATTTTTATTTAACTCAATGCATGATGTGAAATATGAGACCAGTATGTAGCAATGAATCTGTAGGTTGTTTACCTATCTTTGCTTCCTTGTCAGTTCTTTCTTTCACTTGTCTCCATATTTCTTCCACCCTTCCAATCTCTAACCCTAGATAAGAGAGAAAAGGGGATACACAGAAAAGGAAAGAGATCCCTGAATAAAGTCAGGGGTCAGAAAGGGGGCCACGTTATCATGAGACTACTTCCTACATGCTCATTAGGAGCATCGAGTTCCTTTGGGCAAATTTGGTATCTTACTTTTTCTTCTTGTTTCTTCTTCTTTGTGTACTATTACTTAACAAACTGTGACCAACAGTAACCAACAGCAACCAACAGCAACATGTAGCAAGTAAAACCCAACCAACAACCCACAACACCACTCAGGGTACTTAACATTTATATACCTCCAGAAAAGTCCCCAGAATTTCAAAAGTCACACAGTTGCAGAACCTACAGCTGGCAAAATGATGATCCTTACAGAGCAGGAGTCAAATCATGGTCATCTGCTGTAGACATCCCGAAGCAGCCCTGTATCCAACATTTGGGATTGATACAAAAACATATTCTTGTAATATTTCTGGTTTTTTTTTTTAAAGAAACCAAAATTCCAAAATTGTTGCTACAAGATTGCTTTCAGTAATACAGACATTTTCACAGTGTCAATGCTCTCAATCCATCACCACAAGGTTTCTAGTCTATACTGCTTTCTTTGGTTTCTTTTTTCAGTATTGAAAGTTTTCCATGTTAAGATGTTTTCAGGCCATTGATTATGTTCTCAACCACTTTATTTTATTTTATTTTATTTTGAAGCAATTGTGAAAGAATTTTTCTGAGTTCAGGAATGCCAATAAACTTCATCACGGAAATAGAAGGAAAAAGTAAAACAATTCCAAAGCCATAAGAAAATACAAACAACCCTAAATAGCTAAAGCAGAAGTAATGGTGAAGGTAGCTCTATTGGAGATCAGCTCCAGCTACAAGGTTCAGGTCCCGAGACAGGGAAAGAGTATCTCTGAAAGTGAAGACAATGACCACCTGTTGACTTTCAAGCCAGTGTCCCCTGTACAGATCAAACCATCTTTATTAATACAATCACAATCCTGCTCACCTGAACAATGATATCATTGGGTATTTTATTAAAAGAAATCATATCATAAGCATTTTAAAAGCTCCATCATTACATAAAGCCAATAGTTTCCCTTTCCCCCTTTCCCCCTTTCCCCTCCTGATGGGTCAATCAACCCCTACCTTGTTTTGCTCTACAAAGCATAATTTCAGCAAGCCAAAAGTAAACATCTAACCAGGCATGTCCTGTAGACATGAGTACATACCCAGCTGGTAGCAGATGTGGTTACATAGTTATGCAAGGTGAGAGACAGAGTTAAACATTTGTGAGTATAAGTTCAGGCATCAGATAGCATCCCTACATCATAATTTTTAAAATTGCAGGGATATATTTTGTTGTGCCAAGCAACCTTCCTTGATATGTACCTGATACCATGTTTTGAAGAACCATTTTTAAATCTCTATTGATTTTATGTAGCTTCCCTATTTTCTAAATCTCTGTTGATCAGACATTGCATCCTCAGAGCAGTTATGCAACCAGGATCCACCATTCTGTACAACTGTCATATTCTTACTCAGTGTGACTGTAGTTGTATCTCTAGGGACATTATTACATGTCCCAAAATACCTAAGATTAATGGTCACATCTGGAGGATCTATAGAGGCAAAAAGAAAAGAGAAAGATTTTACCACTTGAAAGAATATTGAGAAAAACATGGAGATCCACGGGGCTTTTAGTCTGTGATCCCAGCCTTGCCCATGACCAAAAAAATGAAAGTAAATATATGAATATAAACTACTGTACAGTGAAAGCAAGAAAAACTTGTAGCATAGGTGAACTAGGTAATAGGCATAGAGGCAATTCACCACAGGTCCTTGCCAAGTGGAAAAGGGTTTCCATGGGTGTTGCCACAGTAGAATCCCATCAGGGAAGCACTCATATGCTGTTCCCTGCAGATGCTGAGGGCCACTGCCATCTCCCCTCCTTTATTTTTTTTAATTGAAGATAATGAAACATCACAATCTACATACAGCATGGAGACGTGAGCTTACTTACAGGAGAATGAATGGAAAATGAATAACAAAACCAAGAAGTAAACCAACAGTAATTTCTAGACTAATCAGCAAAGACCAAAATCCTCATCAGGAAAATAAGATTGGATACAACTGAGAAAGGAGGAAGCCACATTTTCAGCTGAAGACAGATGTAAATGAGCAAGTGAGATGGCTGCAGTCAGCTCCTGAAGAGTATGAATATTTAAATCAGTCTGAGAATTATTTCATATGCCTCTAAAATGAGCCCAAACCTGGTCCCAATTATAATCTGAGCCATTATAGGTTAAGAGAGTCACTCAAATCCATTTATAATTAGTGTGACAAGCACTAGTAAGCCTAACCTTAACATTTTGAATTTGAGTTCTCAGCTTCCTCTAAAACATTATTTCTAACTGATCTAGATTTATCCATCCTTTACTGGGTAACAAGAGCAATGGAAACAGTTTTACAAAGTGCGTTAACATGTTCTGCAGTATGGACCTGCTGTATCAAGACTGTGGAGGAAGCCACAAGAGAGGCTATCATAGAGATCAAGTTTGGAATTCCCAATATGAGGGCAGCAATAAAGAGCCAGAGAGGGAATTGGCCACATTCTCCATTGCATAAATTCCAGGATGACCAATCCATGGTTGAGACAAGTTCACAGGCAACCAAACTTAAGTAGATTCTCCTACAATCAAAACAATTGCCAGGAGCTAAAGTCAGATTAACAATTGGTTACAACACAGTTAACATAAGAAATATAAAAGAGATTTTTTTTTTCTAATGGTAAGAACATCAAGCAAACCTTCATTCAGAACAGCGAAAGGAGAAGTAACACAGAGCTTTGTGAGAGGCTTTTAATGACAATATAATTAGTTGTAGCAAAGAGTTTATATAAATGTCTCTGGGGACAGGATGGTCCAATAATTTAGCCAGAAAAATAAGAGTCACCCATCTAGCAGAAACTAATTGATGATGGCTTTTAAAATATATCATCATTCTAGAAAAAGTGGACCCTATGGCATTTAAATAATTTCTATCATCATTACCAAGACTAGAAACAGACCAACCATATATGTTCACTGAGGCTTCTTTAACTATTTAAGTTACTCACTTATCAGGGCACACATGGATAACCATTGTGGGTAGCCACTTACGGGATCAACCTCATCCTAAGTGTGATTAAATTGTCCAGTTGGCAAATAGCTAGGCAAGGAAATGGGAGATGGATCTTTAGTGGTTGTAAGGACCCCAGGAGAAATCTCACCATTAGGAGAAACAAAACTCAAACTCCAGGGTTATCTGTTACCATCCTGTCTTCACTGAGGGCAGTCAGTCAATAAGGTTCTGTAGCTAAAAAAAGACAACCATGTTGAGGAGGACCAACAGTAGAATAGCAGATGGGTAAGCCATTAGCATGTCCTGTGTAATTTGAATATCAGAATCAAACCTTTTATGAGTAATGAATGACTAATGATCTCTTTCCATCATTTTGGATTCATTTTCCACAACTTGAACTTCCTCATAATCCCAAGTGGCAAGACGGAACAATAGTGGCTCAGGAATACAAGTCCAGAATTTACCTTGAGTAGTACAGAAAGAAAAAATTGAAAGCAATACCTGAACTGTGAGCAAAGTAATCATAGTCATAAACAAGGAATGTGGGGCCACAGGAGATCCCTGATCAATTAGCCAATTCTTCACTCATGAGGTGAGGGACCTTGGTCTGACCCCAACTAGGCAGAGCTGAGTTCTGGGTGTTGTGAAATGAGAAAAGAAAGTGGATCAGAGAAATCAAATGTCTCAGGCTTTTCCATCATCATCTCCTCCTGTGGAGCTGCTGGGGGAAGTTTTGATAGACAAGGCTGGACACCAGTGGTAGGAGCTTTGTGTCGCAGAGTTGTCTTGTGCACAAGATAGCTCACCATCATGTCTCAAAAGGCCATCAGGAATCCAAACAGATATGTCAGCATCCCGGGGAAAAACACAAAGATACCCTTTGCTGGGGTGTTAAAGGAATATCCAGGGCCTTTCTAAATAAAGGAAAGTAAGGCATGTCCATTTGTAAAATGTCATTTAAATCAAAGACCAGGGATGTTTACCCCCATAAGTAGAGGGTGCAAAGAAATAGGACAGGAAGAACAGTCTCTACTAATAGTGCATGCTGCTTCTCAGGAAATATGAAACTTCATAAGGGTAGAGGAGAAACATTCTGAAGGATGCAGAACATGATCCTTATGAGCCTCTTGCACTGAGAAAGCAGGAGGCCAAGTAAGTAAATCTGCCAAGTCATTTCCCTCATGCAAAGGACCCTGGAGCTGAGAATGAGCACCTATATGCCCAGTGAAAAAACGAGAGCGACCATGAATAAACTGCAACTTGAAGCTGTAGTAAGAGGAAGAAAACAGAAGCCTGTGTAGCAGGAAGTGAGACAGTTTCAATATGAGGAAACAACAGCGCAATATAACGGGAATCTGTATATAGGTTAAAAGTCTGGTATGAGAGGCAAAGACCGCAAGAACTACTCTCAACTACACCCTTCAAGCTGAAGTCTCCTCTGTGGAAAAAGAACGTGGATTACGGTTCCTGGTAATATGCTACTCTGCCATTGGAGGAACGGTCTTTAAAGGATAGGTAAAGGAGAGGCACAGCAAATTGAGGGGAAAATAAAAGAATGTCTACTGACAAAACTACAAGATTGGGGATGGAGGCAAATGATGTTTATAAATAAATACCCATGAAACCCAAAGTAGCAATCTGCCAGTTGTCAGATTCAGAAAGCAATATATAAATAATTAGGTGTTCAGCAGCATAAAGTATTGTACTTCCTGAAACAACTTGATCAAAAATTCCTTACTTCTCTGGCAGCCTTTTAATATTATTGTGGCCACCAAATCAACATAAGGGACTCTAACCTTCTTGGAAGACATGGGTGTGAAGACATAGCTTTCTCAGAACAGTTGTGCAAGTAGGACATACCACTCTGTACAATTACCACAGGCTTATTCACTGTGACTGTAGCTGTTCCTCTAGGGACAAGAGTGCATGTCCCCAAATACCCAAGATTAATGGGCACATCTGGAGGATTGATATAGGTAAAAAGGGCAAGGGGGTGGGGGGGTTATTCCTCAAAAGAGTATTGAAAAAACATAGAATCATCCACAGGGCTTTCAGTGTGTGTGAGATCCTGGCCATGCCCATGACTGACAAAGTGAAACTAAATATTGCTGAACATAAACAGCACAGTGAAAGCAAGGGAAGCTTGTAACACAGGCGATCTAGGCAATTAGCACAGAGGCAACAAAATTCACCACAGGTCCTTGCCAAGTGGGAAGGGGTTTCCATGGGCCTTGTCATAGTAAAGTCCTATCAATGAAACACTCTCATGCTGTTACCTGCACATGCTGTGGGGCCACTGTCACATCAGGATACCTTATCTCAAATATAATAAGGAGGCTAAGTGATAAAAGCAGCAGGATACCAGTGCAAAGACACAGAATGGAGGACAGAATATTACTCACACAGTTCTGCCCACTTAAACTTTGACAAAGATGTCAAAAAATTTATACTGGGAAAAAGACAGCTTCCTCAACAAATGGTCTTAGATAAACTGAATAGTAGCAGTTTATATAGATTTTAGGAGAAATGCTTTAAGTTCCTCCCATTTAGTATAAAGGTGGCAATGTTCTTTTCTATTGCCTTCTATCGTGTTGGTTGATGTATTATTCTTCTATTTTTAGTTTCTTCAAGGCTTTTTGGGAACCATAAAAGAAAGCTGACTTTTGTAAATAACTTTACTGCAGCTCCATTATTTTTGAATTTGAGAGTTTCCAAATTATGTTAGTATATATGATTTGGAATGTGTAAAACAGTCTACACACAATTTAATTAATGAACATTTTTAACAGGAACAAAATCATGGTAAATGACTTAGTGAACAAATCCTAAATGAATACACAAGCTGACCAACAATTTTGATTTGGAGATGTTGGTTTGTTGGTTGAATTTAGAATAGAAAAGAGGTTAACCATGGAAGTAAAACACTGGATTAGTTAAAAAGACATTTTCTCTGGAAAAGTAATTTCTCTCTTTTAGACCATGATTCAGTGATCTCTACACTGAAAATTTTTATATGTGTATTAATATTTTACATTTATTTTTATTTATTTATTTGTTTGTTTGTTTGTTTGGGAGGTGCATGCCACAGCATGTGCCTGGAAATCAGAGGGCAGCATTCAGGAATGGAATTTCTCCTTCTACCATGTAGGTTTTGGTATTTAACTCAAGTTTCCAGGCTAGGTAGGAAGCACTTTACATGCTAAGCCAACTTGCTGGCACCATATTGTTTTGCTTTAACACTTATTATTATTAACATTACTATTATCATTTTAGAATTTGGTATACAAGTATTTTATTTATGTCACTTCTCCCTCATACTTTCCCCACTTTGGCTCCTCTCCTTACTCTCCCATGTTCCTGATACAGTCCTCCAAGAAACACTCTCTAATAACAAAGGCACAAACCAAAATATGACTAAATTTGAGGGTGAGTCAGTGGAATTTTAAGCTAATGAAATCTCAAATATATTACTGTAGAAGTTTTAGCAGATGGAATTGTGTGTGTACGTCTGCATAGGCACACAGAGCAAGCTTCCTGAATGGATTAGGACCGTGGAGTTCTTTTGCTTTATTTCCAGGTTAGGTAGTGTGGGACTGTTCGTAGACTCAGTAAACTTGAGACTGAATTTGGACAGTGAAAATGGTGATTTACATCTGAAATGGAGTTACTTCCACTGACAATTTCATTCTGTGCAGGGTTGGCTTCCTTAAACTTTCCAGAGTCTAGTTTTGCATTGTCCTTTGAAGGTGATTTATGCAATTTCTGGATTTTTTTTTTCGAGTTTCAGATTTAAAATTAGAAAAAGAATATGCGTTAGAAGAGCTTTGGAGACCACTTGGTGCAACACTAATTCACCCTTATTTATTTGTATTTATTTATTTATTTATTTGATTTTTGGGATTGTAATTTGATTGCAATATTTCTTCCTTCCCTTTCCTCCTTTGAAACCCTCCCATAGTTTCTCTATTCCCCTTCAAATTCAGAAACTATTTTATTTACTTATTTTTATTGCATTCACATATGTTCCTAAAATAATATGATAATTCACTCTTATTTAAGAAAAGTTGATTCAGTAAAATTCATCATTTCCTCCCATTTGTCCTGCTATTTTTGTATTTCTCTCTGCCTCTATCTTGGTCTCTGTCTCTGACTGTCTCTGTCTCTGCACTCCCTTGTACAAATGACGATTGGTAAAACAAAGCAGTTTAACTCTTTTGGTTCATATTCTTTTAGAGGTCAAGATTACATGTAAGTTGTTGCTTATACTTCCACTATGTTTTACATAAGAAAAAAAGAGTCTTACATGAAAATGCCTCTAAGGTGCTCAAAAACTCTGTTGAAAATATTCTGTGTTTGCATAGTTATGAGACACAGGTGACAATGTCTCAAACTAGCATTCTAAGTTTTGAAATAATTCATTTTTGAGCTATAACTTCCTAATCATCTAATTTACATCTTTAAAGTATATAATTCAGTAGTTTTAAATATGCTTATACAGTTGTGCAGTCATCCCACTTATTCAATTTTGTAGTCAAAAATTTGTAAATGCAATTTACATTCATTAGATAAACTGTTACTCATTTTACATTATATGTGTTATCAAATAACATATTACCTGAATACATATATTTTATTTGTCAATTAGGTTTTAATATGGTTGTAAAAATAAAATTGAAATCAAATTGAAATCTTGATTTAAATCAGCACAGTCTTGATTCTGCCACGTTTCCTGACTCATGTTGTGGAGTATTCAGCAATAGGACTATTCTCTACAAGAAAAACGTTTGGCATAGAAATATGGATTTCTTTGAAACATTGTCCTTAGCTAGGTATTTGTGTATAGTTGGTAAGGGGGTACTTCAAACATGTGACTAGTATACTTAAAAAAATTACAGTGATAATGGTGTTGAGGCCCACATTCTGCCTCAACACTTTGCCTCAACACTTTTGGGACTAAGTGCTCTGGTCAAGAGAGAGTGTGGCTCTTGGGGCAAGAGACACGAAGAATGGAGACAAGACAGGGTGTGATTCAGTCTCTTCTATTTTCTCAAGTCTCCCTCAAGTCTCTCTTATTGAAGGGAATTCTGAGGTATTTATATACACAAGTAGGAGCACACAGGTGAAAACACTTTACCACGTGCACCATACAGCTGAGGTCACTAAACAGCAAAACAAGCTATGTGGGATAAACAATATTTTTATCAGAGTGTGCTTCAGCTGTTATAGGCTTTTGACAACCAAATCTTTCATCAGGGTATATGGTTCCAGATGGCTGCAAAGTTGATCTAGCCGCTTTCTACTAAAGTCGGCTCCCAACATAATGGGACAGTAGAAAATGTAATACTTAACAATAATCAAATTCAACCTAATTAGGGTGTAATGTGGCATGTAAGACTGAAGAAAGCCATAGTAAAATCACGCCAATTAATCATTGCATACCAGATATTTGGTATCCATTTTAACTTCTAAATGGCATTTAACCCTACAAAGAGGATACCAGCATCATACTTTTGTGGATAATAAGGCCAAAAATCAAAAATGATTTGTAAGTTGACTAGGCCCAGCAATGAAAGAGATCATAGAATCCTATTTATATGCCCATCTCTTTCTTCAGGATTGAGATCCACAGACATGTTTAAACCTATTGACATAATAGAGGTTATTCACTGAGTCCTAGAAATATGGGTTTATGTGGGGGTGTAGAAATGCTTGCAGTAGTCAAGTACTTCTTTAGTGGGATTATTCATTGACTTGGTTGGTTTGACTTTTACTCCTCTCTATTCTTTACACAAGAAATAAATGTTCATATAGAAATATTTTTTTTACACAGTTTAAATGAATCTGTGGTGTATGAATATATGCACTTGTCTTTTATGTGGCCTTCTGGTTTATAGGATATTTTTGTGAGAAACATGTTTACTACCTGCACTACAGGTTAGTATAATTATCACATTGTAAAAAAATCACCTAAAGAGGAAGATAAACAAAATTACTTTCTTTTAAATGGAAAGATTAATGTTCTGTTGATCACATTTGAATTTTCAGTAGGCAAGAAGTTGGAAGTGCCCAATTTTAGTTAACAATAACCAATAATCTGCATTTTCTTTGTAGAAAGGTTCTGAAAATAAGAAGTAGTTTAATTCAAACTGAATTAGCCAAAGCTAATAGAGGACAAATTGTATCAGAGTTAATCATTACTCTCCTTCATTTCTATAATGTTAAATTATCCATTGGTAAAATCAGTTGGGTGTTAGTAGATTTTTAGAATTGTGAAAAAAGTTGTGATAATTACTCCTTGGAACTACATAAAATAATTATAACATCTTATTAATGCATGTTAAATACACTTAAATTTTCAATACTTCTTGTACTTGAATACAGTGTTTAATAATATGGGTGATCAATATTGAAGCTAGGAATTCTAAAAGAATCTATTTCCATATTTTACCAGATTTATGAGATCTAGTTGGATAGAAAATATTGTGAGATATATTGTCCCAAATGTTTAATGCATGTTAGGGTACATAGAATGGAAGTTAAGGAGAGAGCTTTGAGCCTTAAATGTTGCAAATCACAAGCACTGTTTTATCACAGTTCCTTACAGTTGGAAACATTCTATAATGAATCTACATGCCTACTTTAAATACATAAATATTACAGGTTCATAATTCAGTTAAATCCAAAGTATGTATTCAACAAAACTACATTTGCTGATGTTGTCAGTAGCATCAAACAGCTGGTCTCTATTTCCATGAGTATAAGACCAGAAAGAAAGGGCTACCTTTAGGGTATGAATGATATACTTGCCAGATTGGCCAGATAGAACTGTCTTCCCAGAGGACGAGGAAGATGCTTTTGCACATTATCAAGGGAGTTCTTGATCACTTATACCAGAGTTTTTAATGAAGATAATTGTGTTTCTAGGAATGCATCAGGTGCACTTTTAATTTAAAAAAAAAAAGGAGGATAGTAATTCCCGAAGGTTCTTTCAGCCATATAATTGGATGTACATTTTATTATGATAAAAGTGCTACTTGATTGCAGTGTTGTCATCACCAGAAATGGGAAATGGACAAAGTTAGAAAATGTATTAACTTTCCTTGCCATTTGTGTTCAACACTACCATGTAATTAAGAAGCCTTTTAAATTAGAGAAATGTGAAAAATCCAGATCTACAATGTTGACTTCCTACTGAGACACATAAATGATTGGTAGAATTCTCCAAATCTCAAAAAGTGTTCCAAAACCAAAATTATTTATAAAGCTCTTAAACCAATAGATGACCTCAAAGTATGCCCCACATTGCTCACTATTTAAGAAATAAAAATAAAGCATATACTCCAGCATCCTTGCATCCTTTCCCATATCCTCATCACAGTTTTTCACTTGTATTTTTTTTTACAAATCATTCCTGAGAAATCACTGTAATAAATCTTTTCCTCTTTACCACCAGTGCTACTGTTCTATATCAGCTACATATTCTATTTCATCTACAATATCATATCAATTAGTATCTAAACACCTCTTCTAGCTGTTACTCTTATCACCTCAAGCTAATTGTCAAGATTATTATAAAATAATATTTGCAATGTATGTTATATATATATATACCTGACCAAGGATACCATTTGCATGTATGTGGTCAGATTGACAATGTCAATTATAATTTTTAAGTCTCAAAGATGCAGAAATAAACCTACACATCTGGGTAGGAATACTTGGTTTTTTACAAAGAAGCCAAAATCATACAATGAAAAAAATAGAGAGGGCATCATCAACAAATGGTGGTGGCCTAATTAGATGTCTGCATGTAGAAGAATGCAATTAGATTCATATTTATCATCCTGTACAAAACTCAAGTCCAAATAATTAAAAGACCTCAACAGGTAACCAGATACACTAAATCTAATAGAACACAGAAAGTGGGTAATAACCTTGAATTCATTGGTACAGGAGACTTTTTCCTGAACAGAACATCAATGGCTCAGGCTTGAAGATCAACAATTGATAAATGAAACTGAAAATTTTTGTAAGGCAAAGGACAATGTCTATAAGATAAAACAGAAGCCTACAGATTGGAAAAAGTTCTTTACCAATTTTATATCTGACTAAGGGTTTATACCTAATATATATATATATATATATATATATACACACACACACATATATATATATACATATATATATGTATATATATTGTGTATGTGTATATGTATGTATATACATACATATACACATACATGAACACACACACACACACACACACACACACACTCAAGAAGTTAGACAACAACAACTCTAATAACCTAATTAGAAAATGCGGTACAGGGCTAAACAGTGACTTCTCAACAGAGGAATCTCTAATAGCAAAGAAGCACTTAAAGAATTACTCAACAGACATTATTAGTCATCAGGGAAATGCAAATCAAAACAACCCCAAGATTCCATCTTACACTAATCAGAATGGCTAAGGTTAAAAACTCAAGGGACAGCACATGCTGGCCATGATGTGGAGCAAGGGGAACACTGATACATGGCTGGTGAAAGTGCAAACTTGTACAGCCACTCTGGAAATCAATTTGGCTATTTCTCAGAAAAATAGTGTATTTCTGGGCATATACCCAAAAGTTGCTCCACCATCCCACAAGGACACTTGCTCAACTATGTTCATAGCTGCTTTATTTGTAATAGCTGAAACTAGAAGCCGAAGAATAGATGGAGAAAATATGGTACATTTGTACAATGGAATACTACTCAAATATTAAAAACAAGTACATCATGAATTTTGCAGGCAAATGGATGTAACTAGAAAATATCATCTTGAGTGAGGTAACCCAGACGCCAAAGGACATGCATGGTATGTACTCACTGATAAGTGAATATTAGCCATAAATTACAGGATAATAATGTGTTGTTACTTATGTTTGTTCCAAGATATATTTGAAGAATAAGTTAACCCAACTATATCAATATTTCTAGATAAATACTAGAAATCAAGATTGATTTGTTTTGATTTTGGGCAAATTTTAGTGTCTCAAATTTAATTTTTCTTTTGTAAACCAAGATTGGATTTCCTGAAGAAATGTTTTAAAATTATAAATTAAGTAAATATTCTGTTTAAAGATAAAGAATCAATTTATTTTTGATATTAGGAATAGATCCCAGGACTTCATGCATGATAGACAATAATTTACCTACATCCACAGCCTTTTTAATTTTTAACTTTTATTTTGAGACAGCGTATTACTAGGTTGCCCAGACTGGCTTCAAACCGACTTTTTATGTAGCCCATACATCCCTTGAAAATTTGATTTTCCTGTTATAATTTCAGGAGTAGCTGGCATTACAGGTATTAATCTTCAAGTCCCATGAAAGTTAAATTTTCTAAAAGCCATGTTTAGTGGAGTGTCCTACAATCCTAGCACTCTTGTGTTTAAGAAAAGTTTGCCATGAGCTTGAGGTTATAGTCTGGAATAAACACTGAATACCAGGTGTATTAATCATGGTTCTCTAGAGTAACAGAATTTATAGAATGAATCTCTCTCTCTCTCTCTCTCTCTCTCTCTCTCTCTCTCTCTCTCTCTCTCGGATTTATTGGAATGAATTACAGGCTACAATCCATCTAGTAGTCACCTGTGGCTGGCTGTGAACAGAAAGTCCAAGAATCTAGTAGTTCCTCAGTTTCACAGGGCTGGATCTTCTATATATGCTGGAATCCAGAAAACATGTAGACTCAAATGTCAGTGAAGGAATGAGCTTGCCAGCAAAAGTAAGGTCAAGCAGGCAAAGAGCAAAAACTTCTTCCATGTCCTAATCTAGGCTTCCAGCAGAATGTGTGGCTCAGATTAAGCTGTATGTTTCCATCTCGAGATCTGGATGAAAGGTGTGCCCTTCATTTCTAGATTAAAGTTCACTCTCGATATAGTCAAGCTGTCCTCCAAGAATAGCCATCACACCAGTCACGTCTTGGCTGCATAGAAAGTCTCTCCCTCTCTGAAATATACTATAAACTGGGTATGGTGGCACATGCTTATAATTCCAATAGTCCACAGAAGAAAGAAGGAGGCTCAAAAGTTCAAAGTTAACATTGTCTACATAGCACATTTTGGGCCAACATGGGCTAGAAAATGTGTCTCAGAAAAGAATCAAATTTAAAGACATAAGCACAAAATAATTATGTAATTTACATGCAAACTCATGAAAGACAGCCTAAAATGAAATCTTTAAAATATGTGATTTTACTAAAACAGGCATAAGGACCAAACAGAAAAGAATCAGTCATAAAGTAAATCTATTCTTACCTTAATATTTGTTTTCCATATGTTTATTAGCTATTTAGTACCTAAGTGTCCAGATTACTGCCCTCTTTTTTGTTGATTGTTTTTGAAAAGAAGTTGTTTAAATCTCACCTTCATTTTCCTTTGCATGTATTTTGCACATATTTATGCTTGTCTGTACCATTGGGATTGTATTTAACATTCTAAATTTATAGCAGTCCGCTTTTAATTCATACCAATTTAATTTCAGTAAACCACAAAACTATGCTCTATTGCTCCTCTCCTTCACATAGTGATGCTAAAAATTATTACTGATACATTATGTGCACCAAACCGTAAACCAATGATTTAAATTCATTCGCATCATGAATTATAGTTAAAAATGCAATCATCAACGAAACTGTAGTACTTTGGGGTTTTAGTTTAATTTTTAAATGGTATAATTTCTCAGCTTAATTCGAAGGTAAGAGGTAAAGATGTAAACCATTGTTAAAGCAATTCTGTCCCAATGGTTTAGCTATATTGTGTTCTTTGTTGTAGCTTTAAACTACCTTCTAGCACCTATTGATTTCCTAACACTTATAGGGCTGGTCTAGTAGCAACTGGTTCAGATTCTGTTTATATGGGAATGCCATACTACCTCAGTTTGTAATAATCTTTCTAGGACGTGATGGGAAGTCTTGATGGGAAGTCTTGGCTGTCAACATGGCTGTATCTACAATCAAATAAAATGCAAGTCTCTGGGTATTCCTGTAAGTCAATTTTGTTTTAATTAGATTGTTTTGAATCAGAACAGTTCACCCAAAATTTGAAGATCACTTTCTGATGGAAGCCCAAAGAAAAGGACACCAAAGAAGGAAATTTTAATTTTTGCCATTTTACATGACCTCATTCATTAACCCTTGTCCTTAAGCATTCCATCAAAGATAATCAAAATGTGTGGTTGTCAAGGAGATACACCTGGTAAGCTGTAACCTTAGTTGAGGAATTGACTTCATCAGAACAGCCTGTGGGCATGCATGTCTTTGAGGTATTTTCTTGATTGCTAGTTGATAGTGGAAGGCCTAGCCCACTGTGGGTGATGCTACACCTGAGCAGGTTGTCCTGGGTTGTGTAAGGAAGCTGAATCTGTCACACTTCTTTGTTTCCTTGTTTGCCTTGTGATTATTGTTATTTGAAAGTGTATCATTGGATGTAATAATAGAGTAGTTATGAAAAATCAGATTCTCTACTTCCTTGGGGCTTGCAAATTTTTGTTTTAAAATTATTATAGGCTATCTCTGTGTCAATGCTGAGCTATGAGCACAGGACATTCTTAAGTGCTGTGTGAGTTTACTTTTTTCTCTGGTGACCCTCTCCTTCTTTTGCAGTATGAGCAGCTCTTTATTGCTTGGTTCCCTCAAAAGAAGTAAGAGCAAAGAAGGGAAGGGAAAGGAAATGCTAGTCTTTTAAGTCCCCTGGAAGTCACTTTAATCAGAATGAGGGATATAACACCAGGGAGTGGGAAGTTACAAAATGCGGACCTTTTTTTGCATCTGTATTGTCAGAAGCAGCCGCCATCCCTGATATGTGCACTCTGTCTGAGAACATGTGCATAACATGTCTTGGGGACTGAGTATCTGATACTGTACTAAAATATGAAATGGCTGAAAAGTATCCAATTTGCCTTCTTCTGGAACGTTCACATTTAAAACACTCATTAAGACTTTGAAATTAATTATTTCTGGTTTTGCCAGCTTGCCTAAATTAATGGATTTCTGATGCTACTTTCCAACATCTCTATGGAATTTTTCTTGTCACAAAATACATTTCTTATATTAAAATTTTTATTATTTATTTATTTATTTATTTTACATTTCATGTTATCCCCCTTTCCAGTTTTCCCTCCACAAAACCCCTGTCTCCTTCACCACCCACCCAGGACTCCTAACTCACCATCTTGCATTCCCCTATGCTGGGGCATCAAGCCTTCACAGGACCAAGGGCCTCCCCTCCCATTGATGCCAGATAAGGCCATCCTCTGCTATATATGCAGCTAGAGCCATGGGTCCCTCCATGTGTACTCTTTGGTTCATGGTTTAGTCTCTGCGAGCTCTAGGGGGTCTGGTTGGTTGATGTTGTTCTTCCAGTGCGGTTGCAGTCCCCTTCAGCTCCTTCCGTCCTTGCCCTAACTCCTCTATTGGGGTCTTCGTGCTCAGTCTGATGATTGGCTGCATGCACCCTCATCTGTATTGGTTAGGCTCTGGCAGAGCCTCTCAGGAGCTCCTGTCAGTAAGTGCTTCTTGGTATCAGCAATAGTGTCTGGGGTTGGTGGCTACATCTGGGATGGATCTCTAGATGGGGCAGTCTCTGCTCCACACTTTGTCTCTGCATTTCCTTTGGACAGGAGCAATTCTGAATTAATATTTTTGAGAAGGGTGAGTAACCCCATCCCTTAACTAGGGGCTGTGCCTATCCACTGGATATGGTCTCTACAGGTGCTATCTCTCCTTTGTTGGGTATTTCGGCATTTGTGTTGGGTCTTGGGAACATCATGGGTCCCTGACATATGGGACTTTCTGGTAGCTAATCCCAGTTCCCCATCCCCTATTGCTACACATCTCCATTCAAATTCGTGACTTGAAACATCTGTATGACAAAACCCTCAAGTCTCTAAAGAAAGAATACATTTAAAAAATTTACCTTGAAAAGTAGTTCTAGACAAACTCCATATAATATTAATTGGAACTGTGTCTATCAATCCTATACATAATTCTATGAGCTTTCCTTATTTAAAACAGTAATCATGTCTCTTTTATTAAATCATGACATCGCTTATTTTTATTTCTACCTAGATCACAGTGGCCAGTGTTGTAATACTGATTACCCCAGGAAGCAGTCTTTTCTTGAGCTTACACTTTTGATTTTCACATTTCTTCATTCTGAGGTCACAATTCTTGAGATTTGACTTCTTGAATCATAGGAAGCACATTCCTTTTCCTATATGGCAGTCATTATTTGACAATGGACATAAAATATCTTTTGTTTCTTTTCTTTAGGTTATAGTTTGCATGGCTTCAGTTTACCTCATAATATTGACTGCCCTACACTGGAAATACTTGGTTTTCAGATACATACCATATGGCAAATTCAGTCTCTATTGGGGAGAGACTGTTGGAAAATGACCATATTTTATGTATGTGACCAAGGCCAAATTCTACCTTAACTTTTGGTGATCGTGTGAATGTTTCAGAAGGAATAGCTGAGTACAACTTGGTTTATATAAATGTAGGTCAGTTTCACTCTGTTTCTATTTAAATTTCGTTCACACTTTCCTATTGAAGTTTGCCTTAAATCTGAAACTAATTAATTTCCACTGTTGCAAGTTCTGACTGTTTTAATCTCCTTCCAAAGCTCACTTTAAAACTCCTTTTTGATGAATTTCCCCTCCCACTTCACTAGTGCATGGCATTCTTTTAAGGCAGTTTTTTGAAGTTTTCCTGCTGAGTCAGAACCTTGTAAAAACTTTCCAATTATGGCACCAACAACCTGTGAAGGAATAAATAAGGAATGAAAGAAGCTTATGATAAGTAAAGAAGAATTTAAATGTCCAATAATAGCAAGCAAATAGCAGCCATATAAAGGAGTATTACCAGAAGGGGACTTTGGTTTCTTAATTAAGAATAGAGTGAAAAGTAGCAGCCTCCAGGTTGAAGAAAATGTCATAAGGCAGTTTAGTTCTTCAGTAGAAACAAGTTTCTAATTAAATAAGTAACTCTAAATAATGTGATGAGCATGTTTGCATCCATCACAAGAAATACATTTTGGATATCAGTACTTTCCATAATATTTAAAGTTCTCTGGAAAAATTCGATCCATGAAACTTTGTAACGTTTAGAAATATACTTCTTTCTATTCTATTCTTAACTATTTAGAGCATCATATAACCTCCCAATACTTGATTACTTGGCTTTACCAAATAGCTCACCCCATGCTTTCTCTTGCATTTAAAAACTTACATACATACATTTATTTATTCATGAATTTGTTAGTGTATCTGTGTGCATGGGTGTGTGTGCTTTTGAGTGTGTGGGGTGTGGGTGTGTGTATATGTGCACCTGTGTGCACGATCTTACATAAGCACATATGTGTGGGCAGGACAGAGAACTAGTTTTGAAAATTGGCTCTCTCCTTCCAGAATATGGTTCCCAAGGATTTAACTCAAGGTTGGTTTGTAGCAGGTGCCTTTACCTACTGAGCCAGTTGTCCCTATTACTTTTGAAGAATAAATATTAGAAAAGAAAATCTCTGTACTTTTAGTTTCTCACCTAACATTCAACCTAAGCAGATAATTAATATATTTTTCTCAGCAAATAAAGGCCTGCTTACACTGATTATTTTCAGCTTAATTTAGACATAGGTTATGCTTTTTAAATTATAAGAATATAGCAGATGGGGGCAGCTTTTCTGTTAATTGAAATTATCTTGTTAACTTTTAGTAATGCAGATATTCCCAGAGTAATGTCTACTTTTCATTGAAGTACATTATAAAGAAAAATGCCTTGCCCTATTTGTAAGTTGCCTTTTCCCTTTTATATTATGCTATGAATTTTAAAACTTCATTAACACATCAGTGGGAAACAGAATTTAAAGATCGTGTTTTTTCACATAGCACTTTTCATTATCTTTTTTTTCTGGCAGCTCTGAAGTGAAATGTGAACTTTGGTAATGCTAAAATATCAAAACATGGTAGGCTCTTTCAGCACATCATTGGAGGCCCTTTTCTTTCTCTTTAATTGGCATATGACAAATCTATTTATCACAGGTCTTTTCTACTACATGCAGAAAATTGTTAACCTGTAGGAGTGACAGATGATTTTAAGAATGTGTAATTTTAATTGTTACTCCTTGTGTCACTGGGTTTGAAGACCTCATTAAACAATGGTAGTGCTTTTGTGACATTTCAACTTTCTGTCAACGTTTCTATAATAATCTCTTTTATAAAAAAAATCAGCCTTATTAGTTGAATATGTTTAGTATAAATTACAGCTTACCATGAAAGACAGTTTTGGCAATTACATTTCAGCTTTTCATTGAAACTGGATTTTCATTGTGTTAATCTTCCCCTTAAATCATTTTCAGGCCTTACTTAACATTTGCAAGGCCAAAATATTTTCTAACTTTGAGATAGTCAATGGTCCTGATTTCCATGCTGTCCTATAAGTTTGTGGATATCTCCCTTGTAAGTAGAAGACGGCTATGTTACCACATATAGGCCAAGAAAAACATATTTCTAGATTCAGATACTGAAAATGTATATTTAATTTTCAGTCACTCAGTCTTTTTACCATTTCTCTCAATTGTCTACTCTTCAACTGAACACATGTTGAAATTTATAGTAATGGTCATTCTCAAATAAGGAAGTGTTTCAATTTACAGATTCTCCTCTCCCTAGGAAATGAATGTTATTCATAATACATAACAAATTTATTAGCTATAATTTAAAACAATAAATGTTCCAGATAACATTTGAAATGGAACAATTTAACATAGATATTTCAAAGTAGTGATTAATTTTTTTAATTTGGTAAGAATACTTTTAGAGTCATCATAACTGCTTAGTCAAGATACTAATACTTTCTTTAAACAATATCAAAATAAGTTCATTGTAAATTAAGCTGAGCCCCTCCTCCTCCTTTTCGTCATCGTCATCATCTTCATTGTCCTCCTCATCCTCCTCCTACCCGTCCTCGTCCTCTTCCTCCCCGTCCTCCTCCTCCTCCTCGTCCTCCTCCTCCTCCTCCTCCTCCTCCTCTTCTTCTTCTTCTTTTCTTCTTCTTCTTCTTCTTCTTCTTCTTCTTCTTCTTCTTCTTCTTCTTCTTCTTCTTCTTCTTCTTCTTCTTCTTCTTCTTCTTCTTCTTCTTCTTCTTCTTCTTCTTCTTCTTCTTGAAGTGATTTTACTTTTATTTCCTTCATTTTAAACCAGTCATTGGATTTCACAGTGATTTCTGGGGTGTGAAAGAAAGAAGGCATCATTCAGAATGAATGAGGCCCTGGCCTGATTGGCCTGAGAAGGAAGGGAAGCTGGAGGAGAACAGAATGCCACAGTGGCAGGTAGGGATGTTCAGAGAGCACGGACTGCCACACGGGCAGGTGGGCAATGTTCCCTGAGCGAGAGAGCTGGTACCCAATTTCCTCAGCAGCTTCCAGCTTCTGCAGCCCAATGAGGCCATCACCTGCTGTGGCCAGCGAGTTGGCGATCAGTTCAGCTGCCTTAGAGTCACCCTCAGCCGAGATGATGACTTCCTTCTGTTGCTGCTCAGCCTTTTCCACCACCAATCTGTGTCTCTCTGCTTCCTGCTGAGCCACCTGTCCGGCTTCTACTGTCTCTGTGAACTCCTTCAGAAGGTCTGATGTGTCAGGGACACGTCATCCAGATGGGCCCCAACGTTGCTGCTTCCTCTGTGACGTCATCGCTCACCTGCCTGGAGACCAGTTCTCGCTGGGTGATCAACTCCCCAGCATCTAAGTGAGCCACCACCAACTTGAGGATCTCTGTGGTGATAGACGGCAGCACCTGCACATCACCTGCTCATCATTATCCTCACCGATGATGCCGGTGTAGATACGAGGAAGCTGGCTGGTCACCGGCCAGAAGAGAATGCGCAGAGTAATGATGACATTCTGAAAATCTTTGCTACTAGTAATGACCGGCACATTCCATGGTCAAGAGCAGCAGTCTTGACCAAGATAATTGGTTTCTGTACCCAAGGGATGAGAAAGTGAGTCCCTTCTCCTACCAAATGTCCTGTACTCCACAGAATCGGCCAAAGATTCTATAAAGCAGAGTTCACCACACCTCCTGCAACTGCTAGCACCAGGCTGAACTTTCTGATGGAGTCCAACACTTTGGCAGCCATGATGCCTTCTATTGCATTCACTTACGTCTGCTTTCATGTTGACCTCCACATGAATTCCCCAGTAGCTTATTTCTTTCTGAAAGAAGAAATTTAAGTAAAGGGTTTGTTTGTTTGCTTGTTTATTCATTCATTCACTTTACATTCTGATCGCTGCCCCTTGCTTCCTGCAGCCCTACATCCCCTCCTCCCATCCCCATCGCTGAGCAGGTGGAGACTCCCCTGAGTATCCCCCGGCACTGGTACATCAAGTCTTTGCAGGGCTAGGTATATCCTCTCCCACTGAGGCTTTTGCATCATCTAAACAGATATCCATGGGACTTACTATGAATTTCCAGTTTAATTTTTATCCTTAAGTTAAAGCAGAGAGATAAGTTCTAACACAGAAGGATGCTAGATGTACAGCATGGGCAATGTGAAAGAGCATCTAGAGATGAGAGTGGAAACCTTACATAAGCATACTGTAATGTGAGTCTTTGTTTCTAGTATGTAAAAAGAAATGGGAAAGCATTCTAGGGAAGTGCAATAGTCTGACAGTGAAGTATGAATTGTATAATCTGGGGCAGGTTGAGCAAACCTCAAGGATATAATTAGAATATATGTTTTTCTAGGGCCAAAATCCTGACATATTAGAATGAGGAACAGAACATAAATCAGTTTGTACCCTCAGAAATTTTTCTCTCATAACACTCTATAGAATGGAGTAGATTTTAAAAGTCAAGCAGATGTACTGGCCAATTATAATATTTCATATTTGTTCTGACAAAATGTGACAGTGTCCAAGATGGTACGAACCAATGACAATTTAAAGACATGTGTAGGATAATGATTTGAAAACAGATTCAGGAAACTAAAGGAGAAAAACTAACTATATGCACTTATTGACATCTACTTTATTATGTGTTATGCTTTAAATGACACTATATAAAATAATCTTAGAGTTTAGGACTTAGGAGATGGTTCAGTGAGTAGAAGCACTTGTAATGAAAGCAAGAAGTTCCAAGTTCAAATTCCCAGCGTCTTGTATGTGCCTGCAACTTTAGCATTGGGGGAGGGGGTTGGGTAGCAACAAGTCAACAAGTAGATTCTGGAAATTTTCAGGTATGACAGCCTAGCTGAAAAGATGAGATTCAGTTTCAATGAGAAACCTTGGCTCAAAAAAAGGCACAGAGCAAAAGAGGAATATGCTAGATGTTTTCTAGCATGTTCATGTGGCCTCCACATGAACACCGAATACATACCTGGGTACATACACATATATCCCTCCCATGAAATTACACCCACATGCACAAGTTCAATTTCTTGCTGTTATGGTATCCCTAATAGTAAATCATGACTCATGCTATGTCCTATTTTATTAAGACTTTCTGAGGGTTCTTTGGATTACAATATATTATGATCCTAGAAGCGATTCTAAGTATAAAAGGTATGACTGATAAAGCTATTGAATAACTTACAGATATCAAAGAATGCCACAAGGCCCTCAACTATATACCAGCTAGGAGGCAATATGAGCCAGTATAGTTCTGAAAGTTTATAGATATCACATGCACTCAAAGCATTCTTTATTTAATTGCTAACTAAATAAAAATTAATTCATAGCACAATACTTTCTTAACAGAACAATTTAGTTATTTGATTTGGTTCATAAATTACACTTCTTGTTACATCACTGTATCCATGTATTCTGCTGAGGAGTAGCTGTGTGTGTACCTGCAGCTAACCTTCACTAGGAAAAGGACAAAAACAAGTCCAAAGCCATGTTCCATGTTCTGTATCAGGCTTGGAATATATGACTCTAGGCAGGCAATTTTCTCCAGTTTATGTAATGTTTGTTGATAGTATTGCAGTTTATTTGCCTGTAGAGTAAATTTACATTACTAAAGATAAGTTAGACACTTTCATTTGTATACACACAGCGAATGAATGAATATTTTTGTCCTGTATCACCTAGTCTCCTTGATGCTAAGTTGCTTAGTGAAGGAGATTTTTGTTTCTCATTCAGTTTTCTATCTGCAAGCAAATACCCACTGAGCCATGGAAGTTTTACTACCCTTAGAACAGATTCCTGCCCACCGAGTTTTTACATGGTGGCATGTTTTTCAAGGCGGTTGTTAACTTAAAGAAAACATTTTGAGAATCAGAATGTTCGCTGCTAAAATATTTTCAACCCATCTACATATAAAAATTCATTTCATACATAAAAGAAAAAAGTACACAGAAGAACGTTTTGAAAATCTTTGAGATCATTTTTTTCACAGGGGTGTTACAACTCAAAAATTTTATTTTCTCCTCTCTTATTTCCACACATTAAAATAAGATTTGGAAAATACTGTATCTGAGACTTACTTTGTTAAAGATAATATTTAAAAAACATAATTGGCTATTGTATTCATATAAAATACTGAAAAATCATTAGGGGACGTCAGCTGTGTACCTTGACTTATAAAATTTTCAAATCTTCAGTTGCTTTCATGTACCACTTTGGCCAACATACATCTTATTCTCTTATATCAGGGAATATTTAACAGCCTTCCATGGTGAATAAAACAAATCAAGGGTGTCATAGAAAATTTACACATTCATGTAGAAAAATAAACATCTTACTTTCCAAGCTCTGGATAATAACTACTGTCAGTCATTGTGGTGAATTAAATTTATTCTCAGACTGCTATGCAAAATAAGATACTCCTTGCAAGGCATAGACAGCTATTGCTTCCATTCAGACTGTCTTTTCTTCCTAATATATGGTTAATCTATGTAAACAGTCACTTAGGCTAGTTCATAAAACAAAATAAAATGTATTCCTGTGAATATATATTTGTCAGTTGTTTTAATTACTAAGACACAGACCAAATAGTCTGTTTAGGAGATTAAACTACAAACCTTTCATAGATATAGCTGTACAAATAATAGGAAGCTGTTGGTAATGATTGACAATAGATTATCATGTGCTAAAATGATGTAAGAGGAATTTTAAAGCTCTTAAAACTTCCACTGTGACACCCATGCCTTGTTAAAGATGAAGTACTTGGCTTTAAGAGCATCATTATGTAACTCTGTGTGGCGACTTGAATGAGAATGGCTCCTACAGGCCCATATGTCTGTATATTTACTCCCCTGTGAGTGAAACTCTTTGGTAAGAATAAGGAAGTGTAAACCTTATTGAAGGAGCTGTGCAGCTGTGGGAGAGTTTGAGGTTTCAAACCACTCATGCCACTTCCAGTCCCCTCTCTCTTCTCTCTGTTTCTAACTTATGAATCAAGATGTTATCTCAGCTACACCTCTAGTGACATGACTATGCTCTAATATCATGTAATTTAACCATCAGAAATCATAACCACCCAATAAAATGGTTGCCTTGATTATACTATTTTATTATTGTAATATAAAAGTAACAAAGAACCCTCTAACAAGGCACTTAGAGTCTTCTATTATTAAAGGATAGCTGAACTTCTTGAGTTAAGAATGAAGTTCAGTACTCTATTAAATGAAAATGAAAATGGAGTGAATTAGATTAAGTTTTAATTAGACACCAAGTCACAAATAATTTGTAAGAACAATTGGCACATTTTATTTCTGACAGCTACTTTTCTTTGAATCTGTTTCTGTGAATCCACAAGTATAGTACCACAATTATTTTGCTTAGAACAAAAATCTCGCTTTTAAAGTATAGAAAGTCTTGGATAGTATGCTATCAAAGGCAGAAATGGATTATTGTCACATTGCATACTCCCTTGGGGTTCCCCTAAAACATCATGGAAAAAAAACAATCTTCCAGTTGTTCAAATTCCAAGCATGTTTCAAAAGTTCCAGTTTGTTTTTCAGAGAAAATAGCCTAAAGAATGAAGCTACAATAATTCATAGGCAGTAGGTATTCTTCATGATCAAGAGCTGACATGAATGTGATTATAAAACTGATGATGATAAGTCCTGATTTAGATGAATCTCTTAGAATGGTATCAAATTTGTGAATATTCGTGTCTTGTCTGAATTCTCATCAAATAGCACTTAAAATAAGGGGATGTTTCCATAATTGAGTGACTCATCTAGTGAATGTACATCATCTTTTATGCACAATAACTTCAGGAACTATTAAAATGACTCATGTAAAAAGGGATCTTGGTGACAGATGGAGATGATGAGTATGCACCAATACCTCCCTCCTTACCATTCCCTGCTGCCAATCATTCATGTTGAATTCAAAGTCAACCAACAGGAAAAGCTACTCCTGAGAACCATCTATATCTTGGGAGATCAGTGACCTCCACCATGACGGGGAGGGCTTATATGTTGGGAGCCGACTTTAGTAGAAAGCGGCTAGATCAACTTTGCAGCCATCTGGAACCATATACCCTGATGAAAGACTTGGTTGTCAAAAGCCTATAACAGCTGAAGCACACTCTGATAAATATATTGTTTATCCCACATAGCTTGTTTTGCTGTTTAGTGACCTCAGCTGTATGGTGCACGTGGTAAAATGTTTTCACCTGTGTTCTCCTGCTTGTGTATATAAATACCTCAGAATTCCCTTCAATAAGAGAGACTTGAGGGAGACTTGAGAAAATAGAAGAGACTGAATCACACCCTGTCTTGTCTCCATTCTTCGTGTCTCTTGCCCCAAGAGCCACACTCTCTCTTGACCAGAGCACTTAGCCCCAAAGCGTTGAGGCAAAAGTGTTGAGGCAGAGTGTGGGCCTCAACACTTATAGACAGAGACTTGTCTTTAGTACAGTAGAAACATATTTTAGATGTAAATTTTTTCTGATTGGCTTTCAACAGTTCTGCCAAAATCATCACACAGGAACTCACATTTTATCACATGTTGAAGTTCAATACTGCTTCTGAATGTGGTAGGAACTTCAAGATGAAAGTTGACCAGTCAGCTGATGCTCCTTCTATGTACCCTCACTCAGAAGATTCAGTCTGTACTTCATGTTCAGAACCAGTTGTGAAATTACTATCTTTGTGTTTTAGATCATGTAAATATGTGCATTCACTGTATTTATTATCAGCATTCTGGGATTTTAAAGCCAACTTCAAGCAAGTGTACTGCTCCTTCGAGCCTCTTTGGAATTTTGCTGCCTTCTCTCCATTGACATTTAATTTAACCAATGTATAGCTGCTCACCCCACCAGTTTAGTACACTGTAGAAATCATACATTTTACTCTTTCTTATACTATCCATGGATCCTCCTACACAGTTAGTTCTTAAATACTTATTAAACTTTATTATATTTAGTGATATATTTGTAATAATCAAAAGGAGGAAGAAAATAAATAGAAATGATTAATATTGACTAGTGTAATGTTTTCTATGAGTGTTTATAAAATACACACACACACACACACACACACACACACATTGAATAATCAGAAATGGAAAGTCATCATTTCTTGGTTGGCTGTCACAAGATCTGTAGAAAAAAATGTCAAAAGATAAATGACATGTAAACCCAATAAGTCCTAATCTATAGAAAAAGTGCAATATAACTAAAAAATGAATCTTATCATGAAAATAACAGATACCTTATTCATATATATATATATATATATATATGAATAAGAACATATAGTAAAGACTTACACAGGATCATGCTAGCCAAAATTCCAGCATGGGTTATGGATGAGCTTATGACCTCCACAGTTGGTTGAGGTGTTATTGACAATTGATGAATGCTGAGGGAAGGAAGAGTCAATTATGCTTTTTGAGGCATAGACAGTACTAATTGGACACAGTGAGATAAACAAAATAAAAGATTTCTTGGCATTGAGGTGACAGAAGTGGTGGGAGATAGGGAAAGAATTGGAGAGTAAGAAATGAATTTGATCCAAGCACATTTATGTGCATGCATGAGTATTAAATATATGCATGGTTCATTTTTAATATTAGAACAAGAAAGACTTTTGTTTGTTATTCCATTATCTAAGGTTAGATATTAATAATGCCATGTAGAATAAAAAGAGCGTTTACTATCCTATTCTTTAATTTTCGATATCTTAAGTGCTAATTTTTTAACCCACCAGTTTATGTGAATATATGTATATATTTTTTCAAAACATTGACTGTTCCCATGTATTCAAAAATCAACAGAATTAAAGTTAGTTATGTAATATCCAATGGACTAAATTTTTGTGCACCATTGCACCATAGTGAAAGCTTCCTTCAAATGTGAAAAGCCACCAATGATAGTTTGTTTTCTAGTATATCTGGAAAAAAACTCATCCCATGACAGTTAACATCACTGAAGTGAAATATAGCTTCAGCTTAGCAGAAGGTGGATCGGTTCTAAAATATAAGTATTATGGGGCTAGAGAGATGTCTCAGTGTATACTGGCTGCTCATCAGATGATATTGGTTCAGTTCCCAGCACCCACGTTAAACTCCCAACTGTCTGTTACTTCAGTTCCAGAAGATCTGACACCCTCACACAGGCATACATACATGCAGGCAAAATACCAATGCACATAAAATAAAAGTAAACAAATCATTTGTGTGTGTGTGTGTGTCTGCGCGCGCACGCTCATGCGTGCACACATGCGTGTACTGGATACTATTTGATAAATGGGGCAAAATGAATGTGTTTAGTTGTATTATAGATGTATATTAGCTGACTGATCTATGGAAAAGTTGCATATAGTGAAGTCAAGATACTGATGAAATATTTATTTGGCTGAATGACACCCGCTGTTACCACAGGAAATATAAAGAAAAAAATAAACATGAGCTGAGTGTGGTAATTTATGCCTGTAATCCCTGAATTTTGTGAGTTAAATCAGGGAGATTATGAGTTCAAGGCCAACATGGGCCACATAGGGAATAGCAACATATAACTAAGAAAACTTACATAGTAGAAAAGTGAGCTCCTTCACATTTAACATTCACGTGTGTTTCTTTTTTCTTATTTTTATTTTCGCTTTTCTGTTTAAGGTGGTTTTGTTTTGTTTTTTCATTTTCAAATTTGAACTCACAGGGTAGGAGTTGTTAAACCAGTGCTGCACCATCAAGCTGGACATCCAGTCCCAAGATTCATCTTTAAAATTTCAAGAATGACATTGATTTATTTTAGTGTGTGTGTGTCAGAGAGAGAGAGAGAGAGAGAGAGAGAGAGAGAGACAGACAGACAGACAGACAGACAGACAGACAGAGACAGAGAGGGAGAGAGGACAACCTGCATTCTCTCTACTATGTAGGTTGTGTGGGTCAATCTCCCATAATCAACCTGAATTAAGGACAGGTGCTTTTACTATATGAGCGGTATTGTTGGCCTCATTTATCTTTTTAATAATGTTAATAAAAAAACCTGGAGTGGTCATTAATGTAAATGTGATGCACTGTTGCTGGATGAGGAAGAATCTGAAGGCGGGGATTCAACAGTGTTGGCCTTTCAGACAGATTGGTTTGTCGGTGGTTTACATGGCTCCTATAAATCACAGAATCATACAAATATCTAATTTATTATCTAGAATTACTCATTAGAATTGATTACATGAACTGAAAAACGATCACTAATTACTTGTTAGTTAAGATAAAGTGTACTTTTGAACTGTCAAGTCAGAAAGTGTAACTGAATAAGATGCTCATTTGAGAGAATGGTGGGCAAAGTAAGAATCAAATCACTGCCATAAAAGTTTTCTGGTAACTTTTTTTTTTTATAAGCTGGGAGTTTTTTGACCATAGTGCTTCATCTTTATCATTGATCCCTAGGGTGAAATTTTCTCATGCATATGGTCCAATGAGAAATAGAATGAAGCTTTAAAGCAATTATTTGCATGACTCAGTACCATAAAACATGCTTTAAGGGAACACAGAGTATGTAGATATTTATCACCCACATTACTGGTTTAGCCAATCTAAATTTTCCTGAGATTGTAGCTTGAATTTCCATGTTGACTAGACCCAAATTTCTCTGTGGTTGTTCATGTTTATTTCACTAATTCTGTCAAAAAGAACTAGTTATTCACCCTGTTTGTAATTTCTATAGAGTGTCTCTTGTTTTTCAACTTAAAATAATTAAATATTGATTAAGGACTTACACCTACATTGCAAAGATGCTAAATAAAACACATTCTTTGCCTCTTAACAGTATAGTTATGGAAATATTTACATAACAATATAACAATTATTGATAATGTAAGAAACATATGTGCACATGAGTTAACTGTTAAGTCAGTTGTGTGTTCTGTGTATGTGTATCATTTCAGGGCTAACTGGTTGGTATTGGATATCCAATTAAGGCGCTCATCTTTGGGTAGGTTCTGGCTCTTAGCATTCCTTAGTTGCTTGTAGTCATTTTTCTAGGTTTGAAGCCTTCTAAGACTTCTCCCCTCGTCACGCTAGCATGTCTGTTGCTGTGGTCCTTGTTCAGGTTTTATTTAGGCACCCTGTTTTTGAGGTGAAACTTTCCTGTTGATTCTAAGAGATGCAATAGCAATCTTAGAGCATATTTCTGGTCTTCTTTTCTTACAGTCTTTTAACCTGTTTTTCTCAGTTCCCTTCTTCTTAATAAAGGACCATTTGACAGGTGAAAAGCATTTCAGGTACTAGAAACCCAGCCAGTCACTCAGTGCTAGTGAGGTCATGAGTCTTAGTGGGTGGTTTTCTTATTTTCATTGTCAATTTATTATTATGCTATTGAAATACAATTGATCGCTGTGTACTAAATTGTTAACTGCTCGTTTATCCAGAAAATTTACAGGGCATATTTATAAAGAGTTCCAATAAATTGTCAGTGGAGAGCCAAGGATTATCTCTATATAAACCCATATTATCTACTGAGTATTTTTCCTTTCTAATGTGGTTGCCATTTCCATGTCCCTTACACTTTCTGTTTCTTTCCTTACTGGTCAGATTAGAACCTACAGAACAACAGATGTTATTGGGTTGTTTGTAATCACACAGGGGGAATAGCCAGTCTCTCACCATCATGATGTGAGCTGTTTGTTTTGCATGGATATACTTTATCAGATTTAAAAAGATCACCACTATTCTTATAAATTTAAATTTGTTTAGTGTAAGATGGTTTTGAATTATAATAGAGTTTTTGGATTTTGGGGGGGGAGGCAAGGAAAGGTTTACTTGGCTTATACTTCCACAGTACTGTTCATTATCCATTAGCATCTCAAAACAGGGCAGGGACCGGAGGCAAGAGCTGATGCAAAGGCCATGGAGGAGTGCTGCATATTGCCTTGTTCTCCATGGCTTGTTCAGCCTCTTTTTAAAAAATATATAGAACTTAGGACCACCATCCCAGGGATCGCATCATGCACAATAGGACAGACTCTTCTTCTTGAGTTGCTAATTAAGAATATGCCCTCACGTTTGCTTACAGCCCATCTGATTTTTAAAAAATCTATTTATTTATTTATTTCACTCCAGATTTTATTTCCCTCCTGGTCCACCCTCCAACTGTTCCACATCCCATACTTCCTCCCCGCCCTCCCCCATTTCCACGATGATGTACCCATCAGCCACACCCCACCAGACCCCTAAACTCCCTGGGGCCTCCAGTCCCTTGAGGGCTAGGTGCATCTTCCCTGACTGAACCCAGACCTGGCAGTCCTCTGCTGTATTTGTGTTGTGGGCCTCATATCAGCTGGTGTCTGCTGCCTGGTTGGCGGTCCAGTGTCTGAGAGATCTCAGGGGTCCAGGTTAATTGAGACTGCTGTTCACCCTCCTCCTCTTCTTCTTCCAGCTTTTAAAGCATTTTGCATGAGTCCATCTTTTAAAAGTTTATCCAGCCTTGTTTTTGTTTTACATACCATCTTGAATAAGGCTTCATAAATGTATTTAAGATATGCTTTTGCTTTTCTTGGGTTAGTTGTTAATTTGATATCTTTGTTTTCCTTTTGTAATGTAGATATTTTTAGCTCTATATACTCATTTATTTTAATATGCACTGTTTTTATTTTTATTTATATTGGGGTTTCTATCTTTCTTACAATTTTTTTTAATCTATTGGAAGTTTCAGTGTTCTGCTAAATTTCCAGTTTTACTTTTCTTACTGTTTCTAGTTTCATTCCATTCTATGGCAAGAGATGTATCCTTCCTAAATATTGCTGCGTCTGTCCATTTGTGTGGACTTACATCTTTTTTTGTTAGGAGATATTACTCTGTGAGCTTTTTTTTTTTTTTAGTATCAGGAAATTATTGGTCACCTAGAAAAAAATTTAAGATGTGTGCATTCATTCCTTCGTCTATCAACATTTTACTCATTTCAGGTTATTTTCTATTGTTTATTCTTGGGAATGCTTCATGTGTTCTTGAGTGCTTGAGAAAATTATGTATCATACTATATTGGGTGAAACGTTCCTGAGGTGATGGTTGGGCTAGTTCACTTAGAATATAATTTTTCTATTTCTTTGTGAATCTTCTTTATGTGTTATAGGAATTAAATATTCAAGTTTTTAACTATAATTGCTATATCCTCTCAACCATACTTTATATATGCTAGTTTTTGATTCATGTATTTTAAGTCTTTGATAAGGAATGTATGCATGCATGTTCCTGTATTCCTCTGATTAACACATTTTTCACAAAATGTTTTGTCTTACTGTATTATTTTCTATTGCTGTGATAAAACACCATGCCCAAAGCAGCATATAAAACAGAATTTAATCTGGTGCCTACAATTTCAGAGGGTTAGAGTCTATTATGTCTGACATGGTGATGGAACAGTAGCTGAAAGCATATATCTTGATCCATGAGTTGGAAGCACAAAGAGATGTTTTTTAAACCCCAGAGCCCACCCCAGTGACACACCTTCTTCAACAAGACCACACCTACTCATCCTTTCCAAGCAGTTCCACCAACTTTTGAACAAACCCTCAAACATATGAGCCTATGGGGGATATTCACCTGTGAGCCAGCACACATAGTATGGTTTATATTTATTTTGACTTACATAAGTAAACTATAGATTTCTTATGGTTAAAATTTGAATAAGCTCTCCTTTTCTTTTCTTGTCCGCAATTTGTTTCTTGAAAATAATTTCTGTAGATAGCAGATACTTGTCTCCCCAAAATCCAATCTGACAATCTGTTCCTTGTGAATGAAGTCTTTATGTGTTTGCATTTGATATCATTCATATAATTGAATATGTGCTAATCCTTCTATTTATTTATTTTTATTTTTTAAAAGGTTTATTTATTTTACATATAGTGTAGCTGTCTTCAGACTCACCAGAGGAGTGCATCAGATGGTCTTACAGATAGTTGTGAGCCACCATGTGCTTCCTGGGAATTAAATTTAGGACCTCTGGAAGAGCAGTTAGTCTTCTTAACTGCTGAGCCATCTCTTCAGCTCCAATCCTTTTATTTTATTTTCATATGATCAATTTTATATTATTTTGTGTCTCAGGTTTCATTTGCATCAAGTTAGTATTTTCTTATGTTTTTTAAAAAAGTTATCTAACTATATTTAGAGTTATTTTCTCATAGATTGTTCCGGAGCTCATGAGATATATGTTAATGTTAAATAATTCGATTCAGATTTGTACTGACTTAATTTAAGTGTGACAGAGAAGCCTTAGTGTTATATAGCTGTATTTTCTTTTAATGTAATTGTGTTTATATACTTTACAGACTGAAAAGCTTGCTGACATTATACTTTTTTATTTTACAACTCTTAAGGAAACTGTGATTAGAATGAAGAGCATACATATTTATGGTTTGTTGTATTAACATTTTGTGAATGTATTGTATTTTATATGGATACAATATATTTTATATGAATAAAATATATTTATAGTCAAATTTCTCATTGTTTCCAATTAAGAAAAAATATTCATCTACAACATCATCTACAATTGTTTCTATGATTACCTTTAATAGTAATTTTCTTGATTTGGGGAAGTATTTGTCTTAGTTATTTCCATTGCTGTGATAAAACACCATGACCAAGGCAATTTATAGTAGGAAGGGTTTATTTGGGGCTTACAGTTCCAGAGGGATAAAAGCCCATCAGCATCACTGCAGGGAGCATAGCAGCAGGCTAGCAGGCATGTCACTGGAGCAGCAATCAAGAGCTCACACCCTGAGCTCATTTCCTTTTTGTAGAAAGAGGAAGCAGATAGTTCACTGGGGAAGGCAGGAGGCTTTTGCAATCTTAAGCTTTCCTCCAGTAACACATCTCTTCCAAGGCCACACCTCTTAATTCTTATCAAACAGCCACCAACTATGAGCCTATTCAAATGCTTGATGTATGGGGGGACATCTCAGTCATACTACCTCAGTATTTGATTTACATTAAGATCTCAACTTTGATCTTTGATTTCAACTTGATTTTAGTATTTCTTATATGTGAGGTCTAACAGCAACAAAGTCAGTTTATTTTGGTTATCTTTATTTCTTTGTACTTGAAAAGTTCTATTGAATACAATCTTCTTTGTTAAGAGGTGCATTTTTATTGTTGTGCCTGTTTAAATATGTCAGCCTATTTTCACATGTCCTTTAATGATTCTGATGTAATAATGATGCTGTGTTGTGTATTGTCTTTTTACATGACAAGGCACATATATTGTAATGACTGAATTCTTTCCACTTGTTTCTTATCTTTAACATCTTCATCAAGATATTTCTTAGTATAGGTTTCTTTTATTTTTAATCTTTAGGATGTTTATTTAACTTTAGGTATATGGGTCTTTTGCCCATTTGTGTGGAGGACAGATGAGTGTGTCAAATCCCCTGGAACTACAGGTACATATATGGGCTTCCAGGTCGGGGTTCTGAAAGCCCACCCTAATTCCTCTGCAAGTGCAGCAAGTGTTCTTAGTCTCTAATCATTTCTCCACCCCTATAGATCTCTGTTTATTTAGATTATTGAACTTCGTTGAATTTCATGATTTCAATAGATTGGTTCTGCAGGAAATTTGTGAAAATAATGGCTATTGATTATTTGATTATTTCAGCTTCTCCCCTCTCTGAAATACTCAAATAACCAATAGCCAAAATTTTCCTCAAATTCCATGCAAAACCAATCTGATACAGCAGCTATATGTGTATCATTCTGTCTACAATTTCCCCACATTTCTCTTATGTTCTCTTTGTGATATCTTTGTTGTCACTCCTCAGCAGGTAACCTTTTTGTAGGATGAGCCCAATCATGTTGAGATGACAGTAGTTTTGGATTAGTCTCCGTAACTGATATTGCATTTGCTTTGTACATTTAGTAACAAAATTGTTAGTTAGCTGTAATACATTTCCAAGGTATTTCTCTGTGCTTTTGTACAATGTTCTCAGTTACAAATTGTTCTATACTCACTTCCAATTACATTTAAGCAAGAGTAGTTTTGGAGCTTGTTTTGATACTATAAGTTCTCTCTATCTCCTGAAGTAGCTGATTTGTACTTTCATTTGTTTCTCTCAACAAAGTGAAGTTATTTTGGCTAATGTGCTATACAAATCTTGAGTAATTTCAGGATTCCCATGTTCTATTCAAAGGTGGTTCATTTCAGAGGATCTTTGGCATTTTCTATTAGTATTGTCTTGCTCTATTCAAAAATCACTGGTACTTTAGTCTATTACTGGCTACAGAGCATAGCCTCTGATCTTCTTGATTTAACTGAGTTACTGTGAAGGTTTGACCTTCTACTAAGCTGAATAAAAGGGAACTGGGTCCGAGCATGTTCTGGTTTGTTTCTGAGAACTAAATGGAGAAAGGATGGTTTTGATATATAAAGATAATTTCTAAGAATTAAACTTATGGAATATAAATTTGCAAAGGATGTCAAATACAATGCTCGGGCTGTTTCTGATAATTGGGGCACAGGGGAACAACTACATCACACACAAGCATAGATTTGAACTTGTCTTAAGATGGAAATATGGTGAAGGAATTCAAGGGAAAACACAATTCCTAGCAAGTATTGGTAGATTTCCTTGAACAAATAGTGTTTATTCACTTTAGGCCCTCAGAAAAATTTCAGTATGTTTGAAATCAGTGGTTCACAACCTGTGGTTCATGACTCCTTTGGGTGTTCCATATTAGATATCCTGTATATCAGATATTCACATTATGATTCACAACAGTAGCAAAATTACAATTAACAAGTAGCAATGAAAATAATTTTATGGTTGTAGATCATCACAACCTGAGGAAGTGTATTAAAGGGTCTCAGCAATAAAAAATATTGAGAACTGCAGCCTTAGATGGTTTGAGTGTGTGTGTGTGTTCATTTTTCAGTGAAAAGTAGATTTTCTTGAAAAAATATTTATTCACTTATTATAGGCCCTTAGAACAATTTCCATATGCTTTAGATTGTGTAGATGTGTGTGTCTGTGTCTCTCTTTCTGTCTGTGTGTGTTCTTAGATTACCAGTTATGGATGTTCAGTAAAGTATGTTGCATTCTGATTTCTTCTTTAATTTTATATTTATCTCAAAAACTTTTTATCAGCTTTTGCCATATACTTCAAACTTTTGCCATATACTTCAAAAACATGTATGCTTTTTATCACTGCAGAAAGAGATGTGTTGACATAAAAAGCCTTTAATCTGCTTGTCATATTTTAAGCATTTTACTCTTTTAAGAAGACATATTAGTAATGTGACCATTTTCTTTTTATTGATTTTGGTAATTTTTGTATTATGCTTTGTCATTTTACCTTTTAGATTATTGTTATTTCTTATTTTTACAAAGAATAAGCTAGGTAAATTTTTATATATATTCATTCAAAATTAATCATATGTCACATTTAGGTTATGTTACTATCTTAATGTAAGAAGGTAAAATAATATGCATGGTTCTAATGTATAGCAAGTATAATATTTTTAACTGTAAATACGTTTAATTTCATTGTTAGTTTATCTAATCAACTAGGAAAAAAATCAATGCATTTTATAAAAACAAGCATAATAGCAGTTTGCACACAGATATTTAATCATTAAATGTTCTATGTAATCTACAATCTGGACATTTTTTGATTCAGATTGAGCTTTCTAGTGTAGACAGTAAGTTCTATTTTAATTTATCAAATTCTCCTTGGTTTCATAATTCTCTGAGCTATGCTTTCCTCAGCTGATAATGATGATAAATAATAACTGCATTCCTTATAGTTTGCTATAGGGAATTGACTAAGCAATGCAAATAAAAGCCCTTATAAAGTGATATGCAAATAGTTGGAACTAGAACAGTATTTCTATGTCTAGAACATCCCAGTGACTTAGGATGTGTTCCTATTAATGGTAATTTATTGTGTAATCTTTACAGCAGACTATATTGTTTTGTGTTTTAATAATCTTCTCTCATAGTAGAACTGTAATTTTACCTTTAAAATATATAAAAAGTTCAAGAAGTTACTATCTCTAAGGCAAAATAAAGGTACTTTAAAAAATCATAGCAAATACTAGTTATGTTACACATTATGAGACAGAGTGAGAGAGAGAGAGACAGAGACAGAGAGAATATTATTTTATGTGGTATAGGATAGAAAAATTTTCTTGTTCGCACCTCTTCTTAAAATAAATTATTTTTAAGGAAAAAAAATACTAATTTTTTTCTTTCCTTATTCTGTTCTTCTAGGCTTTCTGAATAGCCAGAGGACATAATATTATAAATTTATAATATACATTTATTAAATATTATCTTAATTTCACAGAAATAACTTTCTTAATTGTATTAGCATTATTAGTATTATAAGGGAATAAAAGAGCCTTTCTGAGAATGTCAGCTGTTCTTTAAATTTGAAAGGGAATGTTTATTATTTGCCTGTAATACTGTGTTGTATATTTGGTAACATTTGACAAATAGGAGATAAATTTTGTCTTAAATCTCATAGATTATACTATATTCCAAGATACAGTTGAGTACTATAAGAAGTGCAGATCAAGTGTCTGTTTAATCATGTAAAAGTAAAACTACTCTATCCCAAATTTTTAAAAAATTGCCATACAAATTAATTTTAAGAAATACCAGTCAGTTTTCACAGGAGTTCATTGACATATTTTAACATTATAAGCAAAGGGGAAATGTATTGTGTTGAATTGTCAGGTTTTACTAATCGTATCACATCTATTTCTCTTCATTATTTTCTTTTGCAAACTCTAGTACTCTTATAAATTATTTGTGCATGCGCACACCACACACACACACACACACACACACACACACATTTTTCATTGTTCCTGTTGCTATCATAACATTGTTTCTTAATCTACTCTCCCTTACACCTAGGCTTCTATTTCTTCCTTTGTGAATAGCACATTATCATTTCTTTCGTTAAGTATGTCTGTAACTACATATACATGTGGTCATTACATATGTATATGTCCCAGCCCTTGCTGCTCCACACTTGGGGGCCAGGTGCTCCGGTCCCTACAGGTCAGTCAATAGGGTCTAGCAAGAGAGAGAGTGGGATGGAGGGGCAAGAGACATGAAGAACGGAGAGAAGACAGAGTCTGATCAAGTCCCATTTATTGCAAGGAAATCCTGGGTATTTATAAGCACAAGCAGGGGAACACAGCTGAAGACACTTTACCATGTGTGCCTTGCAGCTGGGGGCACTAAACAACAAAACAAGATATGTGAGAAAAACAAGATGTTTATTACAGTGTGCTGTTGAAAACAGGTCTCTTGTCAGGGTATATGGCCTCAGATGGCTGCAAAGATGATAGCCACTTTCTGCTAGGACTTGGCTCCCAACATATATATAAAGGATTATCTTAATTTGAGAATCTGTTATTTCATCAAACTTTTCCACAAGGAAAACAAGAAAAGGACTGTATTCACTTGATGAAAATGAAAGCCTAATAGAAAAGGAAGAGCTACTCTATATAGTCCACCTGCGGTGCTGGTTACTGTCAATTACCAACTTGACAGAATGTAGTGTTCCCTAAGAGATAGATCTCTGGAAATGCCTGTGAGGTTTCCAATTAAGTTTACCAAGGAGGAAAACCCATGCGCTGTGAATGGAATGTATTTCCTATGGCTGAGCTTCTAGAACCATTCCTCTCACACTTCCTCCAAGAAATACAAGTTTCACTCAAGGTTTGGCATATCACAAAAGCACTTCTTATTTGTCTTTCTGAGCCTGACCTCCTGTACTTGTTATCCTAATGTTTTCTTGTTTCATTTATTGTCAAGGAACCTAGTATTTGCTTCTACTTCTATGCTGTGACGATCTTCTAAAAAGCTTCTAGACGATACAATAGAAACATCCAGTTTAGCACTAACATGCAAATATTCATTTCTGTTTCTTGCAATGTGGCCAGCTTCCTCAAGTTCCTGCTGCTTGATTTCTCTACCATGGTAGACTGTACCTTGAACTGTGAGCCCAAATAAGCCCCTCCTCCATTAAGTTGCTTTTATGTCAGCAAGAGGAAAAAGAACAAGTAGAGACCCTGGAATGAATTCTCAGAATAGGGTAATAAAAAACAAACCATACAGTTCTTAAGTCTCCAAGTTTAAGATTATGAAGATGCTTTTTCCTGCATTTAGCTTAAAGATAAATAATACATGATGTCATGTGATTTAATTTTTAGAGTTATTATAGTTCCGTAAATGAAACAATCTTGAATTTTTATTTATCTGTCAAAATTACTGCTTGTAATTTTTGACTTTGCTAAGAAAATTTAAACACTCTGTGATATAATTTTGTTATCTTTAGAATGGAAATAACACTTACTTCAAGGGCTGTTGCAAGGAGTCAGTGAAATAATCAAGTAATCAAATTACTTTGTAAACTGTAGGCTGCTATTCAAATGTTATTTTGTGTAATTTTCATCCAACTGTGGATAGAATATAATTCATGCCCCACTTTGTGACTTAGTCTAGGATAGTACATATTAAAGGAAAGTCCTCATGATAATAATGTCTATTGTGTGCTTGCTATTAGACTATGGGATTGAACAATAGATGTTCTATAAAAGAAGACGAAGTAGCATAATTGAGGTAATGCAGTGACAAGATGCAAGTTATCTATTAAGAAGAAATAGGGGCGCCATACAGGCTTTCATTTCTCCTTTTCACTCAGCATCTAAAATAATGAGTTTCATTGAGGCATTTTCACCATTCTTTGTTCTCATTCTCTGCACTCCTAGTTCTCTACCTTGTTATCCTTCCCAATGCTTGCTGGCACTCTTCCTCGTCTCCAGCCCTCATGTTTCCAAATCCCTCCTCCGCCACTTAAGATCTCTTCCTTCTCTCTCATAGTTTCCTATCAAATTTTACAAACCATTCCTCTCACACTTCCTCCAAGAAATACAAGTTTCACTCAAGGTTTGGCATATCACAAAAGCACTTCTTATTTGTCATTCTGAGCCTGACCTCCTGTACTTGTTATCCTAATGTTTTTTTTTTTGTTTTGTTTTTGTTTCATTTATTGTCAGGGAACATAGTATTTGCTTCTACTTCTACGCTGTGACTGTCTTCTAAAAAAGTAGTTTAAAATAATCAGTTGAAGTAATAATGTAAATAATTTCCAGAAAGTGTGTAACAGAGACTGATTGCTTTGTACAGGGTGCTTGAGTTTAGCAAGATACAATTTAAAGATATAAAAAAGAATAAATTTTGGTCAAGTAATATATGCTCAGTAGGAACAATAAGCCTCTACATAGCACAGTGACTTGGAACTTGATTTGTAGAAGTTTTTGTTCTACACGTCAACAGGCACAAACCAGAAATTTGTGTTTTGGACCTAAAGTAAATTTTTTTCCTCATTTTGGTAAAAAATAAATTGAATATTAGTAATCTGTTAAAATTATCAATCTATGCAATTAATTAAGACAAATATAAAATTAAGTCTTTGAAATATGTCTCTTTAGTTAGAAAAAAAGGGAGGAACATCAGTATAGGAGAGTTTAAACACATGTTGAAGATTATGAAGATATTTTGTCCAATATCTTAAAGTAGGATCCATATGCTTTCCCTCTGGTCTTCTGCCTTTTTCAGTATATGGCAGTACCTTCATTATCTGCATGTAATAAAATATGTGTAATATAAAATTATTACAATACTCACAGGCTCCATCAACTATTTTATTACAAAGTGAAACATTACTTGATTAATTTATTCTTGAAATAACACATTTTTGTCCTTTAATTCTGTGCTGCCCAATCTTACAACCACTAACTTAATGTGGCTGATACAGTTAAAACTGAATTCAAGTAGATATTTGAAGTTCCTCGGTGGCATTGACAGCATAATTGCGTAATAACTAAATGGCTAGTTTACTGAACAGCTAGATACTGAACATTTCAATCAATGATACACAGTGCTTCTGGGAGTTGATGGAAAAAAATAGCAGTCCTGGTTTGGAAAATATACAAGTGCTGCTGTAACTATGCTTACTGCCTTAGAGTTCTTATAAAACTCTACATGTCTTTATTTCCACCCTCCTCTCGATTTCTCTGTGATACTGGTACTGTTAAACATTCTTTAATGTTGACAAAAATTAAACAACCATATATATTTAACAACTATGATGACCTCAAAACATCTGTCCAGATGTTACAAAGTCATTCCTTTCTTTTTTCCCTTTTTATTGGATATTTTATTTATTTAAATTTCAGATGCCATTCCCTTTCTCCATCCCCCCCCCAAAAAAAACCTATCCCATCCCCCCTCCTCCTTTTTGCTTTTATACCATTTTAACTATATGCAAGTATTAAGGTCAGTTCTGGGTTGAGGAACTAGCAATACAATACATGCAAATAGTAAAGGAACAAGCAAGACACTAAAAAAAGTCAAAGGACAAGCAAGGCAGTAAACCGAGTCCAGTGATCACTCCTGTGGTCAATGTTTCTAAGGGCTTATCAGGATGACCAAAATATCTGAGCCTATTTCCCTGTCCTAGCCCAAAGTCATTTTCATGTCTGAAGCCTACTTCCTTGTTCTAGCCTAAACAACAATAGCAACAACAACATCCTAATCTTAATCTTAATCTTAAGATTAAGTGTGATAAGTATGTTTAGTTCCAACTATCAGAATTAATATGTAGTGGTTACCAATATTATTAGTAATAGAGCATGTGATTAATGTGAAGATTCCTGAGTTCCATCCTCACCAAGGACACATATCTCCATACACAAACATGCAGAAGCAGAGTTAATAATATAACTAGGCACAGTAGCAATTGATAGTGGCTTGTAAACTGTTTATTTTTCAGACTTCAAATGTAAAATATTGTAATGCCTTAGCTCAAAAACTAATATCTTAATTATATTTTATAATTATGAATTTTAATTTAATTTTTTATTTCCTGAGGATTTTATATTTTAGTGCTGTATTTACATATCTCCTTCCCCCTCCAACTCCTACTATCTTCTCACCACTCCCTCTCAATTATGTGACCCTCATCTTTTTATTATTGTTACACGCACATGCACACACATGCACACACACACACACACACACACACACACACTATATATATATATATATATATATATATATATATATGATATAATGTATAATACAATATATATACTCTCATACAGTATACTGTATTTATTCAATGCTGTTCATATGCACTTGCATTTAGGGTTGACCACTTAGGAATATATAAAGTACTATAGTACTCATTCCTGGATAAAACCTCTCTCAACAGTCATGGGTTACCTATAACTCTTCATGTAAGGACATTTCCCATGTGCATGGTGGCATGCCAACATGGATTGTCATTATGCATGTCTTGGTCAAGCATTACAATTTGTAGAAAGTGATATGCCCTGATTATCTTCACAACACATAAGGAGATTTAATGTTTCACTGCACTGAATAATTTGCATGTGACTTAATTTGTAACTAACAATAATAGGTGAATTTTTAGCAGTATGCCAGCACAGTAAAGGAATTATCTCTGTTCTAGATAACTAAGGGAAAATCTTAGACCAACCACTACATTTTCACTCTAAGTAGTTTCAATATTCCCAGTAAAACTACAATATCAGTTTTAAAACCCTTGACTCTTATTTGTCATGAGAAAGCTTGATTAATAATCTTTAATTCTTCCCAACCAAAATTCATGCATTTTAAAATATGTTATAGAAAAAGGTGACATATAATTGATTAATGAATATTATTTGAAAAATTTATGTGTACAATATCTTAAAATATTCTTTGCCACTAGACACATCTTGATTCTCCTTAGGCATACTGGGAGCCGAGAGGATGACTCTGTCAGTAAATTGCTTGCCTGATTAGCATAAGGACCTGAGTTTGATGTCCAGTACAAAGATAAAGACAGCACAGTGCTATTCAATTATATCATAGTGTTGGAGAGATGGAGACTCGAGGCTTCTGTGGCTGACTACCTCATCATCCTAGCCAAATTGGCAAGCCCTCGGTTCCATTGAGAGAGCCTGTCACAAAATATGAGATGGACGGTTCTAGAAGAACAGCAGCAGAGTGTGACCTTCTCCCACACTGTGGACATGCATATTTATCCTCAAACACCCTTTTGAAAAACAACAGCAGCAACAACAAAATACCTAAAGCAAATTTGTCACTCATGTGACAGTTCAAATGCTATGAGAGGAAACTGAATTCCTTCTTTGTAGCAACACTAAAATCATGTCAAATTAACTAAGAAGCATGATTTTTGATTAAAAGATTAATAAGAGGTTATTTCATGCCAGTGCTCAAAGTAGGAATAAAACAAAGCAGAGTATCTGGCTTTGCCAAAAGTAAAAGGATAGCACTATGGTAGCACTTACAATAAACTAACTCATTCCTTTCTCTGTCTCTCTGTCTCTGTCTCTGTCATCTCTCTCTCTTTCTGTCTCTCTCTCTCCCTTACAAACACACACACACACACACACACACACACACACGAGCGCGCGCGCGAGAGAGAGAGAGAGAGAGAGAGAGAGAGAGAGAGAGAGAGAGAGAGAGAGAGGCTTAATTCTCTCATAGTGCATGTAGAAGTGAACTAAAAATGAAACTCTTCTTTTTAAAATTTAAATATAATAACAACTTTTCCCATTCCTGTTTTGTACCTCCCTCAAATGTTAAAAACTTAACTGCATCATCCAGTTCTTGGTACAAATCTCAAGAGCATGTTTTCATCATTGAAATACTCACTTGGAAACACAGGTGCAGTCTACTCCCAGTATTTCATCATGTACAAAGTGTTTCCGGCATCTTTGACTTTTAAAAACATTGAACTTCTTTTGAACTTTAATATTTAGAAAGTAATTGTAGATAGATGATCTTGAAAACAGTGTGAAGACATTTGAAGGTCCTAGTGAGCTTAGAATATAAATTAAGTCAGACTGGAAATGGAATTTATTTGACAGCATTTCACAGAATTATAATTTGGTTCTGTGTGTTTCTGAAGACAAAAGAGCACAGACACACATACATACAATTGCACTACAAACAGACACCATAACAGTGGCAACTCTCTCAGCTACTATTTCAAACAAATGTAAATAGTGCTTGGAAAAGAATGGACTGTACTAAGAAGATTAGAAAAAGATTTGTTAATGATTTCAAAAGATTGTATTTTTACTCATGAATTTACAGCAAAATCTTCAGAAATATGAGTTCACTTAAGTTCTGCTGTTGTCCATTTTACATTAAATTTTTATAAAATAACCACAGATAAACATAAAATTTATTTTTATATCTTTTTTTCACACTTTCCCTAAAACTTTAAACCTATGACTTATTTGGGGAGTTATCTGGTCAGTTTTGATACACCAGTGGTCTCCTTCTGAACCAAGGTACACATTTTAGAACATTAATGACAAGTTTAGAAGGAAAAATGCAAAGACATTTTCTCCTCCACACAAATCTGACTTCTCACTATTACCTACTTTAGTGGTATTCAAATATGATGTTATACAGTCTGGATCCTCTATTGGTAAAATCTGTAGACAATATGAAGATCACGATAATTTCAATTTTTTCTATTTAAAGTCAGCCACTCTTCATGAAGTAGCTTTGTGCCATGAATTGGCTTTTCTTATCATCATTTTTTTCAAACATGGCAATAGGGTTACTATATATATTCAGATATGAACAATATTTAAGCTATCAAAAACAGTATCAATTAAAACTGATTGGTCTGACTCTTTTTAAATATTTTTACTTATTTATTGATTTAGAATGCCATACATTGTATTTTCATCATCCCTATTTGAACTCCTCCAAAACCGACTCACCTATTTCATACACCGTCTCCCCCAACTTCATGCCCTCATTGAGTCTATATCTATTTTTAATGTATTGGAAATTTTAGGAAAAAATATACCCATTTTAATTTTGAAGATTAGAATCTGTTTTAGATTTAAACACATCATTCCCTAATCCCTATTGCATGTCTCAGGCCTTTGAAATTATAATATAAAACAATGACATATGCTAATGCTAAATGTAAGCAATTTATTATTAAACTCATGTTAGGTAGTGCATACGGATGATGTTCCTAATTTAAGAGCAGTTATTCTTGCTCATTATAAGTGCAACTGGTCTACCATAAGCATGAATTTATTCATTATTTCACTCATATGGGCTACAAAAAATAAGCAATTATACATAAAGCACAAGACATTTAGACAATATTGTAAGATACAGCATGTGAGATACCAAAGTCTGATGGGGCAAAATCTACCTATCTTTGGCTTATTAATGAGCTATCTGATTAATAAACATATATTAATAAACATAAATTGAAATTCACTCTCATTAGGTTGATGTATCAATATATTGTGTACTAATATGTTTTTCACAGTATGAACTAATTTTGTAAAATTATAAGCAGGAACTCATAGTGTTTTAGTATTAAAGTGATATATAGCACCATGACGTATTAGCACTTATATAATTACAAAATTAATTCTTCTATGTTTTTAGTTCATGAGTGTGATCCAGAGTGATGCATGTGTATGTTTTGATTAATCTGTAATGATGTATGTGAACAAGAAAGAGAAAGATAGATTAATACAGAGAGGAAAACATAAAGGCAAAGGAGGGAAATGAGAGAAGTGTTCTTTTTCTTTAACAGCAAGACCTCCATGAACACTGAATGTTTTACACGGAAAATGTGTTCATTTTCTAAGTTAATTTTTTTTTCTGGATGTTTGACTATCACTCTTACATTTGAAAAATGCTGCAATCACTCTATTAACAATCATCTATAAATTTAAAACTGAGAAACAATGCCTTGAAATAAAAAATAAGTATACCATTGATAAAAGCAAGTAACTTTAGCATGGATGAAAGACTGGCTCAAATTCTTAAACCTACTTTAGGAGTTACTGGCAATAGATGGCTACTGGAAGCAGCAAAGTGTCAGTTTTCTTTAAAGCTGCAATCCCTGGAAATCTGCCCTTGTCCAGTGGATGCTGCTAAACTCATGTATATTTATACTCTACTAAGTGGTTTTGGTGGGTTAAAAATTGAAATTTGGTGGGGAAAATGATGGTAAGGTACATGCAAGGAGTTGGAAGAGGAATAGATGTGGATTTGATCAAAGTAGAATTTATACATGTATAAAATTCTCAAACAAGTCAGGGTGGTCTCTGGATGTCCTTTCCTTCAGTCTCTGCTCCCTTTCTGTCCCTGCATTTTCTTCAGAAAGGAATAATTCTGGATCAATAATTTTGAGATGGGTGGGTGGCTCCTTCACTCAACTGGGGACCATGACTATCTACTGGAGGTGGTATCTTCAGGTTCTGTCTCCCCACTGTTGGGCATTCTGGTTAATGCCATCTCCATTGAGTCCTGGGAGTCTAGGACTTTCTAGACGTTCACCTTGTCCCCCACCCCACACTGCTGCATATTTCTATTCCTTCTCCTGGCCCTCTGGGCTCTTTGACAATAACGTGTGTGTGTGTGTGTGTGTGTGTGTGTGTGTGTGTTTCAGAATAAATGAACATTTCCCGTTATTCAACAGCAATACTTCTAATGGAAATTTTGTGTCAGGTATCTTTAGTGAGATTCAGTGAGAGCTGTGGTGCACAGATAAGTCTTACATACACAACAGATTTATTTTCTTGAACAATAAAAATGTTATAATAATAAAATATTATATTATTTTAATATAATAATATAATATTATTGCTGCTACTATGCACAACATTTTTGTTTTTCAAGATGTAACCCTCCAGTAAAGAGGTCTGTGAGAAAACTATTTCAATGTCAACTACCAGTCATAGACTATTATTATCAATCTAATGAAAACATTGCTCAATATTCTAGAAGTGCATGGTGATATGCTTTGCCTGTTCATAGTGTTGTTATTGCTGTTTTTTTAAATATTAGCTATAGCTTTTCACTTTTTTATCCAGCAATGCTGTTAGATGCATTCAATTTCAATCATTTTATGTTACCAGCTAGTTGACATCACAGATTGTATTCCTTATAAAGACAGAACTGTTATTGACTTCCTTACTCACTCAAAATGAAATGAAGTACTGGATTGTTAACATTGCAAACTTAGCATAGGTAGCACAAAGACCTTTAAGAAGAACATTCAAAGCCGAGACAATATGGAGTTTGATTTATTTTCATTAATTCTCCCATACTCATTGTATGGATAAATTTTAATACTTTCTTGCTTAGTTTCTATCAATATGCCTCAAATTTTTGAAATGAATGATATCAACATCTTTTCAAAAAAATAGGCACCTGGAAAATAATTTTTCATTCTTTTATGGCTATGCAGTATTTAGCTATCATTAGTAATAATTTACTCAAGCCAACCGGGCTATATTTGTAACTTTTTGACAGTGTAACATATGCAAAGTATTTGTAAATAGAACAGGAGGAAAAAAAGAAGTAAGGCAGTAATAACAAAGTGCTAAACTAAACTGACCACCCACATGATTTTGGTACATTAATTAACAGTAGTAGTCTTCGCTTTCTTCAACTGCCTAGCTCAGGGGGATGTTAATATTTATATAATGTCATAATAGAAGGGGTAAAAGTTGATTTTGCAGCTTATGTGTTAGTTAGTTTTCCTTTTGCTATGAGAAAATTCCCTGAAAGAAGGAACTTCAAGGAGAAAGAATTTATTTTGGCTTACAGTTCAAGGGTATGGTCTATCATGGATGGGGAGTGAGTCCTTTGGCAGACAGTTGATGAAGTTGCATTACTGCCCTCAGTTTTGGCGAAGCTTTCCATATCAATTAATCTAGCAAGATAATGGTCTCTCGGGCATGCCCAGGGACTCCTCTACTGTGAATAACCCCTCATTAATTGCTTCAAGGCTTTTCCACATCTTGTCAAATCAAGTTTTGAAAATATATATACCTTACTCTTGCAATGTATTCAAGGCCAGGAAAGTCATTGAGAAATCTAAGTAATAAAATCCCAAATTTCTGAAAATCATACAAAATAAATTATTATCAATTGATATGAAGAAATGACATCAATCAAAACTCAGCTTCACTAATTTGATACAGGATTATCTCTTAAAGAAGAGTTCCAAATGATCGTTTCCCACTGAGCTGGGAAATGTGATGTACTCTCAGCCAGAACTTGTGGGTCTTGGAGATTGGAATCAATAAACAACAGTGTCAACGACATGCCCATTATCCCAAAGCATTACAAGACCAGCAAATAAACAAGAGACTTAAATATGAGAGAGGGAGAAAAAAATCTTTAATACCATATCCTCAGGAAATGCATTTAACAGTAGTAACCATGTTTGGGGTTTAGAATAAAAAGGCCATTCTAAGAAACCAGAGTTTTCAATTAAGAGCAATGGCAAACCCAACCATATAAATTCTACTTAGTTGAGCCTAAAATATTTTAAACATGTCTTGGAAGTGATAATCCTCTTTTACATGTTGTAATAACTAGATGCTTTGATGGATTATGTGCTAAAATCTTGAAGGTATTAATTCAGTTTAAATGGGTGAATTAGATTCTAAAATGTGCTATGCTTGACAAAATCACTTTTCTGGTCACAGAATAGGTACCACAGTACTCTTTTAGAGTTAACTAATTTTCAGCCAATACAGAGATATCCAAACACCATTATGTGTACCTGTCTAAAACTTATCATGTTTTGTGAATTGGTTTTTATATGTCATTAGTCTTTAACACAAAATTTTTGAAATTCTTCTTAGATAATAGGACAGTTTAATCAATGTCACCATTTTTTCTTTTGTAATGAAAAAGACATACATACCCTTAACAAAGAGACATACCTACCCTTGACATATGTTCAAGTCACAGTGTTGAATGAGGAAGTATCAGTACAATAATGTACAGCAGATTTCTAGGACATTTCCATCCTCTATGACTCAAATGCTGCAGTCAAAGAGCAGTAGAACATTTTCCCTGTTCTAGCCTCTGACAACCACTGTTTTGCTTTTCTGAGTTAGTTTCTTCATCTATCTTTTCAGCCCGTATGATTTTTACCAGGTTATATCCATCAAAAAGGCTGGTTCATGTGGTATGTGTGCTAAGACACACATTGCATATATGAAAAACATGTTCTCAAAAAGTTCTATGCGGGAGTATGCCACAGGATTCCCTTTTTAAAAGAGTCGTATTATACAGGTGGATGTATGTACAAAATATTTTCAAATAGAGTTTCTCCATACCTCAACTGTTGCTGCTCTAGGGGTTTTGTTAGATTGTTTTTCACTGTTTTGTTTTGACTTTTGAGACAGGATCTCAATTTGCTGTGCAGGCTAACTTTGAAATCACAACCCTCCTGCATAACCTTCAGAATTCTGATATTACAGAAGTTTTCCAGCATTCCCAACTTAGCTACTATGAATAGTGCTGTAACATACTTCAGAATTCAAATCTCTCTGAGATCCCAATTTCAACCCCTTTTAGAGCTGTAAAATGTGAAATAACTCTCATGTCATAGTTGAAGCCATGAATACATGGGTTATTTTTTTCATCACTGAACAATCTTCATGTTTTCCATTTTACCCCCTTCATAACAACTGTGCACAACTCATCTGGCAGATTGTCAGTGTCTGTAAGGTTTATAGCTGCCGAGGGTCTTTGATCACCTTCCTCAGCAGTCATCACAACACCTGCCAGTACTATGAAAGCTTGCCCGTAGGGAGGTAGCCTCAGTCCCAGCTTTCTGTAATTTGCAATCATGGCATGTGGTGTCTTCAACAACAGAAACTTATCATCTCGTTCCAGTGGGCAATCAAGAAGTATGTCAAGGGCCTGTCTCATTTTCCCTGAGCCCTCTCCTATCACTAATTGTTCCCAGTCTCAAAATATCTCCAGTCTCACTCTAAGTTCTACTTGATGGTTATATGTATCTCTCTTCAAGAATCATTAATCACATATATGTGATTTATATATACGACATGTTTATAATATACTTTTTTTCTTCTTATGATTCTTTCCCATTGTCTTGAGTAATTTTCCCTGAGCTCTTTTTAAGTCTTAGGATGATATTGATATTGAAGTCTTATGTTGATATCTGCACTCTTTCTTTTTCTGCTGCTTTTGTTTGCTCTGTATGGAACACATCTATGAATGACCAAGTTTCTTTATTTCAAACTGGATATATTTTTCATCTTTCACCTGCATTCATTCTGTCATATGAATGTAGTGCTGGCAGAGACCAGAAGGGGATGTCAGATCCGATGGAAGTGGAATTACTGAAGGCTGTAAGCTTTCTTGTAGGAGATGGAAATAGAACCCAGGTCTTTTGGAAGAACAGCCTCCAATAAGAATGGATGCTGTTATTGGGGGCTTATTCCTGCTCAGTAACTCGACTGATATATTTAAGAGACGCTTCAAGGTCTAGCATTGCCTTGCTTATATTTAGTCAAGCAAAATTGCTTTCAATCAATTTGTATTAATTAGGAGCTCCTTGGAAGTCATAAACTCAAGCTATTGACCAACTAAAAGTTTGGAAGATGATTAAATAGAGACAATAGTTCTGAGACTGGGTACTCAGCATAGTTGCCTAACAAATCAGGTTCAGTTAAGTTCCTTGACTGAATATGAGCAGCCAGATATTATTCTGCTGAAATTTCCTTACAAATCATGTTTTGTTGTTTGCTGTCTGTCTTTAAGTTTATTTTCCCAGAGATTTTAAACCAAAAGTTACCCCTACTTATGCATTCTCTCCTAGCTTGCGAGAATGTGTGTAGAGTTTCTCATGATCATTTAGAGCAAAGCATTTCTAAATTCCAGATTTGTGTTAATGGCTAGTTCTGGGTAATTGATCCACATCATTACAAAATTATCACCTGTTGTCTCTTCTTAAAAACGTAGATTTGTATTACTTTACATGTACAAGTATTTTGCCTGCATGTCTGTGCATCACACATGGGCTTGGTGCTCATGGACTCCTAAAGAGGGTACTAAAGCCTTGAAACTGCTGGTATTCTGTTTGTGAGCCATCATGTGGGTGCAGAAAAGAAAACAGAGTCCTATGGAAGAGCAACAAATGCTCAGCACTGCCTCATCATCTCTCCAGCCCCTCCTACTTTCTTACATGTTTTACTTTTATTGTCTATTCATTTTCATTCTGCCTGTATGGTCTGTTTGTAGTGTCATGAAAATAGTCAGTCCATTCTTCATATACTCTTTTAATTTCTGTTTTTAGTTGACATATTTTGATGATTTTGATTTTAATGATGTTTTCATACATTGACCTTTTCATTTCATTTTTATTTTGGCTACATTGCCCACTTTTCATATTCTTGTGATATTATTTTGTTACACTTGGCTTTCTCTTTGATTTTTGGAGCAAATGTTGGAAAGAGATTTTTATTTATGTTTTCTTCTTGAGTTTGTGTGTTTCCATGGCTTAGTTTAATCATTGCTATAAGTTATTCACACATTTATACTTTATATAATATGTAATTTATACACAATATATAATATAAAGCCTTAGAAATTAATGATTTGACAGAAAACCTCTCTTTATATTCATCTACTCTTCCACTTTTAAAATAAATTCTTACTATATACTGTTGAGAACCGCACTGCCCCACTCTTTGGGGCCAAGTGCTCTGGTCTGAGATGATCAGACAACAGGGTCTAGCAAGAGAGAGAGTGGTGATGGAGGGGCAAGAGACGTGAAGAATGGAGACAAGACAGTGTGTGTGGTCAAATCTCCTAGTCTCGTTTATTAAAAGGAATTCAAGGGTATATATATACACTTTACCACGTGCCTTGCCTCCATGGACAAGCAGTGGAACACAGCTGAAGACACTTTACCAAGTGTGGCTTGAAGCTGGGGACACTAATAACAAAACAAGAAATGTGGGATTAAACAAGATGTTTATCAGAGTGTGCTCAGCTGTTGTAGGCTGTTGAAAACAAGTCTCTTGTCAGGGTATATGGCTCGAGATGGTTGCAAAGATGATAGCTGCTTTTTGCTAGGAGTTGGCTCCCAACAATATACCTTATGTTTTCTTAATTTGCTGTTTTCTTCTTTTGAAATTCTCAGGTTACATATTTTTCTCTTCCATTTTTAATTATAGAATTTCTTTTAGCCATCCTTTAACTCGGGTATGTTTTGACATGTTATTAGCTCATCTGCTAACACTGTGATTTTCCATCGTATGAAAAAATTATGAAAGATTACTTGCTATTGGACTCTGAGTTGGCACTATTTTTCTTTTGCTATCCAGTCACTGTTGTGTTATTTCTTTATTAGCCTCTTTATCTTATTCTTTTTAATTTACATTTTAATTGATGATAATCACATATATTCCTTATGTGAAATATGATTTTTTGAAATATGCTTATTTTATTGAATGGTTAAATTGATGCCCTCATTACCACTTTTAGAGGTGGATTTCACTAATACTCTACTCTTGGTAATTTTCAAAAACACGATACACTGTTATTATTTATGTACATAAACTCTTATTCTTCATACTTAATGTAAGTGATTACTATATTCATAGGCCAATGTCCTCCTAATCATCATAATCTTGTAGTTATTAATCCCTAATAACTGTATATTTCGTGAGAAATTTAGTTTTTCAAATTTAATTACCTAAATATGGTCTTGTTTTTTCATGTACCTTTTTAATGTTTCAGATTTGCATTTAATTTTCAGACTATGATATTTATGTGCTTCTTTCATTCATCCCATTTGAAAATTTAGTTTTAATTTTTTGTATTAATGGTGTCAAAACCAGGTCCTTGAGCTTGTCAAACAAGTACACTACCACTATCGAAAATTATTCCAAGTTTCTCCTTTGACAAGTTCTGTTAGGCCCTGGTACCTACAGGGTTAATTAATTACTTACTAATTTATGTGCTTACTTGTGTAAGATAGAAGTAATTTAATTTTTAATTCCTTAATATTAGAATAAAATTTCCACATCATCTTCTTACCTAATATTTTATGTAACACTTCGAATCAGCATTAGTACCATGTACTTAGGTGTTTATTTAAAACCCCTTGTTAGTTGCAGACTTGATTAGAAAATAGTATGAGGAAAAAATTACTGAGGATAAAGGGATAAACTTAATGGGAATTTCATTTTTGTAGAATTTAAAATCACATATACTAAGTCTCTGGTTTTTCTCTGATGATTTTAACAGACTATGTTTTTATTCCATCCTCATTGTAGTTCTTGAAAGCATGGTTTCATCTGGTGTTAGCTACAGGAGCATGAGGAACTTGAAAGTCTCTGCTTAGGCTATTTAGAAGTTCTCAGAAAAATATTTTTCCTAATCTACTTTTAAAATATTGCTGGGAAAAATAGAATAAAATGGTTATTTAATTTACTATCAAATATATGTAAGACAGGGAAATATACCGTACTCTTGTATCACCAGCATGATGTCTATCTCATTGATGTAGCTTAATAAACAGTTGTGGCACAAACACACAAATAAAAGAGAACTGGAAATAGTTTTCATTTGCTAAGTAGCCTCAGGGAAGCCAGACTCAAGAGTTGTTAATGGAATAATACTTATCCTTAAATGTTTGTGAATTCTAAATTAGTCAACAGCTAAATATTTTGTAATGAGAAACAATGTAATTAAATGAACTCGAGAATGAGATGGCTCAGAACTTCTCTGTAGTATTAGAATGATCACTTGATCTCTTTAAAAATAGAATATTAATAACAAGACCTCCAAACTCCAACTTTATATTGTATGTTTCATAACATTAATTAGAAAGGAATTATTATGGATTAGCAGCCATGATGACAATAGGCAGACAAAGGCAAGAATATGGGGGGGGTGTTAACTTTTTGACTATTCTCAAGAATAAAATGAGTAGCGATATGATGCATATCTACTATTGTGCTATACATGTTTATACATCAAACACTAAGTCCTTTCACTACCCATAGCATGTTTATCTTGACAAGGATGTTATATCCATGGAAACCGACTTACACACTTATCTTTAAGGTAAAAGAATGGAACTTATTTTTTAAACTGTAGAGACTACCTAGTGTTTAGAAACATACTGTTTTACAAAGAAGTTGTGTTTGGATCTCAGCATCCAAATGAGATGGTTCACAAAGGCATGCAATTCAAGCTCTACAGGCCTTCAACTTCCACAGCCCCCACCTCACACATACTCACAAATGGGCATGTTTGTGTGGATGCAATTAAAAATAATAGAAACATCCTTTTACAATGTGAACAGATGTATTCATTTTGTTTGTAGGATTTTTATTGTGACTGAGGAGTAAAAGAAAGAAAACATTAAGTAGAAGAGTTAGGGATGTAGCGTTTTTGGTAGAAAGCTTACCTACCATGTATGAAGCTCTGTGTTCAATGCTGGGTAAGGTGGTACATATTTGTAATCTGAGTACAGAGGATATGGAGTGTGGAAGAATAGAAATTCAAGATCATATTTCGCAACATAGTAAGTTGAAGACTAGCCTGATATAAGTAAGGGATGATGTCTGGAAAATAAAAGTAGAAATTGTAAGAATGCCTTCAACAAAAGCATCCTAGAGAAATATTATTTTACATTGCTAAAGGGAAGCGCAGAAATTATGTTTTACTACTTCCTATGTTTTACCATTAACTACGTTCATAAGTGGAGATTTTTTTTCATTTGATGATAACAATAGTCATGCTATGCAGACAAAATAAAAACAACAAAACAAACAAACAAACAACCAAACAGAACCAGTCTTGTTCAAACTCAAACAAGGTCAACATGTTTCTAAACAAATGGGGCACATTCTTTTAATGTTGAGGACTCTTCCATTAAACTTCCACATTCACAGAGATGTGATTCTTCTGAGACAAATAAGACATGTCTCTGTGGCTTTGTTCCAAAGTACATCATCAATTTGAACTGTAATTGAATTTCTGTTGCGCTGTTCTGTCTGTGAGGATTAGATAGTTCCAAACATAAAAATCAATGTGCTGGAACTGAAGTGAGAGAGTCGTGACAGCAGCAACAGCAGCACAAAGGCTCAAAACCAGGATTTAGTAAATAGCTTCCCATCTTGAGTATATCCAAGAATAACTCAGGTTAAACATTTGGCAAGAACACTGCAAATTTCAGTGGAATCTCTTTTGCCAAATCATGTTCTACCAGACTCGTAAAATCCATATCTTTAACACCAAGGCTGAGTGCATACTAGAGAAACATCTCATGACAGTGGGAGCAATGTATTTATTTTTTTACTTCTTAAAGTTTTTCTGTACAAATTTAATTCATCTTTGTCACAAGGCTTTATTTTAAATCTTACTTTTTAGTAGAACTGGTTTCCTTTAAGAAGGAAAAATGTGAAGCTTTTCTGTTTTATGTCCATTTGAAGGTGTTGGGGGAAAATACCAATGGAAAGCAGAGTGTAGCTTACAATTTTCTTCATATTAAACACACAAGCACACACGCCATGCACACACAGCCTGCTAGGTAGCTCAGCAGGTAGAAGTAAAAGCTTCTGGGAACCACATGGTAGAAGAAGAGACCTTATACCTGCATGTTGTTCTGACTTTCACATGAGAGCCATGCGCATGTACACACCTAATAAGTAATTTTTTTTAAAAAAATTAATAAACAAATTATACAGAGTGAACAGGTTTTGTTTAAGAGCATATATGTATATAGACATATGTATGCAATAACAATTAGTGAAAAAAGAGGCCATGAATTTGAAAGAGAGCAAGGATGGGTAGATATATGGGAGGGTTTAGAGTGAAGAAATGGGAGTATGAAATATTAAAATCTCAAAAATTAAAAAATGTAATAAAAAATTTAAAAGACAATTTGGGTTTTTTTGTTAGTTTGTTTGCTTTTACTTCTTTTTAAAATTCTTCTCTCATATATTATAACCTGACCACAGTTTCCCCTACCTTTAAAACTCCCGACTCCCACCTACCTCCCATCTCCCCCCAGACCCACTCCTCCTTCATTTTCCTTTGGTAAAGAGCAAGGTCCTAGAACATCAACCAATCAAGACATAAAAAGCTACAATAGGACTAGACCTTCATATCAAGGCTGGACAAGGCAACACAGTAGGAGGAAAAGTATCCCACAGTAGGCAAAAGAGTCAGGGACAGCCCCTGCACCCACTGTTAGGAGTCACAGAACACCAAGCTACCCAAACATGAAACATAGTGCCTATATGTAGAGAGCCTGAAACAAGCCACTCAGAAAGAGTCACATGCTTCTATAGCTCCTATCATCTAATATCCAGCAGCCAAGGTTTTGCCAGCAAGATACCATTACTTATCTTCTTTGAGTCTATTTCAGATCCCAAATTCGTGAACTGCTTAGTTTGACAAGCTATTTCATTATTCTTTGGACAAAGATTTATATATGATTTATAGTGTTCTCTTACATGGACTTAGCCACTCTAACTGTGCCAAGCTTATTTACAGAGATTGTATTTCTTTCTGTTTTTAATTCATCTCTCATACAATATTATCTGACTTCAGCCTCCTGGCCTTATTCTCCTCCCAGAGCCCATCCTTTCTTTTCCCCCTAGTACCATGGCTCCTCTGTTTTCCTAGATTTTGTTTGTTTGTTTGATTTTTTTTTGTTTTTTTGGTAAGACTTTTTTTCTGATTTTAAATTACTTTTAACTAAGGTTAAAGTTATAGTATAGCCAATCCTATATTTCTGTGTAGATTATCTATTTCCATGTAACATAAGCTTCAAAAATCTAGACTTTAAAATTACAAATGTTTATTACTTTATACATTTTGATACATGAATTAAGCTGGATCCCTATGAGTCAGGACTAAGGCAGCAATGAAGCTGTTGTCTAAGCTTCAAGGCTTCTTATTTGCCTGTTGACCAGTCTTAGGTTCCCACTGACTGTTGGCTAAATATATCAGTTTCTGCCCTAGTGAACTTTCTCCAGAGACAGTAACTTTTTCAAGAGCCAAGGTTTTGAAATGGAGGGAAAAATCAAGAATGGATATTGATATGGACTACAGTCCTTTTACATCTTGAGATTGTAAAAAACATTGCATTAATGCTATCCTTTATTAAATGGAAGCAAGGCAGTAAGCACAAGTCACACTTGACAAAAGGTATACCACAAAGTTGTGAATGACAGAAGGTTGAGGTCACTGAGGGTCAAATTCAGGGATTGGCCATCTCAAACTTGATACGAGAATTAACCATCCCTTTCTTCAAGTTCACATTGTCACTGAACATCTTGGACTTGTTGGTTTTATAACCCTGATCAACCCCGTGAGAATTTTACCACCTAAAACTATAACATTTATGGCTAGAATCAATCTGTGAACTGAGCATGTATGGCCTACAATTATAGATGATTTTTCACATATTCTTTTTATTTCACTCATAATGTAAGCTATCTTAGAAAGCTGGTCACATTACAAGTTCATTTCATCTTGAAGAGACTCCCCACACACCCCAGGCTTTGGATCAATGTTCCTCATCTAGTGGGTATTCAGTGGGTACCTGTTTCTGTATGTAAGATTTTTAAAATGCCATAGAGGGACCTGAGAGAGACACTGAATAGAAATTCAGTCATTTTTAAAAGTATCATTTAGAACTCTGTAATTCTTCTAGTAAATCTAGCATAAATTAAAACTGTTTAAGTTAGGAGAGACAAATTGTAAAGAAGATTCACAGGTCTCTCAAAAGCTTCTCTGTAACATCTATCACTTTAAAGTCTAGGCATTTTAACACTACCAGGCACTGGGAAAATAGCACAAAGGACTTCTAGGAGATGGAATTGCTCCTAAAAAGAGGTCTTGACCTAACTTGCATCGTGGTTGTCAGCTTGTGAACTTCCACAGGCTTGGAGGCATTCAAAGTTTAAAGAGTTTGGACTTGAAGCTGTGAGTGCTCACACATGTCAAAACTGAAACCCAGCAAAGTAGCCTTTCCCATCTCTGGGCTTTGCAGCATCAAATTGCCTAGAGGTCACAAAATGAACATCCTTTCGTACTGATGCTGTTTGCCTTCAGATCCTTTTCTTTGAAATGGTGCTGTTGCTTTTCTATCCAAGATCCAAATATTGAAGTTAGACTGTTTAAATTTTTTCTGTAGGTTCTGGAGTTATATGGGAGAAGGCAGGTGGTATCCAAGGTTCATATATGAATTTTTAGAAATACAAGTATTTTGCAATAGATGAAACATTCCCCCATCCAAGTTGCTCTTCACTACTCAAGTGGTATGATAAAAGAAACGAGTTGGTATAAAAGGGCTGTGTAAAAGCTGTTTGCACTTGAGAAAAGCCTTATCTCTCAGACTCCTGTAAAGCAATCTTTGACCTAGATACCAGAATACAGACATACTAACTTTTAAAGAGTGTGTATGCATTTATGAAACTCAGAGTTTATTTTAAATAAGAAATATGTGTGTGTTTGTGATTAACAGAGTAATTGGAATAACGGCACATGTTTGGTTGAAACTCTCTGAATTGAAATTCATAAAGCAAAATCTGCTTGCTCTGAACGAACTGTTTCTGCCTCTAGTTTCTTAATGCTATAGCAATTTCAACACACTGAACAGAAACTTTCCTGTTCTCCAAAGAGCAGCTTCCTGTGGCATTTTCTCTATTTATTCATTTACTCTCTGCTTTCTCCATTTTTTTGTTCATACCTGAAAACTTTCTAGATCTAGCTAAGAGAAAACTTTTTTTCATGAAGCCTTATTCTATGAAGTTTTATACATCAAAAGTAGATCTCTTTTGCACTGATCTCTAAAGAATTTTATTTTAATTTGTCTCATAATGTGTATACACAGAAACGTGTGTGTGTGTGTGTGTGTGTGTGTGTGTGTAGGTCTGAGCATGTACATGTGGATGGGCTCAGTGAATATGTGAATGTGGGGGCCAATGCTCACAGAAGTCAAAAGAAGGCATCAAGTTGAATCTCTTTAGTGGTCCCAACATGAGTGCTGTGAAATCAACCTTGGTCCTCTGGGAAGACATCAAGTTTTCTTAACTGCTGAGCTGTTTTTCCAGCCCCAAGTAGTATATTTTCATGGGTATTTTAAGGTGAAAATGTTAGCAAACATGGAAGATACAAATGATAGTGCCTTAATACTTTTAAAGAGGGGAACATTTTCTGTCATAAAATTTCCAGACCAGATAGTACTGAAATGTAATATTTTCAAACTTACAGAATGTTATTATTTGGAGGTTTAGATGGCCTATTTTCTAATGTAGAAATGCAGGTCTATAAAGGTCTCAAGGTCTCAAGGTCTCAAAGCAAGTTGGAAAGACTAAGAGGTACTGTATGGAGATGCTGGTATGGAACCACTATTTTAAAGCCAACCTCATGTTGATCTCATGAGCCACTTCCCTACAGGATATATGAAATTCTATCGATGTATGATTCAATATGATTTATTTATAATCTGTTCTTTGACAAAACTTAGTTGTTGCAATAACAATCAGTAGTAAACATACAGTATTGATTTTTACTGTTCCAAAAAAATGCAGCTTAGAATATCTATTACCAGAGGAATATCTCAAAGGAGAATAAATATTGTGGTAAAAAGAATATTGTATTTTAGTCCATGGATTAATGCATGCCATGGTTCTATACATGGTTTGAAAACATGTCAATGCTGTAAGATTCATTTTATGTAGCTATTTCACATAGAAATAAAAGGGTGATTTAGGATCTGAAGTGCATCAGACAGATAGCTATATTGATCATTTAGTTATCTACTTTGATAAATATGGTCCATGGGATTAATTCAACGTCAAAGAATTTATTGCCCTTTGGATAAGAGGAGGTTAAAGCTACCCATTCAATTTTGACTGTAGTAGATGGGTTAAAATGCTTAGAAGTTTCCAGCAATCTCCAAACTATCCTTAGCCTAGTCCAGTGTGCCAGTTTTCTGATACTTCATCTACTCCAACTAAACCCAAATCCATTGTTTACCAAGTATCTTTTTGTTTATTTATTTTTAAATAATACTTTTTAAAAGATTTGTTTATGGGCTGGAGAGATGGCTCAGTGATTAAGAGCACCGACTGCTCTTACAGAGGTCCAGAGTTCAATTCCCAGCAACCACATGGTGGCTCACAACCATCTGTAATGGGATCTGATGCACTCTTTTGGTGTGTCTGATGACAGCTACAGTGTACTCATATAAATATAATAAATAATATTTTTAAAAAGATTTATTTATTTATTGTATGTATGTGAGTACACAGTACACTGTCACCTTCTTCAGATATACCAGAAAAGGGTGTCAGATCCCATTACAAATTGTTGTGAGCCGCTATGTGGTTGCTGGGAATTGAACACATGACCTCTGCAAAAGCAGTCAGTGTTCTTAATTGCTGAGCCATCTCTCCAGCCCACTAAGTATCCTTTTAAATTTTCATGTTTTAAAATAATTGTTGCAAGTGCTAGAGTTTGAAACACGGCTGGTCTTGCTTTTACTTTGAGTTGTACCTCCTGCTTTGATTTTTGCAATTTGTTAAGTTTTTAGTGGATGGACTGAAAATTGAGTAGCAAAGTGATGGAAAAGACTATGAAGAAAGGTAAATAATTCAGTTATCAAACTTTTCCTTTTGGGACTTCTTAGTGATAGCAAAATGGAAGCCCAAACCATCCTTTGGGAAGAGGGGAGTATACAATCTACTCTGAATTCTTTAGTTAACTCCAAGTTTCCACAATACCATGCATTTTTGTAACCTAAGAGGCAACTGGATGTTAATTACTGTCTTATTACTTATGTTAATAAGACCTTAGCTTATTTACACCAAACTTTTCACCTTTGAATCTTTTGCTAAGAGCTTGTCACTTCAAAATTAACAAGGGTAGTGTTCTTTGAAAATAAAAGGTAACTGGAAGATACGGTAATTCGTTGACACCAACTATTTATAGAAATTAACCTCTTTTTATGTGTGTGCATCCCTACACTTATGTGCCCAGTGCACCCAATATGTTAAGTTGATTTCTTTCTTAAAAAATGACTGACTTAGAGTGCAGGGATCATCTTGTTGCCTTCTTCAGTCTCATCATGATCACTATTTCTAAGGGTTTATTTAGGCTGGAACAAAGAAGTAATTTCAGGCAGGAATCTAAGTCCTAGGCTAGAACAAGGAAGTAGGCTCCAGACATGAAAATGACCTTGGGCTAGGACAGAGAAGTAGGCTCAGTTATTTTGGTCATCCTGATAAGCTGTTGTGGCTCGCACTCTGCATGGCTTGGGAGCCACTAATGTTGAGAGCCACACTACCCCACGCTTTGGGGCTACTAATTTGCTGTCTACACTGCCACACACTTTGGGGCTAAGTGCTCTGGTCAAGAGAGAGAGTGGGCATGGAGAGGCAAGAGACTCGAAGAATGGAGACAAGACAGAGTGTGTAGTCAAGTCTGGTTACTCCTTTATTTCCCCTATTCTCTCTATTACAAGAAAATCCTGGGTATTTATAAGCACAAGCAGGAGAACACAGGTGAAGACATTTTACCACATGCACCATGCAGCTGGGGTCACTAAACAGCAAAACAAGCTATGTGGGATAAACAAGGTATTTATCAGTGTGCTTCAGCTGTTGTAGGCTATTGAAAAACAAGTCTCTATCAGGGTATATGGTTCCAGATGGCTGCAAAGATGATCTAGCCACTTTCTGCTAAAAGTCAGCTCTCAACAATAAGCCCTTAGAAATAGTGATCATGGGACTCTATTTACTGCCTTGCTTGTTGTCTGACTATTGGTGTTTATTCTCTTGCTTGTACCTTTACTATTTGCATCTATTTTATTGCTAGTTCCTCAACTGACCTTAATACTTGCATGAAATTAAAATGGTATAAAAGCAAAAAGGAGGAGAAGGAATGAGATCAGGGATTTATAAGGGGGGAGGGATGGGGAAAGAAGATGACATCTGAAATGCAAATAAATAAAATATCCAATAAAAAAGAGTTGAGGATTTTCTTTGTTCTGTTACTTGCTTCTTCCTATCAAATTATTTGGAGGCTATGTTGCTTTTTATTATTTTTTATAGTGAATATTGCAGATCAAACTTAGGGGACTTTTTTTTATATATGCTGAGCATGTGCAATACCACCGAGGCATGTCTCTAACCACTGAAAAGTATACCTTAATATCTATGAATGTTTCAGTATGAATCTGTTCAAATCAAACATTCGAATGACAACTTTATGGATGAAAAATACAGACAGCATGCAATATGCCAGTTTAAGGTGTATAAACTGGTGAATTTTAGTTTATCCACATGACTGTGTAACCATCATTATAGTTAACCTGAATTTTTTTTCATGAGACAAAATAACTGTTCATAGCCATTCACTATTTCTCTCTTCTTCCCACTTACAATCAACAAGTGATCACTTGTCTATGTTTTTATAGAGAGACAACTTCTCCCTGTAGATCTAAATTTTTTTAATAATGTGTATATGGGGTGTGGGTGTCTGTATCTGACTGTATGTACCTTTGGAGGCAAGAAGAGTCTGCCTGCAAGAAGAGAGTGACAGACAGATCAGGCAGCTGGAATGATAGTAGGAACTGAAATCAGGTCCTCTAGAAGAATATTATCTGTTCTTACCTGATGAACAATCTTTTCAAGCTCAGATATATAGAAAGTTTCTAAATACAAAATCTTAACTATTAAACCTAACAAACATAAATATTTATACTAATTCACTAATATATGCAAATGTCTAATCATTGTTCAAATTTCTAAATGTATTCCTGAAGTAAATAAAGTTTTATTTTCATTTTTTTGATTCCATATGCAAAGAAAGCTCACACATTTCAACTGGAAAGGTGTTTTATAAAACTCAGGAAAATTTTATTCTATTTGGAAGTAGTAGATTTTCATGCAATTGAAAAAGTAACATGGATGTGTTCTTTTTTTCCAGGTCATCCACTAGCAACATCTTGTAAATCTGTAGCACAATTTCATAACCAGGATATTAACATGAATAACATTAATACTAATAAGCATAGGTTCCATTTGGTTTCTTTTTATAGCTACATTCATTTTCTCCATCCCTTACTTTCTTTCTATACTTCTACTGGACCATCTTTTAAAGAATGCTATTAAAGTTAAATCATATAGTAGATAAACTTGGTTGATATTCTGTTCTCACCATGATTCTTTGAAAATCCATCTAAAATACACACTACATCACCATGTGCTCAATTTGATTGTTCGGGTGCCTTCCAAGGTATGGATTTTAAAAGTTGTTTATTTATTCATCATTAGTCATCATTTGAGGGACATCTGGGTCTTTTTCAGTTTTGACAATTGTGAAAGGGCCTGCTATACTTATGTATCAAATTTTATGTGAGCATAAGTTTTCATGTATTTTTGGATAATTGCCCAGGAGTAAATTTGCTGAGTCCTATGGTACACACACGCATGTGTGTGTGTGTGTGTGTGTGTGTATACAAGACCAAATAATACTAATTTCAACTTACTACCCACAATTTATATAGAAATTACATGGAATTATGCCATGTTCTTCTCATGAATGCATTTAGTTAATGGCAAAATGAAAAAAATCTATTTCAGTTCATAAATTTCTTCAATACAACATTGAATTGTGGTTTGTAACAAAAAGGGGAAACATACAAACATATGTGGTTTTTAAAATATTAATGTAAAAACTTGGAAAAATATATAAAGATATCAACAAAACACTTGTATTTATATTATATAAGTTAACAGTTTGAAAAATTCAGCTAGAAAAAGTGAAGACATGAATTTTTCTTTTCCAAAAGAATATACATCACTGCTGCTGTTGAGAAACTACAACTGAAGGAAATAACGAGATATTACCAAATACCTATAAAAGAATAAAACAATATTAGCTATAACAAATGCCAGAAAGGAGATAAAGAAATTGAATTTCTCTGCTGGTAGGAATGTATCTTGGAACTTTCTAAAAGATATATATCTAGTGTGTGTCAGGGTCCCAAGGGTAAAGCTACAACAACAACCAGGAAACAGGAGGTACACAGCCAAATCAACCAATGCACAGTTTATTCAAAGTTTCAACACCTTTTATACAGAAAGCAGAATAACGATTTCCCACAGTTTCTAGTTCCCACCAGGTGCTGATTCCCTAGCAATAGCTTATCTTGGTTCAAAGTGACCCAAACCTCCTTGCAGACTGAGAAATCTGTCTGCAGTCCAACTCTTAGATGTGTTGCTTCTTATAATTAAAAACAAAGTTACTTTCTCATGAGCAAAGGATCATGAAGGCCACTTCCTCAGGTCTGCAGCTTACTTGGCAGAACACCAGGATTCTTGAGAAATTATTCGTCCTCATTATATCAGTATGCTAAGATTGACAGGAATCCTCAGTTGCCTAGCAGCTAGCAGCTAGAAGCTAGCAAGCTAGGAGCAGTCACCTCATGCCATTTCTCTACATTTAGTGACATCACTAACATTGCTATGGACATTATTTACATGATTTAATATAATAAATGATAAATGTAGTGATACCAAATTAAAAGAGAAAATAATGGTGTTTATTAATTACAAAAATGATTTGGGTCTTTTTTCTTTTGGGTTGTTAATGAAAAGTTTTGTCAGTCTTGGATATTTTCCAGAAAATGAAGGCTGTTTCAATGATCCTTTGTTCTATTGGCTTCCTTTGAATTAATTTCACCTTTGATATGTATTGTTTTTTTCTAGAGATTTTAGGACTAGCTTGTTCTTGCTCTCATGGACAATATGAAGTGCATTGTTTCTTTATTGGTTTGGATCTCTTTGATTTTTTTTAAGTTAGGGTATACATTTACCTCATACCTTTGGTTTACTTCCTAGATCCTAATACACAGTTTTTTTCCTTTTAGTCTAGAATATTTTCAATTTCCCACTTTTTTTTCAGTGATTTACTGATCCTATAAATGCATATTGTTAGATTTCTATGTGTTTATATATTTTCGGGAGCATATGTGGGTTTCCCCTATGCTATGAAAACATAAAAATATTTTAATTTTTAATTGTACACTGTCTTGTTTAATGGCACAAAATGTGCTTCATTTTATTAAAGATTGTTCAATTAGCTGCGCAGAAGAACATGAATACTACAGCTGTTGGATGAAACATTGTATAGAGCCTAATTAATTTTATTTGATCTGTGTTGCAGTATAACTCTGAAGTCTCTTTGTGGACCTTCTTTCTAGATGATTTATCTATTGTAGGGGGCAAATAGTTTATTAATTCACCACCTTACTTTTAATTAGTGTGTGTAATATTCTGCTTTATGTGTTTCAAATAATTTAAACATTAATTTTAGATTATACAAATTGTTAGATGCCTTCTTTACATTTATTTTAAAAACTTGACCATGTAGAATAATTGATTTAATTTTTTTAGTTTTGCTGAATATATTATAAATGAATATCAACTATGTATAATATGAACCAAAAGGATATATCACATAAAGTTGTAATGAATCAAAGAAGTTAAATGCTTAAAAACATAGTTTTCTAATGTATGTTTAAAATGAATCATGGTGACACATGCCTGAATTTCCAGCACTAAGGAAGAAAAGGTAGGCATATACAACTTGGAGACAAGCCTAAGCTATTATAGTGAGACTATTTCTCAAGAAAAAAAATGGCGACATATACAACTTAACACCCCAAGAAAATATTGGAATAGAATATTGGAGAAGTTTGGGGAAATGCTGGAAATTAAATGTAATTAGTCCTGTAAATACAGTGCCATAATTCCTTTGTGAAGTACATAAATGACAAATACACAAATACCTATTAGTATATGAAGAATGAGTCCACCCCTCCTGCAGTGGGCTAGAATCTCTTATTTGGAAAAATGATTATTATACGCACAGTTAGCTACACCACTCTTACCACTATATATCTGTGAACTCTATGCAACAAAACTGTTCATATATTAGGTACTGAGACAAAATAGCTACTCTTTTCCTAAGTTCAAATTGTTAGTGACAAATAGTTTTATATATTCAAGGTACATGATATGTTTTAAAACATACATAGATACATAATATAGCAATAACCAAATCAGACTAATTACCTCATATATTGCTACAGAGTGACATATGTGTGTGGGTATGTATGTATGTATGTATGTGTGTGTTTCCTGAAGACAGTTAGCAAATTCAAGTAAATAATATAAAATGTTTTTCTATATACATGAATAGTTACTAGACTAAGAGGGTTTTGTACCACTTACATCAATATCACCTAGCTATGAAATCTGTGATGTATAACAATGACCTAACTTCAAGAAAAATTGGTGCAATAGAAGCACATAGGTTCTGTGACTAAACAACAACTGCCCTTGTGAAGTGTACACTTCTGGTTTCTCTGAAAAGTCACTTATCGAATGATGCTTTGCTGAGGAACACAGGTGAAAGGGTGTTTTGCTAAAGAAGACATGTGAGATGGCACTTGATGGAAGAGAATAAATGTGACCCCACAGACAGTGGGAGCTAGAGCTTTGACTTGCTTTGCTCTGCCTCACTACTCTTAGCTAACAACATTCATGTATTGTTTCTCTTTACATTGCATTGCTGATCTCCACTTGAGGTCACTCTATAGAGAGAAACTTGCAAAAGAACTTGTGAGGTTCTTGCAGCTTCTTGCTGCTTCCTCATTGGGTTCCAGCTGGTAGGAAAGCCTTGTGGCTTCTTTTGGACTGAATTGCCCTTGCTGGTTCATGTGTGGTGACTGCCAAGTGACCTGGATTGCAGTCACAGGTTTGTGTATTGCATTCGTATTTTGTCTACAATTTTTTCTTTTTGTTGTTTCTTTTTGAGACAAAAGATTAGGGAGTATGGAGTTTGGAGGATTGGAAGAATGTTGGGAGAAGTGAAAGAATATGATCAGAATCCCATATGAGAAACACATTTTAAAATACAAATATTTTAAAAGAAATAAAAGGCCTATCATCATTAATACACTTGTGTCAAGAAAAGAAAAATGTTGTAGTTCTTTTAATACCTCTAACAAATATACCTAAAAATATATGAAATGAGGTACATCATAAATATATCTATTAAATGCCAGGATGTCATCTATCCTCCTTTGGAAATACAGAAATTGTTATTGTTATCTATCTACCAGTAAGTAGTTGTTGATGTTATTTTCCACATAATATGATCAAATTTAATCAAAACATGACAAAATTTAATCTATAGAATTTCATCTATCGAATTTTATTTATAGAATTTCATGTATACAATTTCAACTATATAATTAAGGGTATGTAAATAATAGAAAACTATAAGTGTGTTTAGAATGAGCAAATATCTGTTGCTTTTTTTTTGCAAGCCCTCTGTCTATGACCAAATATCTTAAATAATTGTAGAAAATATTCACTAAATAAAACGGAAATATAATACAATATGTATGATATAATTTGGAAAAACATTTTTAATGTAAAAAATAAAATGGAATCTTAATTGAAACATATTCTACCTTTAACATAGTTATTATGTTAAAAGTTCAGTTTATTCTTGTTTTAGTATCATTCAATTTCTACAAAAGAATTGAGTCTCTGGAAAAGACAAAATAAAATCTCTTTGGTTTAGTTACCTGAAATCCATTTGAATTTTTAATTTTATCCCATATTATCATTGTCACCCAAATGGCAGGAAGTAATATGCTCTAAATTTTACCCTTTAAGTTTAAACCAATAAATCACATTCATGTTTCAGAATAACAATTCAGATATTTTTCTCTTTGGGGAAATACATTACTTTTAGTTAATTAAACAATAAAAATAGAAGTTTTCACTTCTAAATATTACTGTTTTATAGAAGTTTTTTGTTATCCCCAGGAAAAAAAATATGAAAGATAATCAGATAATGGAAAGACATTTTTATGTTCCTGGAATGGTAGAAATAAATCATGAAGATGAGTTTATTGCTCAAGGTACTCTGTCAGTTCAAGGGAATCCCCATCAAAATTTCAATGTTCAAATTCACAGAATTAGAACAAAATATAAAAAACTAATACAGAAACATACACACACACACCAAACAAAAATCCATGCATAACCAAAGCAATCAATATATAAAGCATTTTGGTGGGATCAGAATACTTGACATCAAATACTACAGAGGTATAGTGACAATGACAAAATAATGCTGGCACCAAAACATACACATAGATTACTGGACCATAATAGAGAACCAGGAAATAAATATATAAGCTATGGCCACTCAATTTTTGATAAAGGTGTAAAAACTATATGGTGGTTTAAAAACCCATTTAAGAAGCAGTGCTGGTGAAAATATATATCTACTTATAGAAGAATGAAAATTATCCATCACCTCTCACTCTGCACAAAATGAATTCATGGTGGGTCAAAAACCCTAACTTAAAACCTAAATGTTAAACAATTTGAGGAAAATGTAGTCAACACACTTTAAGTTACAGCACATAATGAAAAATGTTTCTGAACAAGACTCAGATAACACAGAAAATAGCCACAAGGCCAATAAAAAGTTTCTGCAGAAAAAAAGGATTTTATCATCAGTGTGAAGAAACAGCCTACAAAGTGGGAGAAAAGCTTTTCCAGCTAGTAACATACAGGTTCTCTACTTTGAAAACTAAAAGAAATGCAAAAAGTAACACCCACAAAAGACCCCAAAACTACTGGGCTAGAGAAGACCTCAGAAGATGGAAAGATCTCCTATGCTCATGGATTGGCAGGATTAACATAGTAAAAATGGCCATCTTACTAAAAGCAATCCACAGATTCAATGCAATCCCAATCAAATTCTTTTCTTCATGAATCAAACTCAATTCTTCATGGAGTTGGAAAGAGCAATTCTCAAATTCATTTGGAACAAAAAAAAAAAAAACAACCCAGAATAGCAAAAAACTATTCTCAACAATAAAAGAACTTCTGGGAGAAATCACCATGCCTGATCTCAAGCTGTATCACAGAGTGAGAGTGATAAAAACTGCATGGCATTAGTACTGAGATGGGCAGGTAGAACAATGGGATAGAATCGAACACTCAGAAATGAACCCACACACCTATGGTCACTTGATCTTTGACAAAGGAGCTAAAACCATTCGGTGGTAAAAAGACAGCATACTCAACAAATGGCGCTGGTTCAACTGTTGGTCAGCATGTAGAAGAATGCAAATCGATCCATTCTTATCTCCTTGTACAAAGCTCAGGTCCCAGTGGATGAAGGACCTCCATATAAAACCAAATACACTGAAGCTAATAGAAGAGAAAGTGGGGAAGAGCCTCAAACACATGGGCACAGTGAAAAATTTCCTGAACAGAACACCAATGGCTTATGCTCTAAGATCGAGAATTGCCAAGTGGGACCTCATAAAATTGCAAAGCTTCTGTAAGGCAAAGGACACTGTCAATAGGACAAAATGGCAACCAACAGATTGGGAAAAGTTCTTTACCAATCCTACATCAGATAGAGGGCTAATATCCAAAATATAAAAAGAACTCAAGAAGTTATACTCCAAAATATACCTTTTAAAAGGCTATATCTTTTGTTAAGCATTCTCATCACACTATAAAAGGATTTTGGCAACCACCAATGCTATCATCTTTGTCTTTTACAATATCCATTAAGAACTTATTACTGTGAAATAGTCCTAAATGCCTTTATAATTTCTTTTTAATATTAACTTGTTCAAATTAAGTTTCAGAGTCTAGAATTTTCCTTGGTTACTATGTGTTTTTAATCACACCACTCTATGGCAATTCCCTTCTATCATATGTTTGGTACTGTTTATTTGTTGAAAATATCACATACTTAACTCAATTTTCAAGATGCCATTAAACATGTTTATTCCAGTATGTTTGGTAAATTGCTCTGATAGACTATATACTCAAGACAAAGATTTAGTAGAAGAGGAAAAACCTTCACAAATCGTAAGAGTGTTCTTACCAATTAATTGTGTTAGAGAGGCTCACAACATCAACAAGCCCAAATTATAGTTGTTCAATCAAATTATGTAAATTCTTTGGAGTTCTTTAGCAAAGAGCCATAACCCAGGTGGCCATATGTAATTGACACAATCTTGGATTCCAGGAGTGTTAATTGCTACCGAGATATCATTGTTTTTTTAGTTCTTCATAGAACAAAAGGTTAGAAAGCAGCAGTTTTTTGAAAACAAAAAGCAAATCATGAGATTCTGCTGTTTCCAGTTCAAATTTAACATTGCAAAGCCTTTAAAGCACTTCTCCTCTCTCAGAGTGAAATTTCATGTTTTGACTATTCACAGAATTGCCTGTTTTGTCTTCCAACATTCGAAATTAAAGCAATAATACCAATACAATTATCCTCAGCAATAAAACAAATCAAAGGAATTTAATATTTGAGAGGTCTTCATTTCAATTTAAGAATTTATATTCAAAATTGATCCAGTCCATTTGGGTCAGTCAACAGGGTCGAGCAAGACAGAGAGTGGGGATGGAGGGGCAAGAGACACAAAGAATGGAGACAAGACAGGGTGTGTGATCAAGTCCCATTTATTGAAAGGAAATCCTGGGTATTTATAGGCGCAAGGAGGTGAACACAGCTGAAGACACTTTACCACATGCCTTGCAGCTCTGGGCACAATACAACAAAACAAGATATGTGAGAAAAACAAGATGTTTATCAGAGTGTGCTCAGCTGTTGTAGGCTGTGAAAAACAAGTCTCTTGTCAGGGTACATGGCCTGAGATGGCTTCAAAGATGATAGCCGCTTTCTGCTAGGAGCTGGCTCCCAACACAAAATGTTTTATCATAATCACTTGAATCTCTTTTCCTTGCTTAGCCTGTTGGCTATCCATTTTCTAAATAATTATTTGTTGTTTCACTTTGTTTTTAATTTAAATACATTTTAAGACACTGTGTGTGTACACGTGTCCAATGTGCATGTGTGCTCATTTGCGCATGTGTGCTGGGAATCTGAATAATGGTGACATTTAGAGGCATGCATTGTAAAATCACACTATATCTATAAACTTTGTTCCTTTTTTAAAATATAATTTTGTGGTTTTGGTTTGCTTATGAGAGATATTACAATGTAGCCCTGGCTGTCTTGAAACTGACCTTATAGACCAGGACGGTGTCAAACACAAGTAGATTGGCATGCCTCAACTTTACTAGAATTAAAGTTATTCTATTTTCTCTTACTATTTTTGTGGTGTTGGAATTAGAAAATGGGGCTTTAGCAGCTTATCACTGAGTCCTTAGCCTTCCTATTTTTCTTTTTTTTTGTTTGTTTATTTGTTTTTGGTTTTGGGTTTTTTTGTTGTTTTGTTTTTTTTGTTTGGTTGGTTTTTTTGTTTTTTGTTTTTTTGAGACAGGGTTTCTCTGTATAGCCCTGGCTGTCCTGGAATTCACTCTGTAGACCAGGCTGGCCTTGAACTCAGAAATCTGCCTCCCAAGTGCTGGGATTAAAGGTGTGAGCCAACACTGCCTGGCCCCTATTTTTCTAACTGATAAAAAATTCACATGAATTAAAATCAAAATGCTAAGAGAGTACATGGAAATGGGAGATGGTTAAGTTCTATGTGATATCACTAATGTTGCAATCTCTTCCTTCTATAGTTATTATTTATTTCCCATTTTGCAAAAATATAATGGATGTCATATCAACACTTGCTCCATTCCTTTCTTGTCTCACTTTCTTTGTTTCCTCTGCTTCCTTCATGATCTTAGTGTTTATGTGTGATATTATTTAATCAATTTCTTATTAATGGGATATGTGTTATATTTATTTTGTAAGTATTACAAATTTATAAAATATATGAATGAACGCTACACATGTTTAACATTATACTTTGTGTCTTCCTCTGTTTTGATAGGGTTTTAGCATTATAAATTAAAATATGTAATCTGAGTTTTGATGGCAACTTCGGATTATTTTGGAAAATCTGGAACTTGAAACAGGGCTTCATCTATGGGGCATTTTACAGTGCATTTCTTTTATCAAAAGCAAGAGTGATTTTATGTTCATGTTTTAGGGTTTTTTTTAAATGTATTTTCCCTGTGTTTTTGTCCATTTTTGTAAATTAACTTTTTTCTCCATTTCCAAAAGCTTATTTTAAAAATAAAACCTGACTTTCAACATTGTATGTGCTTTCAGATATTTTTTTAACCTAAAGTTTTTTTTTCTCCTTTATTCTCTTCAGATTTTAAGTGTGTTGAACAAATTTTGTTTTTCTCAATATATCTCTCAATATATTTTTGTTTTGGAATTTGTAAATAGTATTAAAAATACAATCATTTTCCATATGGCCAGTCAGTGTCCCTAATAGCACATTTCCCTTTTTTAATTGGATATTTTATTTACATTTCAGATGTGATCCTCTTTCCCCATTTCCCTCCCACCCAGGAACTCCCTATCCCATTCCCCCTCCTCCTGCTTCTATGAGGGTGTGCCCCCAGCAACCCACCAAAACCCACCTCCCTACCTTCGAATTCCCCCACACTGGGGCATCCAGCCTTCACTGGACTAAAGATCTCCTCTCCCACCTATGCCTAAAAATGCCATCCTCCCCTACATATACAGCTGGAGCTATGGATCTCTCCCTATGTGCTCCCAGGCTGGTGGTTTAGACCCTGGGAGCTCTGGTTGGTTGGTATTGTTGCTCTCCCCATGGGGCCACAAACCCCTTCAGCTCCTTCAGGCTTCTGTCTAACTTCTCCATTGGGAACCCCCTGTTCAGCTCAATGGTTAGCTGTGAGCATCTGCCTTTGTATATGCCAGGCTAACAGCACTTTTGAAAAATTTCTTGCCACACTGATTTGAGATATCAGCCTTTGAATTCACTATATATCACAATATTTACTTTATATAACAAGTTACACACATAACCTGTTTAGTATACAGAAAGTGATGTGCGTAATTGAACTGAGAACATATTACTCTGTAAATTAACTTGAGGAGAATTGCTATCTTCATAATATGAAGTTATTAGTTTAAATTTGCTGTGTGTTTTCAGGAATCTTTCATAGATATTCTAATAAATGAATCAAGAGTATATGTGATGTATATGCTGTCAAATTCATGATAAAGAATTTTTTTGAATTATAAATATGGCCTGTTTCTCACATATCTCCTTAACTGGTTAATGCAAATATCTTCGTCTGTTTAGTATATTTATTTTACTACATAGTGTTAGTTCATGAAAATTTTTTTTAATATTTTTATTTTCTATTGCATTTTTGGAGATTTTCAGCAATAAAATTATATTATCTACAAGCAGAGATAGATGCTTTCAATTGCTTCTTATACAAGTCTATATATCTAATGGAGAAACAGTGAGAATACTTCACTAAATCTGTCTCAGATGTTTACCAATGGAAAAATATGCTGGCTCATGGCAGATGATTATATTTATTAAAGTACCCGCCAAGTCCCATTTAATTTAATATATTTTAAAAATTTATACTTCCTGAATTTACTGAGTTTTTAATGTATATTATAAATATGGTGATGTATTTTCTTTTTAAGCTCCATTAATATGATAATTCTGTTTTTTGTCTCCTTGTGTTAAATGACCATTGCATTGTCAAATAAACTACAATTAGTTATGAAGTCCCAAACAATGTATTATTTTTTAATGTGCTATTGGATCTTGTTCGCTAATGTTTTATTTAGGGATTTTTTTGCATGAAATATTCATAAGTAATACCAGACTGGAGCTTTCACTTAGATATCAATGATACACTTACCATTTAAAATGATTCAGGAAATGTTCTTTCTTTGTGCTCTATAATAGTTTTTAAAACAGTGGAAGTAGCAGGTCTCTAAAGATTTTGTGACATTCCTCTGGGAAGCCACATGGGCCTAATGCCATTTTGTAGGTCAATTCTTTACAACCATCTTTATTTTCCTGTTTTAAATGAACTAAGTAGCATTTTTATATGGACTACATTTAACACTTTTAAATGACATTTGTGAGGGAATGTACTTGCTCAATTTTTAAAAAATGATATTTAAAAGTTCCGTGCAAAATAGTCTCTTTTAAAATAAATAGTGGTTATTCTCCATTTGCAATTTCCACTTCTCTGTGTTGTGTCTCTTACTATCTGTTTATATTATTTCTTTAAGGTGTTCTTTTCAACCCATTTCTCCAAATATTTTGAAGTATTTTATTTACTTGTTATTATATTTTTGATGGTAATAATTTCCTTTGCTAACTGGTTTTGTTGTTTTCTAGTTGTTACTAACAGAAAATTCATGATTGCACATATCTACATTTATTTAAAATATATTTACAGAAACAGAGAGATGTTGCCATGGCTGATGACCTGGAGTCAATCTCTGGGATCTACTTGGTAGAAAGAAAGAATGGAGTCACTGGAGTTGTTCTCTGACCTTCATACATAGACACTGTGTGCCCTGGCCCAGGCATCCATACAGAATAAACAGATAAATCTAATTTAAAAAATCTAGTGTGTTTCTGGCTCCAAGGGGTGTATGTGCTGGGGAGGAGATAGCCCAGCTCCTCATCTGCAGTGGAGTGATATGGTAAAGGAGAGATGCCCTCCTCTCTTGCTTCCTGTAGCAGGCAGGAGAGCTGTCTCTGGATCATGAGAGCAGGAAAGCAGGCCCTGCCCCTTAACAGCTGTAACATTAGGGAGACCAGGCTCTACTATGTCTTGCCTGAGCAGCACAAAACAGCTGGCCCTGGTGGGTGTGGGTGAGCCCACTTGAAGAACATAAGAGCTGATGCAATTCCTTGTCAGGTGCAGTACTGGGTGAGCTGGGACAGTGCTGGAGAGCTTGCCCTGATGGTACAGGAGAACTGGTGGGATCACTAACACAACTACCTCCCAGTACCTGATCCTCAAAGTCCTAATTTGAGCTGGAGCTCCCCAACATCTACTCCATTTACAATCTGCTGGAGCACATGAAAGGGCCAATCAAGCCTTGCCAATCCAAAGCTCCAGGATCTCCATGACACAAGACAACAGCAGGATATACAACAGTAACCCCAGGAAGAATCCAGTATTGATAGTGAAGCAGAAACTAGAGGACTGGAAACAAACCAATGACTCATGCAAATGAACATTTGCAAGTAAAGATATGTAGAACAAGGGGTAGACTGTGGGACACACACTACAACTTCCACAAAAAGGTTTTTTTTCTTTCATTCTTTAAAAAAATCTACTTTTATTTTATTTTATTTTATTTTATTTTATTTTATTGGGGGTGAGTTCGCAAGGGCAGAGAGAAGATAAGAATTGACTGGGGAATAAGTGAGATTGGGGAGCATGATGTGAAATTCACAAAGAATTTTAATGTTTAAAAAGTAGCATGTTCCCGTATTCAGGCAGTAGAACATTTAAAATTATTTTGTTATTCAGCTGTAATTTTTTTTACAAATCATTATTTCTTCCTACTTTTGACATTACAGAGATTTTCACAGTATGTACTTAGTCCAATTTTCTCAAAAGCTTCATAAGCTCTTGAAAAGAATACTTTCTTATTGCTGAGATTTGTGACAAAATATCTCGTTTGCTTGTATTTACTATACCATTCTTTTAGCAGCTGAGACATAGAATCAACTTCAGTGGAAAACTGGATAAGAAAACAGATATAAATGGAACATTATATTGTTATACAAAATAAATTTAATATTTTTAGCAAAATGCCTAAAAGTGAAAAACATTATATTTGGATTAATTAACCAGACAAAGACAAGTACTAAATGGTTTCTTTCATATGTAGAAGTTAAAAATGATTGATCTGTTACCTGCCTTTGGATTCCATTTCCCTAACTGAGCTGCCTTGCCTAGCCATGGTAAAAGAATGTGTACCTTGTCCTACTGAAACTTGATATGAAAAGATGGGTTGGTATCCTCACTTTTTCTGTGCTTTTTCTGAAGAGGATAAGAGGATGGGAGAATGTCAGGGAGGTGAGGTGAGAGGGAGGGACTAAAAGGTAAGGAGGGGAAATTGTGATCAGGATGTATAGTAAATAAATTAATTAATAAAAGTTTTTAAAAGGTTAATATAAATGTAGAATAGTAATAACCAGAATTTAGAGAAGGAGTAGGAGTTAAAAGATCTGCATAAAGATATGTTGATTTTGACCCATAATTGGTGTGTGCATGTGTTGAAATATCATACTGAGCCTCATTAATTTGTATAATTAATATGTGCCAATTTGTATAATTAATATGTGATAATTAATATGTGATTTGTGTGACAAGGCAACCATTTCCCCACCTATGTTACAGAATACATACATAGATATGTTATATAAGCATATATATATATATATATATATATATATATATGTGTACTTTCCATAATCTAAAAAATGCTATGAAATGATAATGATTTTATTTCTTGATACTCTTTAAGGCAGACTTCTAGTGCCACATTCTTCCTACGTGCTGAAATCTTTCTTTTGCTCTTGTTAGCATATACAATACCTCAATAAGACTTGCCACACTTTTTGTATTGTTAGTTAGCCACAGTTCCTATGTTTTTAGTTAGAATGTGAATTTATCCAGGACAAGGATAATATTTTCCTGCTCTTGCAGTGTAAGTGAACCATAAATATTATCTAAATTTGAACTCTCTAAAATACAGAATTTTATACTACAATTATCAGCATTTAATAACCTCTTGTTTGTTTATTTTCTGGTTTGTTCTTTGTTTGACTGCTTCTAAAGAGAGCAAAAAGAAGGTACAGAGTTGGGTGGTTTGGTGGATCTGGGAGGAGTTAGGGTAAGGGAAATCACAATTAGAATATACTATATGAATTTTTAATAAAAATTATAATTTGACTCTCTATAATGTCAACATATGATCAATTAAGAGACACTAGAAACAACCCTAGTTACTCAAATTTTTATTTTTTAAATAAGATTTTATACTCATACATTTTATTGAGACAGGTCTTTCTGCAGGCTAGACAAGTGTTTTACCACTGAGATACACCACTAGCCTTTAAAATTATTTTAAAAATAGAATACATGATTAAAGTTTCTTCATGGTTCTCTGCTTCAGCAGATGTAATACCATGCCTCATTCAGTAATTCTTTCAAGTCTTAAATGGCAGATACTAGAAAATTGAAGATTGTACCCTCAAACTCATCTACAGCCAAGGTTCCAGGATTTTACCAACTGGAAGCATTTACTCAACATTAGTACTGATAAATGCCTTTTAGATTAGGAGATACTCTAGCAGATGAGCTATCTACTTAGTTGATATAGACCTAGTGAGTTCTGTCGGATTCAATATTTAATAGATCTCTAGTGGACCCCTGATTTCTAGGTCATAGCCCAGATGAGTTGATACTTTTTCGTATTACATTTTACAATAGCTTCTCTACTTCCTTGGATGCTGATTATGCTGCAAACAGCAGCTGAAGAAAAAGAATAGTCCAGAGTTATTCGCAGAAAATTTTCCTTGTTCCCTGAATAAATCTTGTTTCTTTAGTGTGTCTAATGGATTTATAGATACACTGTTTTGTACTGCAGCTATAATTTTGTTTAAAATGCTAGAGGAGTTGCTCTTAAGCATGGATTCTTCCCATGCCCATTTCTAAATGCTACTACTTCATTAAATAGAATATATATATATATTAGATATTCTATTAGATATTAGATAGATATATTAAATATATATTCTATTTATGGAGGCCATGTGGCCACCATAGCTAGAAACAGCCAGCCAGAGACACTAGCCCTGACACCAATGAGATGCCAGCGTGGAAGATGGCTCTGCCAGTCTCCTACACTGTCTCTGCAAGGCTGGGCATTGCCCAGACCATCCCACCAATCATGCAGGCCCAGTAGAGAAATGAGATTCTAAAACTTAGATTACCCAATGGCTTTATATATTTGGTAATGATCAATAACAAGCTGCCCATACAATTAGAAGTGTGACCCAATACCCAACCTAGATATACTAACTACCTCTGACTGCCAGAGACATGTGAACATCCACCCCCATGTTTGCCTCTCTCTCTCCTCTCCCTCCTAGCTCCTCCTCTTCCTTCTCCTCTTCCTCTCCTTCCTCCTCCTCTTCCTCTCTTTACTCCTCTCACCTTAGCTCCTCCTACATATCACCCTTCATGTTAAAATAAAAAACCTGTCTCTCAAAATACAATTAGAGCATAACTATACCAATTTGTACCAGTGAGGTACAAGATAGTCTAATACCCAGTCCACCACTTTGTTGACTAAACAGAACCTCTGTCATCTATCCTAACTAAAACATTTAGTTTTGAACCTGGCTTTTTTCTTGGCTTTTCAGAATGAATGTCAGCTGAAAACCATCCTCTCGAATATGTTCTAATATGTTGTTAAATGAAAGTTATCTCGTAAGCTTACTTTAGGCAGTTGATTTTAATGAATACTCTCCAGTTTTACAAGAAAAGCCTCTCTTGCTCATTTCTGGAGAAGGAGTGGACATGGCAGAGAGTAGAGGTGGGGAGCAGGACTGAGAAGAGAAGAGGGAAAAGATTCTTCCTATGTAATCCTATTCCAGTTCAAGGACCAAGAATGGTCTTCAGGTCTTTTCTTCTAATAAATGAAATTTCTTGAAGGGTAATTATGTCTCATCTTCTTTTTACAGACAAATAAATTTATAGTCCCCCTTTCTATGTTAAAAAAAATGTATTAAAATATTAGCAATAACCAGTACTCAATATAGGTGATGAATATATGAACAAAAATAAGAAATATTGGAAGGTGATTACCAATTGATTGTATCCACTGTGCAAAGCAATCATTTTAATATTTAAGAAATGCTTAATGCAACAAAAGAGACACCTATAAGTTACACACCTACATTTTAAATAGTTTATGTCAATTTAAAAGTGAATAGTGATCAGAATGTCAATCTATGTATAAAATCTAATTTGAACATGTGATGTCTTACACATATGTCATAATGCTTAATCATGATTGCAAAACTGTATACAAAATTCAGTGGTAAATTTTATTTAACTATTTAAATAACTAAGGCAGCAAAAAAAAAAAAAAAATACTGATAATGGGAAAAATATTCTTCCCAGGGAATGAGCTCTTAAATTGGTTAGACAACATCTCAGTGGTCAGCCCTGAAATTGCACACACATAAGTAACTTTATGTAGATTGAACAAGTTATATTTATATACTTACGAATAACACAAACACACACACACATACTCACACACTCACACACACACTTACACAAAGCAATAGAGGCCATTGATTTCAGAGACAGCAAGGAGGGTGGATAAAATGGGTTAGAGAAGAAATTGGAAGAGTAGAAAACTAGGAAATTGCATTTTAATTAAAAAAGCAAAACAGCCTTACTTCCTAGTATTATGTCAAGTTCATACAAGCTAGAATTATTTGGGAACAGGGAATCTCAGTTGACAAAAATATATCCAAAGCCTGTAGAGAATTTTCTTCATTAGTGGTTCATTTGTGAGTCCCCAGCCCATTGTGGGTGGTTCTACTACTGTACTGGTGGGTCTGTGTACTACTCTAAGAAAACAGGCTGAGAAAGCCAGTAGAAACTATCTAGTAAGTAGCACGACCAGTCTACAGCCTTTGTATCAGCAACTGACTCTAGGTACCTGCTCTGCTTGAGTTCCTGCTCTCACTGTATTTGATAATTAACTGTTATATGATGAACTTCAACTTGTAAGCTGAAACAAACCCTTGCTTCCAAGTAACTTTTAGTTATGGTGTTTTATCATGGCAGTAGAAAAGTAAGTAACATGTTGCTTAAGAAATTCTTGAGAGGATTTCTGTTTACATGTAATCCTTTACCTTATATAACTCCAAGAGTCATTCTTAAAATTTTTCTCTCAACACACGTGCCAACAATTTTACAAGGCAAGGTAAAAATGTAGTAATTGTCTTTAAGGGGAGGATGGAACAGTGCAAGGGTGTAGGTAAAGCATAACCAAACTTAATGAGGTAAAGCCTTTAAAAGAATTACTTATTGTTCATGATTCTGCAAGATTCTTAATAATTACAGGAGAATAATCTGCTTCGAAATCCTTGACAGAAAGAATCACACAGTAACTCAGAATGGATTGATGAATGGCTGAAAGCCTTTTATTAGATTTTCCCAAATTGGGAACCCTTCTGTGAGGAACACTGCCAGTCTTTCATCTGGCTGCATGGTCTGTGCAAGAGCATACCCACATCTTCCGTAGTTGTTTTGCTGCTTTGCACAGTTCACTTTCCAACTTGACCCATAGCTCTGCTTGAAATCAAGCTTGTGAGCTGAACTGAAAGCCACCTATTGCTCCAAACTCTTAGTTTTGATCTTTACCAGACATGTTTGTCATTGGTCTTCCATTGCTTAGGAAGCAGCTCTCCTTGTAGGAAGCTGACAGATATGCATTACAAATCAAGCACTTCTGTCTTGTTTGGGACACCCCTGTCCCTGAAAACAAACAAATAAAGAAAAATCAATTTGTGTTGTCCATATATTCAGTGAAGCATGGCTAAACTCCTGATGTGTGAGGGTGTTCATGGTTCATTATGTTTAATTCCCAAATAATAAAGTTATGAAAAATAGAATTTAGCTCTACACCATTTAGAGTTTTAGGGAGAAGCTCTCTTGTGCTCCCTGAAATTTAGTTTCTTTTGTTGTAAAATGGGAATGTTAAAAACATCATAGAGGAATGAATTTTATTGGTATTTGTCCCTTTATAAGTTCAGTCTCATGAACTGAAGTTATTTTAATTGGATAGGTCTCCTTTTCTTCCACATTGATGTACATGACTATCTTATCCCTATATGCCTGAAAAAAATTTAGTGAAATTTCATTGCCTCTAGACTTGAGCATTAAGGGATGATGAAGAGGAAACTATAATACAGCAGCTTTAAATTCTGTGCCCACAGCAAAACCATGTCTACCACACCAGTACACTGTACCCTGCAAATCTCTGCGAAGCCAGGTAAAGCCAGTGCTAAAGAGCAATAATGTACTGTACCATAGTATGAATGAATGGGCTTTTCAGGATGCTATAGAGCTGAGGGCTAAAAGAGAGGGGCTTAATGCCCACACATCTTCTGCTTTGTTCTCTGGTTCAGAAGAGTATGCTACAATATGAGCTTAGTTCAATAATCAGCAGAACCTAAAGTTTGCAAACATCCCTTGAAATGGAGGGATTGAGCATTTAAATTCAATTGGATATGCCAGTTCTGGACAACAGTGACAGAGTCAATATAATGTGAATCTGGTCATGACACAAAATTAAGCTTCCTGGAGCATTAACCTTAGACAGTATTACTATTAGTTGCAAGCCTTTTTCTCACTCATTGGAGATGGGACCATGGGAAACCACAGGAAGGCATTCTATATCTGCTTTTGTTCTTTGTAACAACAGTGCATCTGTCACATTTCTGAATTCTTAAGTAAATAAATCTGAAACCTTAAAAAAAACCAACACATCTGTATCAACAAGTTGTTTGTGAACTCCAGGAAGGATCACACGTTTAGAGCATCTGGCACACTGATCAGCATTATCTTAAAAGAAAATTAAAGCTAAATTTTATGCACTTCCCATTCCTCCTCCCATAGACACGATCTCTGTCTATAATATGTGACCTGCTACAAGTTTCAGCAGGTGATACTGGATTTTTTTTCTGGTCCATTTATATGATACAAGTATTTTTAATCAAAATCAGGAGTCTCACTAAGAGCAAGGGAGGCTAGTGACCAGAAAAAAATAAGCCTACATTCAAAACAGAGTGCAGGAACTACAGTCTTATAAGAACCCCGCCAGTGTTTCACTTATTTTTAAATAAAGACAGAATCCCTATGAGCGTAAATTTATGAACTTCTGGGATAACAAGTAAGTCTCCAACCTAAAATTCATTTAATGAGCATAAATTTTAATAAGGCAGCCACAGAAGGATGTGCAGGGAGCACTTGCTTTGAAATTACTCCACACAAGTTTCTCTTCCAATATTTCCAGCTTTAGCACTAAGAAGTATTTATTACAGACAGTCCAAACTTTAAAGTAACCGCAGTAAGCAGGGAAAATTATACCTTTGACTGTAATAAAGGAGAGATTTTTGTCACAAATCACTTCTCTGAAACAGAATTTTATGGATTCTAAACTAATTAAATCAGGGAGACTTATTATCTCCAGAAATCCATAGAGGAGGAAAATACTTTTTCATAGACAAAAGAAATTCTGAAAATTTAAAACCAAGTTTTAAGTCCCTTAACTTACCATATTTGATTCAGTTGATGTACTCATTACATTCTGTAAATATAGTCAAGTAGAAAAGACATGGCACTGAGGCATTGAGTATCCAAGGCTGAGTCTATGAGTTCGTAAACCAATTGTCCATAGGGGCCTAGAGAACCATGTCAGGGCTTGAACTGTGCCACATTAGTGTCATAAGTAAATGGATATTACCTAGGTCCAATCTGTTTTTGACTTTGGGAAGTAAGTCCAGTATTTTCATATGTTCTGATATTTAAGAAAATCTAAATATTCAGATATATATGGGAATAATCAAATGTTCATATATTGTCAAAGTATTTGAATCTTCCTGTAATTTTGGAGGGTCTAATAAAGTGCATTATGCCCTTTTGTTTATTTATTTCTTGGACACAGGATCTTATTCAATAACCTAAGTTGGTCTCGAATCCATGATGTATCCCATGCCTCAAAATTATAGTGTAATACTTTAAAAAATGTTACATTATATTTACTTAGCATATGTGTGTATGTCTGAATACATAACATGACACTAATATTGAAAATAGAGGACAACTTACTGTGGGTCATGGGAATTGAGATTAGGGTCATCAGAATTGGTGGTAAGTGTATTGACTCCCCTGCATCATTTTAACATGACCCCATAGTACAACTCTTGATCCAACATAATCTGATACATTCTATTACTTTGAGTAAGTCATCTATTCGTGCACTAAAGAATGCAGCTATTCATTGAGCACCACTTTTATTATTTTCTGCGTGCCACAGATTACTACACATTAGAGACAAACAGATTATGTATGACATTCATTGAAATATGACCATACTCAATTATTTATATATGAGCTATACTTCCTTCTATGCTGCAACAATAAATGTGTTGTGATAGAGGTCACAGGGCTAACAAAGCCTAAAGTATTTAATATCTGGCTCCTTTTGGAACATTTCTGCTCTTATGGTACATCTTACTTCTTTATTTACCCAAAAGTTTACTGGAGATAACAGGATGTATCCACTTCTACAAGTGTATCCATATAAATATTCCCTGTAAATGACCACTCATGAAAGGTCATCATGGTTTGTTCCATTTTCAGCCACAATCATTACACTTTTCTCTGTCTATCTCTTTAATGTCAGTTCCTTGGTCATAGATTAAAGCATATGACTTAATTTAGCCAATTAGATATTGGCCTATGTAACACAAGCAGACACTCAAAAAGGATGATGATATTATTATTATTATTACTTACTTACTTACTTATCTTTATTATCACCAAGAAAATGTATCAAGGCTAGGCTTTCAGAATTGAAGTATAGAATTGTTGAAATTTTTTATTCAAAATCCAAGAAACATACATATTCTAGGTTTTGTGTAACATATAATATCTGTTGTACCTATTATGATTTACTCTTGTACCAAAGCAGTCTTGGTCAACACAGAAACCAATTGGCAGAACTGTGTTCAAAAGGAACTTCAGTTAAGGAATCAAATGTTGGGGTTCAATGTACATTAGCCAGGGTAGGGTGCAAAGTTAGAATGTATGAGATGCCAGGTTCAATACCCAGTGTATCAATAATCCCTAAATATTTAGAACAATGTGATGCATTCAACATGCTAACTTCTATACCACAGTTAAACAGACATTAAGTGGAGTGGAGTTGTGGATAATATTATGCTTAGTACTGCTTATAGCTCAGACTTTAAATTTGTTTGCTAAGCAGCAATAGGTAACTGTTTAAGTGCTATGGAACTGATTAGTCATTAAAAGTAGAAGACACTCCTATATAAAGTGATGGGCAAAGTTTTCTTACATAGGAACTAAAGAAAGATTTGTAGGCACCTTCTCTTTGTGTTAAGAAGAGTAGTAAGATTCTGCACAGAGCCTTACCAGCCTAAGACATAAGTGCATTGCTTTAGATGTTGCATATTCCACGACAGGTAAGGAAGGCATTCTTGGCAGAATGACCTAAGATAGGCTCAGTATTGTTGATGAGATATAAAAGTGGAAGATGTGGAGAGCTTTTGAGGCTGCTTGGCAGGAATCTGACACTGGCCAAGGACAAGGTAAAGGGCTTCAGTCAGGAATCTGACATTAGGCTAAAACAAAGAAGTAATTACAGACAGGAATATACATGTTAGGTTAGAACAAAGAAGTAGGCTTCAGGCATGAAAATGACTTTGAGCCAGGACAAGGAAGTAGGCTCAGATATTTTGGTCATCCTGATAAGCCCTTAGAAACAGTGATCACAGGAGTGATCATGGGACTTTGTTTATTGCCTTGCTTGTTCTTTGACTATTTGTGTTTATTGTCTTGTTTGTTCCTTGAGTATTTGCATCTATTGTATTGTTATTTCCTCAATGTATAACTGACCTTAAATCATGCATGTAATTAAAAAGGTATAAAAGCAGATTGGGAAAAAATAAAAAATTTTAAAAATTTTTTAAAAAGAAAAGTAGTTTTAATTTAAAGTGTACAGATTTCTTACTATGGAGGAAGCATAAAGATAAGCTGTGTAATATAGTTACCAACACTCAAGATTGTCATGAGATTTAGACGCCTTTTAACTATATTTCTTAGATAAAAAAACGTAAGTATTAATGTAAAGAACAACTTCAGTCAAGTTTGTAAAAATGTGAAATATCATGTCTGAGCTATTTGTTCAAATACCCAGACTCATTGCAGATACCTAAAAAAAACCCCAGCTATTATTCAGTTCAATATAATTACTTAACTTCTTATTTGGTATAATTTTTATCCTCTTTTAAGTAAATGCAGTGTTTATAAGCACATTGGTAGAAAGGAAATTCTCATTAAAATATAACTGAGGAATGGTGAGTTATACACCATGTAAAGGTGTCTGCCATCTAAATCTGGTGAGGTGAATTCTATCTCCAGAAATCATCTGAAAGGTAGAAGAAACAACTCCATAACACATGCAGATGGCTTTCCATATGTTTACAGTGGCATGCCATTTCACTTCCAACAGTAATGAATAAAAGAATTAAAGAATTTAATAAAGTATAACAGACATTTATCACCTTCTAGGATAAATATTTGGCATAATTAGAAGCTCAACTATGTGTATGCTGAAAGCCAACAACAGAAGAATCCTACCATCAATAGAAAAGCACCTTACTGTTGAGGCCCCAACATCAACTGTAAGTGAAATTATGGGTTAACTCTACTTTGTTCATGATAACCTAATGTCATTTCTCTGTTATACTTAAAGATTTGTAGTAATAATAGTGTTTGTCTGGATTTTTGTTTTGTGAATTTTATAGTTAGATCAGAGAATATATTCTGTGTTCATTACTTTTCTCATGGTTGTAATTGAATGCTTGAAAAAGCAGTTTGAGAAGGATGGAGTTTGCCTCAGAGTTTTAGATCCTAGGCTACAATGATGGGGGTTGTGTAGCAATTGCTGTGTAGAGTGAAAGCCTGTGACTTGCTGGTTGGCTACAAGGCTCATATTTGTTAAAGGCAGATTAGTACTGGCATTCTATTTGATTCCAGTTGCTACTCCTAGTTATTTAGTCAGTATTTGTTTTGCTGCACCAAAGTTTTTAATTTCACAAAATCTCATGTATTGATTGTTGGCCTTATTTCTTGAGTGATTAGAGTCTTATTGAGATTCTTGAGTGATTAGATGCCTATTGAGAAAGTCTTTGCCTATGTCTTGATTTTGCTTTACATTTTCTTCTAGTATTGTTTAGTTTTCTCAGGTATTACTTTAAGGTCTTTTATCCAGTTGTTGTTAGATTTTGATAAGTGTGAGAAAGAGGTATCTAAATTTGTCCTCCAACATGTAGGCATGCAATTTTCTCAGCACTATTTATTGAAGAGAATATTTTTTCCAAAGTGTTCTTTGGCATCTTGGCAAAAAAATCAGGTGACTATTTCTATTTGTGTCTATGTCTGGATCTTCTGTTCTATTCCATTGATCTATATACATGCGTTTGTGCCTGCAATATGCTGTTTTTGTTACTATTTCCATATAATATTGCTTGAAGTCTATTACAGTGATACTTCCAGAATTTAATCATGCATTTGGCAGTTTTTGCCTGAGTAGTAAGAACAAGGTGAAAATCAGTCGTGTTTCTATAAATACTGGATCACAGATTCTAGTTGTAGACCCATAAATTTATTTTCATACCTATAAAAGAGACAAGTACAATTTTACTTACAATATGACCATTTTGGACTTGTTTCACAAACAAATTATTTTGTATTATGTCTTATCTGGTTAAGGGGATAAATCATAAAGAAGTAGCAATAATAGTCTTAAAAGGATTTCAAAATTTAAAAAATTTATAAGATGCTTCCAAAGAAATAGACTGAATTTAGCTAAGGCAATAAATTAGTTTAAATGGTTAATGAATAATTGTTTCTTACTTATGGTTAATAATCATATAAAGATACAATATAGTGATGATTTTGTGATATTGAAAGCATGAACTTAACTGCTATGACTTTTTATGGGATCACAAAACTTTTGATGACAAATTACTATTACTGTAAAATATTGTTTTGGTTTAACTGTATGTTCTTTCTATCTATATAATTCTGTACATAATAAGATTATGTTGGTATTTTATGAAAAAAGTTTCTATTTGAGAAAATGGATTATTTATAAATTCATGCTTGATAGATACCCCATACTTATTGTCTGTAGTATCTCTCTGTCATCTATCTGTACTCGAGTATCTAATCATTTGTCTATTATGAATCATGATGATCTAAAGTTATAAATTTAATTCAACACTTTGTTAATTGACATCCTAACAAAAGTATGAATGCTAACAAGTTATGAGTTATAAAAGGAAGAAGGCCAAAAGGAGACAGCATCATGTGAAAGGGCATTGCCTATTTTTTGTTAATGTTAATATCTCCAAAACATGAGATTGAGAGAGGCAAGCACTAGTTGATCTTCACAGTCTTGAATATCACCTGGATGATTTTAGGTTGAAATGACAGAATGTAACTTTCATAACCCATCTTCCCTTTTCCTGTCAAATTAGCTGCTGTATGACTGTTACATAGGAGACAGGAATGAATATATATTAATTCCATATAGGATACAGATGACAGATAAAAGAAACAATTCACCTAATGTCTAGGTTACTGAACTAATGAGTTGGTTTGAAGCCATTTACAGTCACAGAGATAGGGGGATAATTACTGCAGCACAGGTCCCACAACTTTAGCCAAATCACTGTAAAGCCTGCCCCAACATGAGTGATGACTTGAAAGCTTCATCCTTGGAGATCACTGCACAGCTTGCAGGCACCTCTTGTTAATTTTTCTTCTTTCTTAGCAGTTGTTTATATGTAACCTTGGCGAGGGAACTTGTGACCTTTCTAACTTCTTGAACCTTGTAAGTTTGTTTGCTTTCTGAGTATTATGAGCCTTCTTTATCCACATTTCTTCCAATGGAAATTGTGTCATTCAGGAAAATATCTGCAAAATGTTACTTTAATCTTAAATATGTTGGACACCTTTGTGAAATTGCTATTTTTCCATAGCTATTAATATTGCTTCTCTCTCTCTCTCTCTCTCTCTCTCTCTCTCTCTCTCTCTCTCTGTGTGTGTGTGTGTGTCTATTCCTCTGTATATGTTGTTCTGAATCTTAGCAGAAACAAATTTCTGATGAATATCACTAGTTATTGGATTCTGTAGTTATTGATAAAAACTAGCTTTCTTCACTATAAAAACACATTAATCATTTTATTCTTTCCCCAAGCACTAGGGTATTAAAAGATGTATTCAAGATACAAGAATTTTCAAGAAAAGTGTTCTCTTTCAGAATTAATTCAGAGGGCATCATCATCTCTATATATAGTTTTTAAGTATAGACTATATTTTCTTACATTGCCTTTTAAACTAAACTATTTTATGTACTTCTATTTCCAAAGGAATAAAATAGAATAACTTTGTTCTAATCTCCTCTTCCAAGTTATTATTCCTCTATTTTTAAATTGGTAAAAGTAAACAAACAAATAAAAACAACAACAAAAACCCTCATTATTTTTCCCACATTCATTTTCGTTTTTAATTTCTCTCTATCTTGATAAAGCTTCTCTTCAGGCCTCTTAGTGACAGGAATCTTCTTGCCTCTGGACAAACTCCCAAATAGTTTCATTCACTCTTTGCTGAGAATATTTTATTCTAAGAAGCTAGAGAGGTAGTTCAGCAGTTAACAGTAGGTATTGATTCTTCAAAGTACCCACATTTGCTTCCCAGTAACCACATCAGGCAACATATGGCTGCCTGTGTCTCCAGATACTGGGCAATATGTTGCCTCTGACTTCCACAGATACCTATGCACATACCACTCATACTTACACAGTTACATAATTAAAAATAAAAGAATGTGTGGAAAATACTAACTACATAGCCCTCCCAATAAGGTTTTATTGCACACTGTCTTAAATTTAAGGAGTATCTCTGTTTTTAGTGACTTAGATTTATGCACATTCAACTTATCTTCTTTCTAAGGTGAAGGAGTATAGCACATTGATATAATATAAAAACACCAAGAGAAAGAGGTTATCACTGATATTCAGCTACTAAATATTTTAATGCTTTTATAACATGAATATTCAGCTTAATTCTTTCTATTGTTTGTGTTTATTTTAAATTATTTTATTTACTTACATTTCAAATGTTGCCCACTCCAAACACATCTCCCAGAGTTTTTCTGTTGTGGCCCAAGCTGCCCCACATTTGGTGGCCAAAATGTTGTGGACCGCTCTATCAATGTTGGAACCTGCACTGCCAAAAGCCTTGGGGGCTAAATTGTTAGAGCTCACACTGCCCCAAGCTGCTTCAGTCTGTGGGTCAGGGTTCAGCAAGAGAGAGTGAGGATGGTCTGGAGACCAGACAGAGTGTGGGGAGCCTACAGAAGGCGGATATAATCTTTACAGCCATCTTGAGCCATATACCCTGACAAGAGACTTGTTTACAATAGCCTACAACAGCTGAGCACACTCTGATAACATCTTGTTTTAGATACCCAGGATCTTCCCTTGGGTGTGTGTGACTTAAGGGCGTGACTTAGAGATCAGATTTAGAGACAAGGCCTAAGGGTATGACTTAAAGGGGTGACTTAAAGGCGTGGCTTAGAAGTGAGACATATAAAAGGAGAGAGGCAGACAGAAGAGTTCAGTACAACTTGGAGTAGGAATTAGGCATTGAGGAAGAATGACTATTAGGTATTAGGCACTTGGCACTTGGAGGAAGAACTTGGAATTAGACATTAGGCACTTAGCACTTGGAAGAAGTAACTTGGAACTTGAAGGCACTAGGCACTAGGGACTAGGAACTCAAGACTTGAGACTTGGACTAGGAAGAAAAACTGAAGAATAAACAGGATTGAATCGCACTCTGTCTGGTCTCCATTCTTCGAGACTGTCCTCACTCTCTCTCTTGCTGAACCCTGACCCGAGAACCGGAACAGCTTGGGACAGTGCAGGCTCTAAAAGTTTAGCCCCCAAGTGTTGCACTTACTGGAGCCCGATGTTGGACGCCAAACTGTTGCAGCCCGTACTGCCCGTTCCGGTCCGAGTGTCAGGGTCTAGCGAGAGAGAGAGTGGGGATAAAGGGGAAGAGACGCGAAGAATGGAGACAAGACAGAGATTCTGATCAAGTCTCGTTTATTGAAGGGAATTCTGAGCTATTTATAGGCTTTTGCCACGTGCCTTGTAGGCGCGTGGATACCACGTGCCTTGCAGGTGTTGATATGACGTAAGCCTTACAGGCGTCTATAGCGTGGACAGCATGTGCACTGCAATGCTTTGCAGGCGTGGATAGCACATGCGCCTTATAAGCATGTATGGTGTAGATAGCACGTGGACAGCACGTGAACTGCATTGCCTTGCAGGCGTGACTACCACGTGCACCTTGCAGCTGGGGCCAGTAAACAGCAACACAAAATATGTGGGGTATCAGAGTGTGCTTTAGCTGTTGTAGGCTATTGAAAACCAAATCTTTCATCAGGGTATATGGTTCCAGATGGCTGCAAAGTTGATCTAGCCACTTTCTGCTAAAGTCGGCTCCCATCACCCAAGGCTTTTGGCAGTGTGGGTTTCAACATTGACAGAGTGGTCCGTGACATTTTGGCCCCCAAATGTGGGGCAGCTCAGGCCGCAACATTTTTGGTGCCCAGAGTGGGGCATCTGCAGTTTGGGAATATAAGCAGACAGAACCTCTTCCCCAGATATTAATGGGGAGGCCTGGGACGACATAGCATTGTATATTCTCTGTATTACCTTCTTTATCTTTCCACATCAGCACCTTAGAGCTTTGTTGTGGATTTTGACTTTGGCCAATACCCCTTAGATTGGTTAAGGTTGGGGTCAGAGGCCAGGTGGCAGGACAATCACTTTGTTTTAGGATAGTCACAACAGAGTGTGATTCAATCCCGTTTATTCTTCAGTCTCTCTTCTTCTCTCTTTCCAAGTCCCTAGTTCCTAGTACCAAGTCTCAGGTCCTAATTCCTAGTTCCTCTGTAATAAATCTCAAGTCCTAATCTCTGTTCCAAGTTCCTAGTCTTTTTCCCAGTTCCAAGTTCTCTTCCAAGTTCCTGTCTCGAGTACAAGTGTCTAATTCCTAGTTCTCTGTCTCAAGTCCAAGTGCTTTCTTCTGAGTTCTCTGGTCCAAGTGTCTAATGTCTAATCCTAGTTCTTCCTCCAAATGCCAAGTGCCTAATCTCAATTGTTTGTCTTCTGTCTGCCTCTCGCCTTTTATATGTCCCACTTCTAAGCCATGCCTTTAAGTCATGCCCTTAAGTCTTGACTCTAAATCACACCTTTAAGTCTCACACACCCAAGGGAAAATCCTGTGTATCTAAAACAAGATGATATCAGAGTGTGCTCAGCTGTTGTAGGCTATTGTAAACAAGTCTCTTGTCAGGGTATATGGCTCAAGATGGCTGAAAGGATGATAGACGACTTCTGTCAGCTCCCCACATTTTTCTCCATATCTCCCCTCACCTTTGTCTCTGGAGATGGTGCCGCTTCTCTGCTTAATTCTTAAAACAGTATTAGATGAGTGGGGAGAAAATCCCTCATAACCCATGCAATGGAAATTGCATAGCATTCCCTTGAAATGTTTCCACCCACCAAACTCACTCTCCTTCCCTTTATCTTCTTGTTTTTAATTCCTACTGTATTGCTGAAGTAGTATACTCTTGGAATAAAAGTAATATTGCCCAGTAATAGGTAATGTTTGACAACATGTCTATTTTTAGGAATTTCTTCCATTTCGTAGCTTACAAGGAATGAATAAGAGACACAATTAAACTAAGTGGCAAACATGGGTGAGTCATATTTACTGCCTAAACAGTCTTCCAGGTAATTTAATAATTCATTGCATCTGTCCTGACAAGTAAAAATAGATGGCTAGGTTTTGCATATTATTTGCTCCCAGAAAAAAAAAAGTGAAAAGGGAATGGTTGGATCTTTGTATCCATAAGTCAAATAAGATGACACAAAAAGGAATTCTTCCCTATGAAGGGAGAAAACATAAGATCTTAAAAAAAAAAACATTAATTCTCTCCATTGAGTAACTGATCGATCCCATTTTGGGTTTACACACTAATCATTTCCTGGTAAATATTTTAATTTTTGTAAATCTTTTCTACATTTACATTGAATATACATTTCAAGTGAGCACAGTTATATACATTTTCATTTATTTTATCTTCCAAATATAGTAAAGTTCTAGAAAATGAAATGAAGATCTGTGTTACAGAATTTGTCCTCAAAGTATAATTTTCAACTTGGACTTTGTAAATAGGAAATCAAATGCTGTCCTCAAAATTGAAATTAATATATGATAAAGCAAATCATTGATTTAAAGAATTCTCATCTACCACAAATTAAGAGTACAAAGTCATGTTTTATTATTTTTGTAAGTGAAGATCAAGATTATTTGGCAAACTTGTAGAACATACAAATTGATACTGAAATTAATAAAATATGTTCTCATAACATGCTGTTGTAAATTCAATGTGACATTGTAGGTCAGATATTCTAAAATTTAGTTTCCGATGCTTGCCTATAAAAATGTGAGGGAAACAAGGCACCTGTGAGCTAAAGAGAATTAGTGATGGAGTTCATTTGACACACAGCTCTGACCAGCTGTAGGAAGAGTTAAGTGAATGCATCAAAGGAAACAGCACAATAGGAACAACAAGAAGAAAAGGGAAGTGAGAGTGTGAGAAAATGGGAAAGAACATGAATAAGATATCACAGTATTATCTTTAGAAAGAATTCTCATGTCTTTCATCCATAGAATTATCTTCAGAGAGACTTCTCATGTCTTCCATACATAAACTTGATGTTGATTCTGTTCTGACCCCTTCCTGCTGCAAACAACAACACCATCTCCTCTAATTGTTCTAAAGGATACCTGTATTCTAGTTGTTCTAAAGGATACCTGTCTTGATATCAGGTTTTCTCTATTGGTACCTTCAGCTTCTGGACAAATTTACAGCCTCACAATTGCTCCTTGAGACTCATGTGTTCTTTTGTTCCTGCTACATATCTTATTAAAAGGAATATTGCTTTTAATTAAAATATATTAATTATACAAAATAGTAACTTAATTGTACAAAATACAGATATTCATACATGATATGATATATACTTTGATCATATGCATACCACTAACTACCTTCTCTTGTCCTTATCCTCTCTCTTCATACTCAGTATTTTTCACTCCTAATATTGTCCCTTGACCTCTCATGTGTTTAATCTAGGATCCATATATGAGCAAAACCAGACAATATTGTCTTTCTGAGTTTGCATATTTCAGATGGACTCCAGATTTATCTGTTTATTGGCTGTGTGAGTGTGTGTGTGTGTGTGTGTGTGTGTATAAGAGATAAAGAGAGACATGAGGGAGATTTTCATTATTCATCCAATAATTGGCATATAGGCTAAACACAGTTTAGCTATTGTTAATATTGTTAATGGTTGAGCAAGTATATAATGTGCTAATTTAGGTACATGCTACTTTGAAAAGTTCAATATCTTATTAGAAAATGAGAATTAGTGTTCCAATAAGCAATGATTAACAGAATAACTATAATAACTAGTGACATGCAGGACCTTTTATGGGGATGAACATGTAAGTTGCAATCTCTACTCTCTTATCACCTTTAGACTCTTGCCAAGCTTTCAAAATTGTAAGAGAACAAATACCAAATAACCTTCGATTGTTTGGAAAGAAAAGAGATGTTTCTTACCTAAGGGTACAGAGAAGGGGATACTTCAAGTGTCTTAGATTAATACTGAGAACATTTGGCAATATTAAAGAATTATTTAAAGAAGTCTCCGACAGTGTAGAACTATGGGCAGGATTTGAAACAGCTTAGGAAGGACTAATAGAGTCATATTAAGCTCTTTAAGTAGGATTTCTTTGGGGTTTGAAAATCGGCTTAATTGCCATAGAAAAGAAGTAAAAAAAAAAAAAAGCCACAAATTGCCTATTAAGGCATTTAATTCACATGGTCACAGGAGGGTACCTTTTGTGTAATTAGACTGCCCTCTAGGAAACTAGAATATTTTCATCCAAATTTACAAAGAGTTCAATAAACATTGGGGTAGTGAAATTTTGGAATATTCATTTCTTTAAAACACAGAGAAATAATTCAAAAATTTGCTTTTTGTTTTAATCCCAGGTGTGGGATATGGGGCTGCTTCAGATTGTCCACAGTAGCTAACTATGATATGCCTCATGGTCTGACAGGGGCATTATTTTGGCAGCTACAGGTAGTTTCTGTGGTCAGAGGGTATATAACTAACTACTAGGGCACTGAGAGGAGATGTAGATTGTTGGTTGTTGGTAGGTTGTTGTTGTTAGTCATTGTTGGTCATGGTTTGTTAAGCACTAATGTACAAAGAAAAAAAAAACAAGAAGAAAGTAGATATCCTGACAGTGACGACCAAATTTGCCCCAAGGAACCAATGTGATGCCCCTAATCATCAGGAAGTAGTCTAAGGATAAAGTAATCCACTTTCTTTTTTTTCCATTTTTTATTAGATATTTTATTTACACTTCAGATACCATCCCCTTTCCCCATCCCCCCCCTTAGAAAACCCCTATCCCGTGCCCCCTTTTCTTTTTTGCATTTATACATTTTTTTAAAAATGTTAATCATAGGCTTTATAAGTTTGGTATTGTTCAATCAGAGGTGTAACACACTACCCAACCTAGATATATTAACTATCTTTGACTGGTGGAGATACATGAACATCTGCCTCCCTGTCTACCCCCTCTTTCTCTCTTTCATCACCTAGCTTCTCCTCTCCTTCTTCTCCTCCTTTTCTTACTCCTTCTCTTCCTCTCAGTACTCCTCCCACCTTAGCTCCTCCTACATATCACCCTTCCTGTTAAAATGAAACTTTTCTCTCAGAATACAATTAGAGCATAATTATGCCAATTTGTACCCGTGAGGTACAAGATAGTCCTCATACCCAGTCCATCATTTTGTTGACTAACCAGAACCTCTGTCATCTATCCTAACTAAAACATTTAGTTCTGAACCTGGCTTTAGGATGAATGTCAGCTGACGACCATCCACTCAAATCTTTTCTCTGAAGGTAAATAGCCAGGATTGGCTATGAGGCTATAAGTTTTCAACCCCGTCAAAAATCCAGAATGACTGAGTTAACTATAATTGTGGGAAGCACAAAGCATAGCTTCTAAAACTTAGCCAATTTATAGAGACCTCTGAACACCTGGACACTCCCTCTACTACAAAACGTTGGAGCATCTGTTCTTCCGCCTTCTGGCCCAGGATCATCTGACCGACTTTAGTGCAGCAGAATTATTAAGGGCTGATTACTCTGTCTAGGCAGATATAATCAGTCGACTATTCTGCAAGTGTGTCCTTTTCTGGGCAGTAATTTGTCTGTAGAAGGAAAGAGGCAATTCTTGTCTAGTGGCTGTCTCACCACAACTGGAGTAACTCCAAAGATGCTCAATTTCTTTTTAGAATCCAAAGACAGGGAAACTGTCAGGTGCAGACAGGTCTCTAATCAAAATGAACATTAATACAGAAAGGTTTGTCATGTCAATTCTGTGGATTTCTGATGTTTTGAAGACCAACTATCCATGTAAAATAATCTGGACTGCTGCCTGTTAACTCCACTTGAAGAAGCTAATGAAGAGTCAGAGCCCCTATTCCCTGGGCTTGGGGACTAAGGTGGTAAATGTTGGGCTGTCTTTCTAGGGAAAAGTAGTGGTTTTGTGGGAATAGAGAGGATTAGCTAGGGTTTATTTCATAGCCATAACCTATTAGTAGAAATCTGTATAATTAGTATCAAGATGAAGATATAAATTCTTAAATGGCACCAATTTACTTTGATTACAAATTTTAAGGTTTTCATTGGTACGAGCTTCTTATTGATATAAGAGTGAGATGAATATTGTTACTCTCATAGGCATTGTACCACATTTAGGAATACAAGTCTTAGACCCAGTCCTTCTTTAACTTTTTTAAACTGATTTGAGAAGGTCAGCCTGTGAGTTAAGGGACTATAGCAAATTCATGGCTTGGAGTTTATTGTTAGGGTGTTTTCTATGTTTTATATAGAAGTAATCCACTTTCTAAAAACTGATCTAATTTTAGGGGGTTGAAAGGGTAGGAAAATGGGGTGCAGAAGGTAGAAGAAAGAAGAACCCACAAAATAGCAAAAGACTGACTACACAATAGGAGCAGTTTGTCTGTGTGTGTGGTATTTTGTATTGTAAAAATAGTGGAAAGCAAGTATCTGAAAAAATTTAGTGTTTAGAAAATGCAGATAATTATAACTTATAAATTCAGGTTGTTCTATTGATAATCTGTGATGATAAAGTCAAGACTACATATTCTTGTGTGCAACTATTTCAAGAAAGCACAAATGATTTTAGTCATTTGGCTATCAATCATCTTAGAGTAGGTGTATGCTTACTTTTTTGTCAAATATAAATGAAGTATGACCAATAAAATTGTAGTTTCAGAATAAACAATATTTACTGTATGTCACAGACATTGAATAAGATGTACTTACTACATTTTTTAGTCTAAAATTCAAATTTAACTGAGCATCTTAAATATTATTTGGCAAATTGGAGTAGATTCTTTCAAAGGATAAAATATTTACTTTTTTTGTCTCATTTCCAAGTGAGCACCTTTGCTTTGATTTAATTTTGTGTATTTTTTTAGAAAGGGAAAAGAAATTCAGTTTTTGGAAATAATTATTTAAACTAATGATTGAAACTGTGGCTATGTCAGAGTATACACTTAGGGAAATTACATTGTTTATACAACAATTTGAAACAATCCACTAACTGTGAAGAAGATAAAAATATTTATGCTTGTTAGTTTAAATTAGTGATTCTAATTGTATAATTATATCAATTCTATATAAATATACATATCTCTCTATTTCCATTATATGTGTGAATATATATATATGATACATGTATCAAATATATGTCTGTCAATTTTAATCTGAAGGAATATTCTATTTATTTTCTATGTATATGTATCTTCACTCCCCCTGTACCTGTCTCTCTCTTTCTCTCTCTCTCTCCCTCTCCCCGCCTCTGTGTGTGTGTGTGTGTGTGTGTGTGTATGTGTGTGTGTATACATGTATTAATGATAAGAGGTGGTATATTTTCTTTAGAATTAAAATGACTACAAACATATCAATTATTTATTTAGACATTATGAAATGATTATTTCCTTACTTAATGATTATCCTGTAATGGAAGCTTTAACTTTTAGCATGATTTTAATATTAGACTGCAAAGAAGTTGCTACATTGATTCTTAAATGAACAGGAGCATAATGAAATATTAAGGAAGAAATAAAAACCCAATTCTTTTTATTTTTATTTTTACTTATTTCTGATCACTTGTATACCATTTAATTACACACAAGTATTAAGGTCAGTTCTAGGTTGAGGAACTAGTAATACAATAGATGCAAATAGTCATGGAACAAACAAGACAATAAACAAAAATAGTCAAAGAACAAGCAAGGCAATAAACAAAGTCCCCTGAACACTCCTCTGATTACTGTTTCTAAGGGCTTATCAGGATGACCAAAATATCTGAGCCTAATTTACTGTCCTAGCCCAAAGTCATTTTGATGCCTGAAGTCTACTTTTTTGTTTTAGCCTAAAATTTAGATTTCTGCCTGTAATTATGTCTTTGTTCTAGCCTAAGATTTAGATTTTTGCCTGAAATTACTTCTTTGTTCTAGCCTAATGTCAGATTACTGCCTGAAGCCTATTTCCTTGTCCTTAGCCAGTGTCAGATTCCAGCCAAGCAGCCCCAGAATCTCTCCACATCTTTCCCCTTTTTATTTCATAAACAAGACTGAGCCAATCTTAGGTAGTTCTGCCAAGAATGCCTTCCTTACCTGTTTTGGAATATGCATTATCAACAGCAATGCACTTATGACTTATGTTAGTAAGGTTCTGTGCAGAAACTTTCCTGTCCTAGGCTTGCCAGCCTGTTAACTTAATAACTTTGTCTAGGGGTCCATTTTCAGGTTCAAGCCATGTACTTTGGCTGCCAACAGGTTGATGTTGTTAAAGACAAGCTTTAACACAATGGACAAAAATAAAATATTCCCAAGACAAAAGGGGCTAGCATGATCAAGCTATATATGCCAATCTTGAAGCTTGACCAAAATAGAAATACTTACCTCAGGCCATGTGTAATTTTATCAGCAGTATCTACTGCATCAACACTCAGCAGAGCAGTATTCTTTAAATTCATAAGCTCCTTATGCAAAGTTAAAACACCCAAAGAGGTGATAGAATTATGCCAAATACACTGTAGGAGTCTTTACCTTTTTCCAAATTATAATGACTACCACTGTAAATTTTAGAACTAACATAAATCCAATGGTATTTGGCATGCTACTTGAGATGGCTCCTTACTCATAAACTCTGAACCTCTTTCCAATAATTTGAATAGGATATGGAGCTACTCAATCTTCACAGAATTAGAAAGAGAAATTCTCAAATTCATTTGAAATAACAAAAAATCCAGAATAAAGAAAACTGTTCTTAACAATAAAAGAATTTCTGTGTGAATCAACATCCCTGACCTCAAACTATATTACAGAGCAATAGTGATAACAAATGTATAGTATTGGTACAGAGACAGGCAGGAAGATCAATGCAATAGAATTGAAAACCCAGAAATGAACCTACACACCTATAGTCACTTGATCTTTGACAAACAAGCTAAAATCATTCAGTGGAAAAAGACAACATTTTCAACATATGGTGCTGGTTCAACTGGCAGTCAACATGTAGAAAAATTCAAAATAATCCATTGTTATTGTCCTGTATAAAACTCAAGTCCAAGTGGTTCAAGGACCTCCACATAAAACCAGAAACACTGAAACTAATAGAAGAGAATGTAGGGAAGAGCCTTGATCACATGAGCACAGGGGAAAAGTTCCTGAACAGAACACCAATGTGCTCTAGGATCAACAATAGACAAATGGGACCTCATAAAACTGTAGAGCTTCTATAAGCCAAAGGATTAGGACAAAATGGCAACCAACAGACTGGGAAAAGATCTTTCCCAATTCTACATCCGATAGAGGGCTAATATAACTCAAGAAGTTATACCCCAGAGAATCAAATAACTCTATTAAAAATGGGGTACAGAGCTAAACAAAGAATTCTCAACTGGGGAATAGAGAATGGCCAAGAAGCACCTAAAGAAATGTTCAACATCCTTTGGCATCTGGGAAATGCAAATCAAAACAACCCTGAGATTCCACCTCACCCCAGTCAGAATGGCTAAGATCAACAACTCAGGTGACAGCAAATTCAGGAGAGGATGTGGAGAAAGAGACTCCTCCATTGTTGATGTGATTGCAAGCTGGTACAACCACTCTGGAAATCAGTCTGTCAGTTCCTCAGAAAATTGGACATAGTATTACCTGAGAACCCAGGAATACTACTGGGCATATATCCAAAAGATGCTCCAACATATAACAAGGACATATGCTCCACTATGTTCATAGCAGCCTTATTTATAATAGTCAGAAGCTGGAAAGAATCCAGATGTCATTCAACAGAGGAATGGATATAGAAAATGGGTACATCTACACAATGGAGTACTACTCAGCTATTAAAAACAGTGAATTCATGAAATTCTTAGGCAAATGGATGGAACTAGAAAATACCATCTTGAGTGAGGTAACTCAGTCACAAAAGAACACACATGGTATGTGCTCACTGATAAGTAGATATTAGGAAAAAAGCTTGGAATACCCAATATACAACTCATAGACCATATGAAGTTCAAGAAGAAGGCAGAACAAAGTGTGGGTGCTTAGGTCCTTCTTAGAAGGGGGGAAAACAATACTCAGGGAGACAAATTGTGGAGCAGAGACTGAAGGAACGGCCATCCAGAAACTGCTCTGACCTGAGATCCTTCCTATATACAGTCTCCAAATGCAGACATTATTGTGGATGCCAAGAAGTGCTTGCTAACAGGGTCCTGATATAGCTGTCTCCTGAGAGGCTCTGCAGAGCCTGACAAATACAGATGTTGATGATTGCAGCCAACCATTGACTGAGCACACGGTCCCCAATGGAGTAGTTAAGAGAAAGGACTCAAGGAACTGGAGGGGTTTGTATCTCCATAAGAAGAACAACATCAACCTACTAGATACCCCAGAGCTTGGACTAAACTACCAACCAAAGAGTACACATCGAGGGACCCATGTCTCTAGCCACATATGTAGCATAGGATGGCCTTGTGGGGCATCAATTGGAAAGGAGGCCTTTGGTCCTTTGAAGGCTCATAGCTCCAGTGTATTAGAATGCTAGGGAGGGGAGGTGTGTGTATGTGTGGTTGTATAGGGGAATAGCCTCGTAGAAGCAGAAAGAGGGGGATGGGATAGGGGGTTTTTGGAGGGAAAACCAGGAAGGGGGATAACATTTGAAATGTAAATGAATAAAATAATCAACAAAATAAAAGAAACTCTGTCTCAAATATCCAAAATAAAAATAAAACATTCTATAAAATTTCAATGTTAAAAAAAAGAGAAAAAAAACTTAAGCAGGAGAATTCACAGGAGTTCCAAGCCAGCCTGGATTATAATATGCGACCCTGTATTGAAAAAGTAAAATAAAATAAAACAAAGAGCCCAAACCCAAACAACCCTGTATTTAGCAATCTCAACAAATAAGTTTACATCAGCAACTGTGTTATGCAGTTCTTAAAAATCACATCCCCTCAGAAGATCTAGAGGTCTCTAGCTGAATATAATTTGAACTCCTCCTTCTCCTTGAGGACTTTCATTGTACTAGAGGGCACTGTACAAACTTCCAAGACATGAAAGCAACCAATAGCCCTACCCAGCTATGACATCTATGAACCACAATAATGACTAATATGGCATGATTATCCTGAGGTTGCCATAGTGGCATGTACACCTTGGTGGTGACAGCTCCTTAAATGGATTTAAGGACTGCTCAATAAGAATAAACTCAAGCCTGGTTCTGGAAGCCCAGCCAACTACATGGGGAATAGTGAGCTTATAGATCTCAGAGAAGACCCAATTACCACCAATTTACTGAGTGAACACAATTCCTTACTGAATTTAAAATATGTATCCATATATCCCCTTGTCTAACAAAGTTTTCTTTGCAACAGATGAAGGTCATTACAGAAGATGGAGAGCATTACCACAGCTGCTCAAAGAGCATAAGACAAATGGTTAGTGGTGGGAGCCCAGCCTTAGGAACATTGTGGCAGAAGGGACAGGATGAGTGTAAGAGCCAGAGGACCAGGAAGTCACCTGTAAGAATGTGTTTCTTAGGAAGGAGAGGGAAGCTTCACTCTTGTCACCTCAGCACTGTAACTGCCTAAACAAGACCTGAAGGACACCACCAGAAGTGATAGAAGAGATAGGGGAAATCTCAAGTGCTTCTTCCCAGAGACAACAAACTACATGCAACACAGGAATGCTCAATACCAGAGAAATACCCCTTCACGGGGAAAAAGCCCCCTAATAGGTTATACAATGTCCTGAAATCACATTCAGATACAAGGAACACTAAACAGACAGAGAAATTTGTATTTATATATTCAGGAATATTTTAAGAAAGAGCAAGGAGTAATGCACAGAATGGGAAAGATAGGAAGAAGAAATGATGTAATATTTATTTAATTAAAATATATGTTTTAAAAAATCATGTCCCCTAACTGACATGTTTCCTTGAATTTTAATATCCTATGACTACCCACTGTGCTTTCATGTTAATGGAGAAGTTGAAATTATGTGATACAGGCCCATACACTGATGAGCCACTTCCATAAAATGTAACAGGAAGCTGAGAGTTGTCATATAAATCTTTAATCCCATCACACAGGATGGAGAAAAAGTGGGTCTCTGTAATTTCAAGGCCAACATTGTCTGCATAGCAAGTTCAAGGCCAGACAGGCTACAAAGTTCTCACTGACACTGCCCCTTGGCTAAAATAAATAAGGATTTGGTGCTACTTTAGTTTGATCATGAGTCCTTCTGTGCATAATTAATATAACTCAGAGAAGATACACATCTTTTTTCTGTCCTCTTAAAGGATGACATAAAAGGTCACAGCTGTCTGATATGGATGTTGATTACAAGATTATTAATAAAAACTAATCCATGAATGGCACTTAAAAATGTTGGGCAATGAATAAAAATAATAATTAGTAATTTTAGTTAATGGTAACTTTTATGTTTATTATTTAATAGAGTAGAACGAACATAACCAAAACAAACACTCAAAACATAACAACAAAAATAAATCAGAACCTCAATTCCAGTAATAAAGATACACAATTTTAGTAATGCATGGAAATTAAAATCTTAATAGACTTTCACACCCACTGTATTCCCAACATTAAGTCTGAGAGTTTTGTAGTAGTAATGATATATCAACAACAAAAAACAAACAAACAAACAAACCCAGAAACAACTTTTAATCATGGCTGGTATCAAGGTGTTTTGTTAAGAATTACATTGTCTCTACAGGTTCTCTCTCCCCTTTGTTGGGTATTTCTGCTAGTTTCATCCCTGTTGGGTCTTGGGAGCCTCTTGCTTTCCTGGCATCTGGGACTTTCTAGTGGCTACCCCCAGATCCCCACCCCACACCCGGTCCTGCCCCCATCTTTCCCTCCCACCCCCTCTCTCTACAAGGTCCCTCCATCCCTCTACCTTCTGTGATTATATGATTATTTTGCTCTCCCTTCTAAGTAGAACTGAAACATCTACACTTTGGTCTTCCTTTTTCTTTTGCTTCATGTAGTCTATGAATTGTATCTTGGATTTTCTGAGCTTTTGGGCTAATATGCACTTATCAGTGAGTACATACCATGTGTGTTCTGTTGTGACTGTGTTACCTCACTCAGGATGATATTCTCTAGTTCCATCCATTTGCCTGTGAATTTCATGAAGTCCTTGTTTTTAATAGCCAAGTAGTACTCCATTGTGTAAATGTACATTTTTTGTAACCAATCCTCTGTTGAGGGGCATCTGGGTTGCTTCCAGCATCTGGCTATTATAAAAGAGACCATATCCAGAGTTTAGACATAGATCCCTGTTGCAGGATGGGGACATCAACACATCTCAAAAATATTAATTACTTTTGTCTAAAGGAAATGCAGGGACAAATAGTGGAGCAGAGACGGAAGGAAAGTCCATCTAGAAACTGTCCCACATAGGGATCCATCTCACCTGCAGACAACAAACCCAGACACTATTGCTGATGCCAAGAAGTGCTTGCTGACAGGAGCCCAGTATAGCTCTCCCCTGAGAGGCTCTGCATACAGATGTGAGATGTGGATGCTTGCAGCCAACCATCAAACTGAGCACGGGGACCACAATGGAGAAGTTAGGGGAGGACTGAAGGAGCGGAAGGGGTTTGCAACCATAGGAAGAACAATATCAACCAACTAGAACCCCTAGAGCTTCCAGAGACTAAACCACCAACCAAGGAGTACACTTGGAGTAACATGGCTCCAGCTGCACATGAAGCAGAGAATAGCCTTATCTATCATCAATATGAGCAAAGGAAGGCTCTTGGTCCTGTGGAGGCATGATGCCCCAGAGTAGGAGAATGCTAGGGCAGTGAAGCAGGAGTGGGTGGGTGGTAGCATCTTCATAGATGCAGGGGGAGGGGGAGGGGATAATGGGTTTGTGGAGGGGAAACTTGGAAGGGGGTAACATTTTAAATGTAAATAAATAAAATAACCAATAAAATTTATAAAAATTAATTACATTGAAGAACAATTGGAAAATACCAAATAAAATTTATGTGCCCATATCCTGTGATCTGGCAGTTATACACATGAGTATATATATATATATTTTAAAAATTACAGAGGTGCCCAACAAGACATGGAATACCATACTTATGAAGGAATTCGGGTGGAGTTGTTGTTGTTAACCTTAGGCATGTTATTCAAGGACTCATGCATGGACTCTACCTCTGAATTATGCCCTCCTACATCATGCCTTTTAATATCAAAAAGTGTGAGCCAGCTGCAACATTTCCAAACAGAATTGTGGATAAACTGTGCCAAGGTCACATTATAGGCTACCAGATATATGTACACTAAAGAAAGTTATTTTAATAATTCAGTGATTTGCCCTTGATGGTTTGCACCTGAATTCACAAGTGCTTTGACTCTTACTATTAGAGTCACTAAGTTGGACATTATGATGTAAGCCTGTGAACCTTGAACTTTGAGACTAAGACAGGATTTTCATGAGTTCAGAGCTAGCGTGGGATACATACTGACAGGGAGATATACAGAGAATTAAATAGGGAAAGAATGAGGGAAACTAAGTCAGATAATCACTGGTTATAGAATGTTGCTTTTAAAAAGTATAGTCTAGTCAGTCATTTACTTTGTAGAAGAGGAAAACAGCACAGATAATGAGAATTTAGTGTCCTCATTTCAGATTTAAGTTACATTTCCGGTTCAACTAGCTATAATTTTTCAAAGTAAGCTGTTTTCTTTAAATAAATACTTCTCCAGGAGTTGCAAGGCTTTAGTTAATCTCAAAAGTCTTGAAATTTTGTTGACAGATTTTGCCTTTTTTTCCAAGAATATATACAAACAGGTTCTACTTAGCTCTCACATTTTTCAGTAATGTAACTCCAAACTCTTCTTAACTGCAACAGTGGCATGAAGGTACTAATTAAAGGACAAGAAGTCTTGCTGGTTTGTCTAGGAAGCATATAGAGGAAAAAATGTTTTTCTAGTACAGAAAACAGTTCTATGACAGTACCCTGTTGTATTATTTGGGGTTTTCAAAACAAACAAAACCTATAGATGAAATTTGTATATACTTAAAGGTGATTTATTGGAGTGATTTATAGGCTGTGTTCTGGCTACCCTAAGAATAGCTGTCTCCTTAAAGAAAGATGAAGAATCATATAGCCGTTCAGTTCACAAGGTTGGAGGTCTCAGTTGGTCTTTAGTCTATATAGGAATCTGGAAGAAGTAGGTTTTAAAACCAGCAAAGCAATGCCTGGGCAGCAAAAGGGATGGATTTGCCAAGGAGAGTGAGAGCAAAAAAGCAAACAGCAAAAGCTTCCTTCTTCCACAACATTTCATGTAGACTGCCACTAGAGTGTCTAGTCAAGATTTGGGGTTGCTTTTCTGACCATATTTAATCTAGATTTAGGCTAGGTCTTCCCACTTTAAATGATCCAATTGAGAAAAACCCATACATGTGTGTCTAGCTGCTTGGTTTTTAATTAGTTGTAGATGTGGTCTAACTGACACCCAAGATTAGACATCATACCTCTGATTCAAACTTCCTCTAGGTGAGAAGCAATAAAGGTTCTTCTGCAGGAAACTACTTTAGCTAGAAAGCTAAGTTTCTTCTTGCCATAAGACTGAATGTTGAGACACACTTCCTAAGGAGTGCCAGTGTACTGACCCTGCTTAATAATAACACAGGGGTGGGAAAATAAACATGCATCCCATGCCACCTACTATGGGTTCACTATGAATCAGCATTGAAATAAATGGTCTCTGTTGGATCTACATTCAGATTAGCAGAATTCAATCATGGAGTTGGTTTATATATAGAAGACTCACATCAAAACAAAACCATACATACCAGGTTAGGGATATAGCTTAGTAGTAAGTGTTCACAAAGCCATATATTTAAACTCTAGTGTCACAAGAAAAAGAAAACCACAAAGACTAATGTTCAGGCTACTTTTCTTTATTGAAAACATTGTACATGTATTGTTTCACATTGTTAATAAAATAATTAAGTATAATTTACTAGAAGATATATGAAAGTTATATCCTGTTTTTCTAGACTTCAGTACTTGGGTTCTTTCTTTTTTCATATTTTTTTATAATAACAAACTCAAAGTATCTGTTTAAAATTTCTTAATGACTCTCAGAATCCACGAGGAGTGGTTATAGGAACACCTTGTGTGCAATATATCTATGGTTGACTGATTTTTGATAAGAATAATCATTTAAGCAAATGGTGATATAATAAAATGAGGATACTCACCAGCAAAAAGACTACATTTGAAAGTTTCATTCATATAATAGAAAACTTAGCTCAAAATACATATAAGTTGTAAACAGAAGACAGAAATACAAACACTTCAAAAACTATGGGGGCAAATCTCCATAACTTTGGAATTGGCCCGAACTTCTTACATATGCAGTAGTAACAAAAACAATAAAGATATTTGTGTCTACAATGAATGTTTTTTAAAACTTAGTGCAAAGAACATGCAAGTCTATTAAGAAGTGTGCGAATGTTTTGCATAGTTATTTTCCTAGGAAGATACACAAATGGCCTTCAAACAAATTAAAACAGGTTCAAGTTATGAGTCATGAAGGAAACATAACTCAAAATCACAGCTAGAAATACAAAACAAAAAATTCTACCAAAACCAGTCCCATGAAAATACTATCCTAAAGAAGTTTATTTAGTCTGGCATGTGGTCACTGAAGGTTTGCATATTCATGTCTAAAGAAAGAGTGAAATTGAGTTTCTCTCTTGGTCTACTTGATAAGTCACAAGTAAGCATTGTATTACCCTGAAAAGTACCAGAACAAAATGATTCCTTTCTGCATTGTGAATGTCAATTGTGTTTCCCCCAGAGGTGAAATGATATAATGTCAAATGCTTCTTTTATAGCTGTTATGTGTAGAAAGACAGTGGCGTAAGTAAACCTAAGTCTAATCAGTGATATTATAAAATAGCTCTACAGGAAGTAAGTGATTTGATTTTAAAGAAAACACTAGCAATCAAGTGCAAAAGTAAACACCTTCTATATTTCCATAAATGATACCCAAAATGTGCATAAGAAAAATCACCCAAATTGTCTTTCAAATGCAGAACTTTTAGAAATGTTAATTTTGTTTCTGTCAAAGGATTGATTGGGTTTGTAGCGCTGAGGTAGAGTGTTTAGCACACAGGAGGCTCTGTGTTTTAAGTCCAGCACAAATATACATAAAGAGGCAAAAAGAAAGTACGAAAATTTGAAAGGGGTAAAGGAAAAATAAAGTATATTAGTGTTTAAAAAATAAATTAGTTTTAGAACATGTTACATAGATGGCATTCGATCTATGTTCTTTCTTACCCCCAAGATAAAAGGATTCCAACAGTTAGGAGGTTGATACTTATTATGCACTCTGAGATCTTAAATTTTTATAGATAACTCACCTCTTTCTATAAAAAGTTTAACTACCAGATGAGGAGAAAGATTCTGACATCAATATACATAACTACTTACTGTTAATTTTTTACCCATTTGGCAAGGGTGATAGACTACACACTTATGAAATAAAAGAAATTCAAACTAAAAAGGGAAAAATCACTGCTATGTACTAGGTATATGAACATTTGAGGGACAGAATATGATATTCAAAATAGATATGCATGATCCTACATCTTTTCTAAATGCATTATGGAAAATGATTCCCTGCGCAGACTGTATAGTTAGAATCATGTATGCCACTGAAGCAAGAAGTCCTGGAACTGATATGATAGCCACTTATGGAGTATGCAATGACTGTCATTAGAGTGAGATTTGATGATAATATGCTTTCTAAGATTGTAGCATTTAAAATGATGTAGCAATAATATGACAGAAAACAGAAGAGCAGCGTTTCTCATGGAAGTGAAATGGTTGCAGTCATTAGTTTACATTCATGTTCTCACTTCAAAATAATCCACAACAGGCTAGGAAAGAGTCCTTTTGCATGTGAAGAGAATCATAATATTTTTCTCTTAAGATAAGTAATCTTTGATAACAGTCTCCTCTTTCAAAATATTTAGGTTTTGCTGCTAGTGTACATTTCCATATACTTTGTGGTCACAGTTAGTGAATGATCCTTTATGTCTCCCAGTTGATTGGATTCTACTCTCTTGTGGAGACTTCTTTGTTTTTCAGCCTAGTGATAAAAGTACACTGATTAAGTAGCAGGATAGTACTGAAGTCTTTTCTCTCCTACTTGATTTCTTATTTTGACTCTGATACTTTCAATTTACCTCTAAAATTTGATTCAACATTTTAAGTGTCCTATATTTATTTTATAAAGCATGGTAATTTAGCATATATATAAAAATCAGTACTGAAATTATTATTTCAGTGAAGGAATTTAAAATATCTGTCTTCAAATTTACATTTATTTTCTAGTAACAAAACTTAATATCAAGGTTTTTTAGCATATTTTCATAATATAGTCCAGTATTGACATTGATCTTTACCCTCTGTGCTACATCTATAGACATATTGATCCTATGTAACTGTAGTTGTATATTTATTGACCATCATCTGTCTGTCCATTCACCTACCCCTAACAATCACTGCATATTCAGTTTATATATTTGTGAGTTTTTAAAGCATTACATCAATATATTCTGCTTGTTTGAATGAAATGATTGCATAATCATTTTCTACCTGTGATTGTCACCGAAGACAGAGCCTATGAATTGAAAGACATTATTCACTGCTTTTGACTTCATCATCATCCATACATATCCCACCAGACTGCATATGATTTTTTAAACACATTCAAAATGCTAATGGTAGTTTTCTAACAGCACTTTGAGTACATTAAGTAGCTTTCAGTTTGCATCCTACCAAGAAAAAAGGTAATGCCACGCATTGAAAAGGATCTTTTCCAGTTCCTTTATTGATAACACCACTTATTTCTAAACTATTCATGTGTTGCTGAAACCAGGAATAGGCAGACTTTGGGGCCTTTGAAAAGCTTCCATTCAAGATAAAATTTTTACTTTCAAAAAGCAAAGTTGAAAAGATTTCAAATGACATGCACTGCACATTCCATTTTCTGAATGTCTCAGTCCTTTATAGCAAAAAAATGTTACACTGTAGTATCTTAAAGCAATAGAGACAGAGACTATTTCTTGAAAAATGCATAAATTTTTAGTTACATTTTTTCCTGTACAAAATTTGAGTGCCTTATCCTAAAGTCTAGGTTTTGAGAAAAAACATGTACAGTCTGACATACCCATATGTTTTTCTTTCCCCAAATTTATGATCTCATTTGATATATGAAATCATTTTTGTACCAGATGATAATACATTCTATACAGTTTTATTTTTCTTTGGAAGTCTATGTTGATGATTTTGTTCTCATTTTAGTGAAATAGTAAAATTTTTGATATCAAGAGATATAAATCTATTCAATTTTCTCTAACACGAGAGCAAACAACACTAATAGTATGTAAACAAGCATTTGCCACATTATTTCACAGAATTTATTAGTCAAATCTCTTGCTTTCATATTTAGCCAGACTATTGATATTTTTCTAAACTAAACGTTCACTTTCTCCTCTTATATATACCACAGGGAAAATGGTGTCTTCAGTTTAAATTCAGTTAAACAGGTATCATTAATTTAATTTGAATTTTCTTTATTTGCATTTTCTAAAAGAATTGTATAACACCTATACTCTTTCACAAAATCAAAAGCTAAATGTAACTCTGAAATTCATAGTAAAGGTTAAACAATTCCAAATACACAAAGAAAGTTAATTACTAGATTTTATACATTATTGATTTATTATTGTTCAAACATTACATTCTATTTTTTCTTATTCTGAAGATTAAACCTATGACTTCATATGTACTATGCAAGCTCTCTTCCAGCTAGATCTCCAACCCAATCACTCCATTCCATTAAATATAATAGGCTGAACACCATTTAGTCTTAAGTAATTTCCTTTTATGCTTTTAGTGTTGTTAGATTAAAACCTTGATTGATGTCAAGCATACGGTGGCCACTATGTTCATACTGATTATTCATTTTATCATCATTACTATTTTTAAAATGTTTTCTTTTATGTGCAATATGTTTTAAAATTCATATCACTCCCCTCCTCCATTTCATTCCACATCTACCTTCCCATGGCCTGTGTTCCCTACCCATGTAATTTTTTGCCCTTAAAAAATCAAGAGCAATTTTTGCTGCCTAAATATTTTGGAATATGGTTGACTTAACATGGGCTACATTCTTATAGAGAACTGACTTTCCAAGGAGATAAAATTGCTACTAGCCCCTCAGATAGGTAGAGATGGGATTTCTCACTGAACACCCACCACTTTCCATGTCAGGGTTATGTCAGGTTAAGACATAGTCATGTTTTCTATGCTGTCACAACCACTGTGAGATCACATATGCAGCTGACCTGCTGGGTCGAAATGGCACTGTTCTTTGTAGCTGTTCACTGTCTCCCACTTACTTTTCCTGCTCCCCTTTACACAAAGGTCACCAAGTCTTGGCGGGAGGGAGTGAAATATAGCTATTCTGCACCCTCTTATTTGTTGCATCTTGGCCAGTCATGGTTTGTGTTATTTACTACTCATTGGAAGTTGAAGTTTGAGGGCTGACAAATGAATTGATCTGTGAATGTGACAATAAGTCACTAGAAGTTGGTTTAAAACTATATACATTTGGCCAAATAATAGTAGCTCTGTTTCCTGTTACCCCAATCTGTTAGTGGATAGACCAGCAGTATCAATTTTAGGGTTTAGTTGTCAGAAAATTCAGTGTTGATTTTTAAATGGGCATTGAAAGTAGACCCAACCCAACTTGAGCAAGGTGAGGATTTAAGCCAAACAGCAGTAGAATTAGAAAAATCTCAAGTCTAATCTTTAGGCATCTCTGGGAAATGCTCAGGACATTTACTAAGTCAATGGATGTTGATGGTATTAATGATGCCAGTCTAGAATCCCTACCTGGAGGTACAGGAGGGGTCCTGGGAGGTAGAATAAGGAGATATGTACAGTATTTGAGTGTTAGGTGTGGTGAGTCATTGTATTTACTATTTGAAATTTTCCTCCACTTTTTCTGCATTTGTTTTTCTTTTTTAGTATTTTATGTGTGAATACTGTATTTACATTTCTACCTCACCCTTTTCTATATCTGGCTTACCCTGTCTTCCCCCTACTCACTCTCAAATTCATTAAGTTTCTTATTTAACTTTAATGTCCATTTGTTTGTATTTATGCCACAGTATCTGTATTTAAGAATCTTGTATGTTAATTTCTTGCATTTAATAATTCAATTTGTTATTTCAACGGATACTGATGATGTTTCTCTGACTAATAAAACCCAAAAGATAATGAACTTTACAAGGGGGAAAACTATTTCAGATTACAGTTTTAGAAGTCAGTGAATTGTTGAGTTACCCTGGTGTGCTGGATTTTGTGCTTGTAGTAAAGCTGTATATTACGGCAAGAAACAAGTAATGGAGCCAAGGTGGTCACCTCATGGCTTCCAGGAAGTGGAGAGAAGAAAGGACTCCTGTCTCAGTATCTCCTTCAGGATATGTCCTCAGTGATGAAAGTTCTTCTACTAAGCTCTACCTCTCTAGGCTTCTATTACTTCCCAGTATGACAATGACTTGGCACAGGCCTTTAACACATGTCTTTGGGTGAAACTTTAAGATACAAATTATACCACCAAAGTATAGATTCAGAGGAATGGAAGAGAGCTTAAACTATTCTAGATGTGGAACTATACTCAACAGAGTTTAATGGCTTACAGAGTCATGTAACTTGCTAGTACTACTGAAGAAATTTAAGCAACAAAAATAAGCAATAAATACTTAATAGCTTCTTTTGTAGAGTGAAAAATATTTCCCGTGATTCAAAATAACACCATATCTTCCTACATTAAAAACTAGACATAAATAATAACATAAGAAAAATAAAGACTTGATAAGTTGGAATTATTAAGAATGTGTTTGCCGCCGCCACCACCTGCACACATATGTAGCAGATGTGCAGATTGTTCTTCATGCAGGTTCCCCAACAACTGGAGTAGGGACTGTCCTTGACTCTGTTGCCTGCCTGCCTGTGGATCTTGTCCTTTTTAAAATTTTTTTATTGGATATTTTATTTATTTACATTTCAAATGTTATCCCCTTTTCCTGTTTCCCCTCCAAAAATCCCCTATCCCATCCCTCTTTCCCCTGCTTCTATGAGGGTGTCCCCCACCACCCATTCCTGCCTCACCACCCTCACATTCCCCTACATAGGGGCATTGAACCTTCACAAGACCAAGGGCCTCTCCTCCCATTGATGCCAAATAAGGCCATCCTCTGCTACACATGCGGCTGGAGCCATGAGTCCCTCCATGTGTACTTTTTTGGTTAGTGGTTTAGTCCCTGGGAGCTCTGGGGGTTCTGGCTGGTTGATATTGTTGTTTTTCCTATGGGTTACAAACCCCTTCATCTGGCCTTGGTGGGAGAGGATGCACCTGCAGTGAATTGAGGTGCCAGGGAAGATTGATACCTAGCTGGAGACCTCCCCTTCTCATGAGGGTAGGGAGGATGGGATATGTGAAGAGGGACCAGGAGGAGAGAGAGGGCATGTGACTGGAATGTAAAGTGAATGAACAAATAAATTAAGGGGTAAAGAGAAATGTGTTTGAAGGGATATAATTCTTTTCTTCCTGTCTGTAAAGCTAAACTTTGTCTGATGTTATTTTCTTCTTTGTGAAGGAAGGCTGTTCATTATTCAGCATTTTGTGTCCCTGTGGACACTTTCAAATTGATAGTTTAATGACTTTTTCCACTATCATTCCAGGTAATAATGTTAAGCTAACAGATCTACAATTTTCCAAGATCATCCTTTCAGTAAAATGAGGCATTGAGGTCTATTTTAGAGTTTGGGCACTACTTCTGTTCTGTTCACTGTCTTCAAAATAGCAGCAAAGAGCTTGGCAATAACATGCATCATTGCCTTTTGAGTCCTTAGTCACCAATCATTAGGGCCTGCTGATTTGAATGCTGTCCAGAGTTTTCAAGTTTCTTCAACTATTTCTGTTCTAAACTTACTTTTTGTCAATGCTTTTCCATTCCAGACAGTTATCTAACTACCTCAGATGCAGGATAAAAAGTATAGAGAATAAATTCAAATGCATTTCTAAGCAAATGATCAGAATTTAATATTTTAAAATGCACCATAATTTTAGATTTTTCCTTTTCATCTATTTATTAAAATCTCTTCATTCTCAAAATACTTCATTTTTAATTAAAAACTGTTGTGATTCCTGATTATTATACCAAAGGGCAAAGAAAGAGTATTCCTTTGTCCATGAGGAAACTCAGATAGACTGCCCCATTTTTTCTACTGGGTATAAATGAACTGCTCTATAACTCATCACATGGAATAAAAGAAGTTGTTTAAAACAACTGATTTTTTGTTTACAATAAAAATGCAGCAAAATATTTTTTCAACTATGTAGAGAATTGCATTAGGGTACAAGATTGCAAGATCTTTCCTTGTCAGTTGGGAAAATTTCCTGATACTATATCAACAATAAGTCGTTTTCTGTAGTGTTTTTTGAATCAAATTACATCTTCAGCAATCAATTTTAATTACTTTTCCAATTTTCAAAACATTGCCATCATGTTCTTGTACAAAGTAAAATCATTTTACATTTCATGATTACATCAGACTATCCATAAACTTTCCAAGGCATCTAAACTACAGTTATTCTGTTCACTACGAGGAAAGAAAATTTACATTGTTGTTTCAATCAAGGACGGTTAGATAGGAAAATGAAATGATTCAAAGTCAATGATAAAGTTCATAATGACATATAAAATATGTTTTAAGAATATCAAAAGATGTTCAATGTACTCGGTACATCATTTTGTAGGAATATTTAAGATTTTCTATGTTAAGAGTGTTGAAAGTAAAAAAACTAAAATAAAAGGAAAAATAAATATAGCTGAGATTTTCTTTTTTTATTCAGTATTTTATTTATTTACTTTTCAGATGTTATCCCCTTTCCCCATACCCCCAACCCTCATTAATCTTCTATCCCTTCCCTCCTCCTCCTTTTTTGCTTTTATATCATTTATTAACATATACATGTTAAACTACATGCAAGTATTAAGGTCAGTTCTAGATTGAAGAACTAGCAAATAAGATATATGCAAATAGTCAAGAAACCAAGCAAGACAATAATCCCGGATAGTCAAAGAACACAAAGGACAATAAACAGAGTCCCATGATCACTCCTGTGATCACTATTTCTAAGGGCTTATCAGGATGACCAAAATATCTGAGCCTACTTCCCTGTCCTAGCCCAAAGTCATTTTCATGCCTGAAGCCTACTTCTTTGTTTTAGTTTAGGATTTAGATTACTGCCTGCCTGTAATTACTTCTTTGTGCTAGCTTAGGATTTAGATTTCTGCCTGAAGTTACTTCTTTGTTCTAGGCTAATGTCAGATTCTTGCCTGCAGTACATTTCCTTGTACTTGTCCTGTTAGATTCTGTCCAAGCAGCCCATTTCCTTGTCCTAGGCCAATGTCAGATTCCTACCAGGAAGCCCCAAAAGCTTTCCAAATCTTCCTTTTTTTTTATTACACAATCCAGACTAAGCCTGTCTTAGGTTATTCTGACAAGAATGCCTTCCTTACTTATCGTGGAATATGCATTATCAAAAGCAATACACTTAAGTCTTACGTTGGTAAGGCTCTGTGCAGAATCTTACCAATCCTTGGCTTGCCAGCCTGTTTAATTAATAGCTCTGTCTAGGGGTCCATTTTCAGTTTCAAGTCATGTACTTTGGCTGCCAACCTGTTGATGTAGTTAAAGACAAGCTTTAACACATTGGACAGTGATAAATGTATTCCTAGGACAAAAGTGGCTAGCCTGATCAAGCTATATATGCCATTCTTGAAGATTGACAAAAATGGAAATACTGACCTCAAGCCATGGATAATTTTATCAGCATTATCTGCAGCATCAAAACTCAACAGAGCAGCATTCTTTAAATTCATAATCTTACTATGCAAAATTAAAACATCCAGAGAGGTGTTAGAATTATGTCAATACCCTACAGGTGTCTTTAAACTTTTGTTCTAATTATAATGACTATCATTATAAATTTTAGAAATATCACCACTTCAATGGTATTTGTCATGACACTCGAGATGGCTCCTAACTTTTAAACCCTGAACCTCCTTCTGATAATTTGAATAGGATATTGAGCATCAATCCATTGTTCCAAACACCTATATAAATCCTCTCATATACTCATTAGTATACATTTTTTTTTTGCTAGATGGTTAACAAAAGTAGCTGTCTTAACTTCTTGTGTCAAAGCTATTGCAGGAGCAGTGGTGCTAACAATGTAATTAAAGCTGTTATACCAGCAATAATCAAGCCTACTACCCTCTTGCTTCTGCTTAAAGCCTAACTCACTTCTTCCAGCACTTTCAAGCTTTTTTCAGAGACTCAAGGTTTTCTAATACTCAGGGAAGTAAGACAAAAGCTGGTTGATATACCCCAGTAACAGGCATGCCAGGTTTCAACACACTAATAAAGTTGGAAATTATACAGTCAATGTAACTTACAATAAACACTGTAGAAGAGACAAAACCAATTTTAACTTGACAATGAGAAGAGCCTTAAAAAACATGTACTAACCCTTGTTTGAAATCCAGATCCTATCCTAACTCTATCTCTTGCTATCATAAAATCATCGAGAGCTGCAGCTAACTTACAAATATGTCTCTGATAATGTCCAGATCTCGCCTTCCAAATGAAGACTATTATTTCCAATATTGGATTGATTTTTAGACCAGTACATGATTGAGTCCGAATAACTGATCACCTTTAAGAAATACACAAGAGTCATTATAATTTCTCTTTTTGATTCTCTATCCCACAAGGTCTAAAAACTTGAGGCAAGACAGCTTGTCCCATCTAGGATATAGTCAAGCAAAGGTGGGTCAGGAACATATGTCCAATATAGCTTCCCAGTCACCCTTGTCAGGGCACTCAGCAAGCTCACAGCTCAGCATCATTCTTTGTCTCAGCAACAGCATGACTCACCAATCAATCTGGCAGCCACCATACTCCTTCAGCATCCTGCAGAAAAAATACAAACATGTCCTCTTTCCCATATTTGACATCTGGTAGGGATTATGCCATATGCCAGTAAGTGAATCCTTCCTTTTCACCTAGGTGTAAGTATGCCTAGCGGCATAGGCACTCTAGCTGAGATTTTCTAAAACTTGATCTGGTTAGATCTATTTAGACTACTTGCCTCTTAGTGTAGTAACTTTTATGTTAAAGGTGGCATGCCAAATTAAATTGAGAAAGGTACAGAATAAAAATAAATCCTTTTATGAAATTCTGACTTCTAGCACTTTAAGTTACTTGATGACTAGAAAGGAAAGCTTTCCAAAATTATTTAGTTTTATTTTACTTATTTTTTGGTACACCTTGGTACATGTTTTCTGCCTGTGACAATGGTAAGGGTCATGTAATGTAGCAAATTTGGTTACCTCATGGTTTCCAAGAAGCAGAGAAAAGACTGGAATCTTGATGTCTACTTCTGTGATCTAATTTCCTCATCCAACCCCAGCACTGTCTCCCTGGGATGGATGCAAAGCAAGAGGTGATAGTTCTAGTGGAGAGCTTGAACCTTGGCATGCAAATTTGGTAAACCATGACCCACATTTTAATCACAAAGCTCAGGTCAATTATTTTGCATTCATATAGCCCACAAGATTTTACAGAAGTGAACCAGAAGTAAAAGTAGCTCGTCACTGTCTTTATATTTAAAATGTAATCTTTCTTTTACTAATATCATTTTTGTTAATAATCTTCATCCAAGTATGAACTACTAAAAGATAGATTAATAATATTTCCATTAATTTTATTTTACTATAAGTTTCAGGTTTCAGACCATATTTTAATGCTTCATTCTACAACAAATATATGCTATTATATCTATTATATTTAAATTAAAATAACTACTTCTCATGTTTTTTGATAGAAAGTACTACAGTACTAACAGATTACCTACTTTTAAAGAATAAAGTTTAAATTTTACTATTAAATCAGTATTCACTTTTTAAAAATGGAATTCATAAATTTAATTAAATCTGTGGAATAATGAATAATGTCCTCTAGGGGAAATTGGAGCAATTATTATATTTTTGTATTTTAATAGATTTTTATTGCTTAATATGTAGGGTGATAGTATTATTTATGATGACTAATTATAAATATTAATGATTAATTATTCAATATCAGCTTAAGAAATAGTAAGGAATTTGCAAAATATTGATTAATCAGAATAATAGAGTATAAATGTCATACATTCAAAATAATAATATTACATATATATGCTATATATATTTGGATTGTTGGTAATATAACTGATTCTTTAGAAAATGTATGTACACTTGAATTTGAAAAAGTGTACATATATGTATATACATATGTATGTGTTTGTGTATGTGTGTGTGATTGCATACAGACACTTGTTCTCTGCATTGGGAGAGATGTAAAAATAATTTTTATATGTTATTGTCCATCAAAAATTACTAAGTGTTGGGAGCCGACTTTAAGCAGAAAGCGGCTATCTACTTTGCAGCCATCTGGAACCATATACCCTGATAGAGACTTGTTTTTCAACAGCCTACAACAGCTGAGCACACTCTGACAAACATCTTGTTTATCCCACATAGCTTGTTTTGCTGTTTAGTGACCCCAGCTGCATGGTGCACGTGATAAAATGTTTTCACCTGTGTTTCCTGCTTGTGCTTATAAATACCCAGGGTTTTCTTGTAATAGGGAGAATATAGGGGAAATAAAGGAGTAACCAGACTTGACTACACACCCTGTCTTGTCTCCATTCTTCATGTCTCTTGCCCCTCCATCCCCACTCTCTCTCTTGACCAGAGCACTTAGCCCCAAAGCATGGGGCAGTGTAGACAGCAAATGAGCAGCCCCAAAGTGTGGGGCAGTGCGGTTCTCAACAACTAAGAAACATTCTGACTTATTAGTTAAATTTCATGTTATTACACTTAATTTTAGTGCTTTGCTCCAAAGATATTTTCAGAAAGTATTTTCTATTAAATGCCAAAAGTCACCCAGTCAGATTATTCTGAGAGATGCTACATACTCTATTATCCCACTTGACAATTTCACAGTAATGAACTATAAAATTCTAGAAGTGTCTAATTTAAGACATTGTTTATTTGTTTCATTTTGAGTAATGTTACAGTTCTGAAAGTCATTTGGCCATAATATATTTTGTGTATCTCCCCTAATAGCATATAACCAACTAGAACACCATTTAAGGCAATTTCAAAAAATGCTCCAATGAAGAAAATGGAGAATTGATATTAAAGCTGCAAGAAGAATCACATCATTAACATCAGCAAATTTGTAAATATGTTTAAGTATTTTGTAAATAATGAGACTGAATTCCATTAGTATCACAATCTTCTTCTCTCCCCAACTCCCTCTGCCACCCCCCTCAAATATTGTAGAACCTTCTTGACTCTTCCTCACTCATCTTTGTTACATAATACTTAATAAACGTGATATGAATGTGTAAATAAGAACATAATTACAATTTATAGCATTTGTTTCTTAGTCCATTGGCAGTTGGAAAAGAACATAATTTACTTTTATGGAGCAATATAATGGAGCCACTAGTGTATCTTTTAATGTAAGTCATTAACTGTGAATCCTTGGTCATGCACTGTCTTTGAAAAATCTTAATATTTCTCTCATGTTTATCTGTCACTTTTGAGATATAACACATGGAAACTTTGATATATTATATATTATATCCAGTATGTGTTAACACATACTTACCTTATCATATAATTTTATGAAGGTGAGTGTACCTATAACATTATCATTCTATCAGGTAAAAAATGATTTATAAGACACATGGGTCATAAAAGAGAATATAGAGCTAATTGTTTCCCTAGTTTTAGCTCTATAATTGATTTTTTTTCTAGAAATCTTTGATGGATAAAGTCATAAACATATAATTGATAGAAAAATAATAAAATCTATGGAGTTCCATAGAATCAGAATGGCTCTTCTGACCATATAATTCATTGAAATGGATAGACCTTGGTTCTAGCTAACATCAATGTGTAGATTTTTTTTAATTGGGTACAAAAAGAGGTTCATATATCTTTCATACTTTAAAAATAGATAAAGTCCATAAATTATAACCATATAGCTTGTTGAACTTTAACAAGCTGAACAAATATGTGACATTGGTATCTAAGCTAAAAGAGAATAATCTAACCCCAAGAGTTAATTCATTTTTCCATCCCATCACTACTTACCAAGAATGATTGTTTTGGTAAATGAATTAATGCAGAATATACTCCCCTGTATTGACTACTTTTTTTTCAAACTACATTTGTTTGCTACATTCATATTATTGCATGTACTTGCACTGTGTTCATGATACTGCTATACATTTTTCTTATGGGAATATACAATATTTTTTATCTCATTACTGATAAATATGTCTAAGCGTTTTTCATTTGGGACAACAGTGAAAACTGTGAAATGAACATTCATGTAGAAATTTTTTACTGAACATACATCCACATTTTATTGGTTTGTACTTAGAAGTGGAATTTGACTCATATCTTGAATATATGTTCAATTTCAGTAAATATCACCAAACAGTTCTCCAAAGTGTTTATAGCAATTTGGCCTCCCACCAGTAGTGAATGAGATTTCCTCTACTTGACAAAAAGCTTGAAACTAAAATTGCAGGCGTGGATTTAATATAGAGCAATAAACTACAAAGTGCATGAATTGGAGGCAGCAGGTAGTAATGGAAGGGCACTCAATTTTGTCTGGTTCCTTGGGTTCTAGTATAAGCTTTTCTAGAAACTCACTGTGGGACTTAGGGAAAAAATATCAAGACAAAGTTTTATCATCTGTAGCTTCAGGGAGTTAAAAAGCTTATGACATTTCTATTTTAATACCCTCCCACACGTAATTAAAATATTTTTAATTGACAGGAATATTTATCTGTTAAAAGATAAGTTGCGTGTCTATGAGTAGAATGTGTATGTGTGGAATCCAGAAGTCAATACTGGCTTTGTTACTCAACTGCTATCTAGTTCAGTCTCTTCTTTTAAGACAGGTTGCTACATTCAGCTAGACTTGTTGGACAGAAAGTGCCTTTAATCATTCTGTTTCTACATATTCTGTGCTGGAATTAAGGCACACACTATTTTGTTTGGCTTTTTCTTTTTTTCTTTTCTTTTTTTTTTTTTTTTTGAGAATGACAGATTTTTTTTTATTGGATATTTTATTTACATTTCAGATGCCATCCCCTTTCCCCATTTCCCCTCCCAAGAAAACCCCTATCCCATATCCCCTTCTCCTTTTTGCTTTTATACAATTTTTTAATGTCAATCAAAGGCTTTATAAGTTTGGTAATGCTCAATATCAATCAGAAGTGTAACTTAATACCCAATCTAAATATATCAACTATTTTTGACTGGCAGAGACATGTGAATATCTGCCTCCATGTTTGGCCACTCTCTCTCTTTCTCTCTCATCACCTAGCTCCTCCTCTCCTCCTCCTCCTCTCCTTACTCCTCCTCTCTGTACTCCTCCCACCTTAGCTCCTCCTACATATCACCCTTCCTGTTAAAATAAAACTTTTCTCAACTACAAATACTGATAAATAAAGTGTTTGGGGAAAAAAACTTTTCTCAAAATACAGTTAGAGCATAACTATACTAATTTATATCAGTAAGGTGCAAGATAGACCTAATACCCAGTCCATCATTCTGTTGACTAAGCAGAACCTCTGTCATCTCTCCTAAATAAAAGACTTAGTTCTGAACCTGGCTTTTTTTTTCTTGGCATTAGAATGAATGTCAGCTGAAAACCATCCTCTCAAATCTTTTCTCTCAAAGTAAATAGCAAGGATTGGCTATGAGACTATAAGTTTTCAACCCCATCAGAAATTCAGAATGACTGAGTTAACTGAGATTATGGGAAGCACAAGCATAGCTTCTAAAACACAGCCAAATTATAGAGACCGCTGGACACATGGACAGTCCCTATACTACAGAATGTTGGAGCATCCAATCTTCAGCCTTCTGGCCCAGGATCATCTGACAGACCTACTGATGCAGAGTTATTAAGGGCTGATTACTCTGTCTTGGCAGATATAATCAGTCGACTATTCTGCAAGTGTGTCCTTTTCTGGACAGTATTTTGTCTGTAGATGGAAAGAGGCAATTCTTGCCTAGTGGCTGTCTCACCACAATTGAAATAACTCCAAAGATGCTCAATTTCTTCTTGGAATCCAACACAGGATGCTGTCAGGAGCAGACATGTCTCTAATCAAAATGAACATTAATATAGAAATGTTTGTAATGTCAATTCTGTGGATTTCTGATGTTTTGAAAACCATCTATTTATGTAAGGCAATCTGGGCTGTTGTCTGTTAACTCCTCTCAGCTATTTCTAAAGGAAATATAGAAAACTCCCTGACAATAAACTCAAAGCCATGAATTTGCTATAGGCCCTTAACTCACAGCTAACCATCTTAAATAATTTAAAAAAGTTAAAGAAGGACTGGGTCTAAGCCTTTTATTCCTAAATGTGTTATACAGGCGCAATGCCTAGGATAGTCACAATATTCATCTCACTTTTATATTTATAAGAAGCTCCTACCAATAAAAACCTTAAATTTGAAATCAAAGTAAATTTTGTACCATTTAAGAAATTATAACTTCATCTTAATAACAATTATACATATTTCTACCAGTAAGTTATGGCTATGCAATAAATCCTAGCTAATCCTCCCTGTTCCACCAAAACCACTACTTTTCCCTAGAAAGACAGCCCAATATTAACCAGCTCAGTCCCCAAGCCCAGGGAATAGGGGCACTGACTCTTCATTAACTTCTTCAAGCTGATTATGGGTGTTGAGAAGAGGGGATGGGGGAAGAATAAATTAATAAGCCTCTGACACTGTGTCTTCACTTTATCTAGCTGGAATTCCAGGACATCAGAGGTTCGAGCAGGTGTGCTCAGCTTGCCTGATGAGTAGATACACAAAGGCTATGTATTCTGCAACATACAATTCTCAAAACAAATTTTAGTATCAAGACAATTGTTTGTTTGAATTCTGGAATCTAGTCTTCTGGCTGCCTGCCTCTATCATGTCTAATCCATATAATTCTGGGAGTTTCTATGAAGGTGTCCTCCCACCATCCTCCCATTTTTGCCTCCCTGTTCTCAAATTCCTCAACATTAGGGAATCCAATCTTTCAGGCACCAAGGCCCTCCACTTCCACTGATGCCTAACCCCTTTCCCCCCTCCAATTACTATGAGGGTGTGCTCCCACCATCCTCTCATTCCCACCTCCCTGCTCTTGAAATTCCCCAACACTAGGGAATCCAAACTTTAAGGTACCAAGGCTGTCCACTTCCACTGATGCCTGGCAAGGCCACCCTCAACTACCTATACAGGTGGAGCCATGAGTCCCTCCCTTTGTGTTCTTGGGCTGGAGATTTTAGAATGGCTACTCCAGCTTGTTTTTTAGGACCATTTGCTTGAAAAATTGTTTTCCAGCCTTTTACTCTAAGGTAGAGTCTGTCTTTGTACTGAGGTGGGTTTCCTTTATGCAGTAAAATGCTGGGTCCCGTTTATGTATCCAGTCCAGTAGCCTATGTCTTTTAATTTGGGAATTGAGTCCATTGATGTTAAAAGATATCAAGGAACAGTGATTGTTATCTCCTGTTATTTTTATTATTAGAGGTGAAGTTATCTTTGTGTGGCTATCTTCTGTTGGATTTGTTGGAGGAGGGTTACTTTCTTGCTCTTTCTAGGGTATAATTTCCCTCCTTGTATTGGAGCTTTCCTGCTATTATCCTCTGTAATACTGGGTTTGTGGAAAGATATTGAGTAAATTTGGCTTTGTCATGGAATATCTTGGTTTCTCCATATATGGTAATTGAGAGTTTTGCTGGGTATAGTAGCCTGGGCTGGCATTTGTGTTCTCTTAGGGTCTGTATGACATCTGTCCAGCATCTTCTAGCTTTTATAGTATCTGGTGAGAAGTCTGGTGCAATTCTGATAGGTCTGCCTTTATATGTTACTTGGCCTTTCTCCCTTACTGATTTAATATTCTTTCTTTGTTTTGTGCACTTAGTGTTTTGATTGTTATGTTATGGGAGGTATTTCTTTTCTGGTCTAGTCTATTTGGTGTTCTATAGGCTTCTTGTATGTTTATGGACATCTTGTTCTTTAGATTAGGGAAGTTTTCTTCTATAATTTTGTTGAAGATATTTATTGGCCCTTTAAGTTGGGAATCTTCACTCTCATCTATACCTATTATCCTTAGGTTTGTTCTTCTTATTAGGTCCTGAACTTCCTGGATGTTTTGTGTTAAGAACTTTTTGCATTTTGCATTTTCTTTGAGAGTTGTGTCAATATTCTTTATGATATCTTCTGCACCTGAGATTCTATCTTCTATCTCTTGTATTTTGTTGGTTATGCTTGTGTGTATGACGCCTGATTTCTTTCTTAGGTTTTCTATCTCCAGGGTAGTCTCCCTTTGTGATTTCTTTATTGTTTCTACTTCCATTTTTATGTCCTGGATGGTTTTGTTCAATTCCTTCACCAGTTTGGTTGTGTTCTCTTGTAAGTCTTTAAGGGATTTTTGTGTTTCCACTTTAAGGGTTTCTACCTGTTTACTTGTGTTCTCCTCAAATTCTTTGAGAGTGTTACTTATGTCCTTCTTGATGTCCTCTATTATCATCAATAGAAGTGATTTTAAATCTGAATCTTGCTTTCCTAGTGATATGGGGAATTCAGGACTTCCTTGTGTGGGAGAACTAGGTTCTAATGATGCCAAGTACCCTGGGTTACTGATGCTTATGTTCTTGCGCTTGCCTTTTGCCATCTGTATCTCCTTAGTGCTACCTGCCCTGTCCCTGACTGGAGCCTGTCTTTCCTATTTTCTTTGTTGTATCAGAATTTGTGGGGTGGGTGTAACTATTGGGTTAAGCGCTTGGGCCCAAAATCTGCTCAGTGCTCAAGCTCAGACAGGATACTGCCCAAGTTAGAGTACCTGGGATCCCTGCTTCCTCTGGGTTTTTGGAGATTGGGGGCAGAGCTGCCACCCAAGATCTGCTCAGTGCTCTGGACCAGACCGGAAGGTGTTTGGCTTTTTCATATGGATTTTTAGGAGAATGGTTCGGGATCTAATGTTTCTGTGGCAAGTGCATTTTGATTTGACTACCTTAATAGTCCCTCACCATGGCTTTAAATAATATCTGAATCACACCCAAAAAATATCATTAAAATTTATCCAAAACCCACTAATAAAAACCTGAAGCATAGTTAATACTTCATATTTATTATTGAATCATTTCAATAAGATTACAGGGGCATGGAAAAACAACTAGATAATTCAAGAAGACATTTGTCATCCATACAAAAATGAGGTTAAACTATTTAATTTCAAACCAATGAGAAGTTCAAAATTAATTTTTGTTGCAAAAAAAAAATACCACGAGGTTGCTATCTCTAGTTTCATGAACTATTCAATGAAATAGGGCTCCTATTAGCATTATTGTCCTTTGTCAATTATGTCTTAGAATATGAATGTATTCTTTTTAGAAAATCACCTCTAAATCAAATCTAAAGTGAATTTAACCTTAAAGTGAAAATCACCTTTCAATCTAAAGTGAACTAATTTAAAAAGCAATCAGAGGTCTTATTACTAAAAACTTATATTACTATAAACCTTAGTTACTCTATAAGTTAAACCTTAAATTAATGCTATGAAACAAAACATTTAAGGTATTGTTTTAACTAGCAATAATAAAGTCTAGAATTCAATTATGTTTGTCCCATTATTATCCATCTTAATGTTGGTGGTTTATATATTTCTAAAATACTGATAGTATAAAGAAAAATACCTATGGTGTTAACTTTGGGATATAAGACAAAGAGTTGAGGTGGTAAATCATTATCATAATATGTCGATAACTGTCTGAGAAAATAACTTGAATTAGGTATATGGAAATATCTTTAAAAGATATTGTTACTAAAAAACCAAAATACCTAAAAAAGAATTCTATCCTGCATTTTCAGAGACACTACAAAAGATTGCTGAATTATCATTTCATACATAACACATTTTAAGTTTTTCATTCTCTTTTAGTGCTTAATAATACAACAGAGGTTTTTATTTCTGTTAGATAATGGCATGAGTGGAAACAGGTTGCTGCAATACTTCAATTCTCCAAGTTCCTTCTAGCAGCAGGATTTTTTAATATGTTTTGCTTCTGGGACCGTGTAAACAGAATGCACCTGGAAATGTCAGCAAAAATCCCTTTCCTTATCTTTCTACATTATTTTAATGAAAGATAACAAACCCCACATAAACTACTTAGACTAGGAATAGTAGAAATCGCCAAAGAAGGAGCACTCAAACTCACAACATTTTCCAACACTCAACCTTGAAAATCAACAGGAATCAGAAAATAATTTTGGAAAGATATTATGCTATGATAATCTCACAGCTCATTTAGAAACAAGGGGATTTATGAACTATTAATTATTTTTTCTTGTTCCATGGTTTCTTATGATAAAAACAAAAGTAAACAGTTAACTGAATATTCAGAAACTTCCCGGGACCTGAACAGAGATTTCTCTAAAGTAGAAAAAAGTGGCTAAAAAATATGTCCAAAACATTCATTGTCCTTAGCAATGAGGAAAATGCAAATTTAAAAATCTCTGCTATTTCATTTTACCCTCATCCAAATATGGCAAGATCAACAACACAGCTGACAACATATGGAACCATAACATGTATCATTGTTGGCAACAAACAGCTCTCTAATTGGACTTCAGCTCTACAGAGAAAGAGTATTATTAGATTGTGGCATAATTATAAAATATTAAAATGGTTGTTGCTATCTTTTCACTTTTTAAAATTTTCCCTCTGTTCTTTTCTTTTTAGGTAGCAAACAATAGCTTAATTTTGAGTATTATTCTATTATTATTATTATTATTATTATTATTATTATTCTATTACTCCATGCAGGATCCCACCCTAGGTTTAAAAGTCAGTTAAAACAGGTTTTAGTTGATCACTTTTAATTCATTTGTACCTTTTTAATTTTGTGCCCAGTTTTCTGCTGAGTTCAAGTTAAAGAATTTAATCTAACCTCTTCAAAACAAGTAATTATATATATTAACATAATGATTAAAGAGCTGTTGTTGAATAATCTTAAGTATTTTTGTATATTGCTTGCATTTTTAAAAGTACTTTGCATACTACCATTAATCTTATATTATAATACACTACAGGGAAAATGTTTCATCATTTTCATGTTATTTAGGAAGAAATGGGGACTTCAAAGGTCTGAGTTTATTGTGCACAGAATTGACAAAAATATTTTTGATTTCAAGGAGTTGCTCTTTATGGGTTTTTCAATCTTTTGTGGGGAGAAAAATTATATTCAGCCAAACAAGCTTTTTGCAAATATATTTGAATCATACCATGTAGGAACCTGCTGACAAAGAATACTGAGTGAAAAATTTGTATTTTTTCAAAATAAAATATCTAGTTTTTTCTAAGTTAGAGGCAAGAAGTTAGATTTTCATAATGGCTATATTAACTAATCTAAAATGAAACTATATTTCTTTCATGAAGATTATGAAGTTATGTAGATCTTTAACAACCTTACATCTTATAGAGGGTTAATATCCAAAATATATAAAGAACTTGAGAATTTAGATTCCAAAGAATCAAATAACCCTATTAAAAATGGGATACAGAGTTAAACAGAGAATTCTCAACTGAGGAATCTCAAATTCTTGAGAACCACTTAAGAAATGTTCAGCATCCTTAGTCATCAGGGAAATGCAAATCAAAATGACCCTGAGATTCCACCTCACACCAGTCAGAATGGCTAAGATTAAAAACTCAGGTGACAGCAGATGCTGGAGAGGATATGGAGAAAAAGGAACACTCTTCCATTGCTGGTGGGACTGCATGCTGGTAAAAACCACTTTGGAACTCAATCTATCGGTTCCTGATAAAATTGGAAATAGTTCTACCTGAAGAGCCAGCTATACTGGGCATACACCCAAAAGATGCTCTAACATATAACAAGGACACATGTTCCCCTATATGTTGGGAGCCGCAGTGAGCGTGTTAGCATTCGCCATTACAAGATGGCGCAGGCATCCTGTCCTCCCACTAGTAAACAACTGACTGCGCAGGTGCAAAAGGCAGAAAGCGCGCCAAAGTCACTGCCCATCCCGGGGCGTAATATGGGGTGATGAGTGAACAGCCAATCAGAAGTGAACACACCACTCTAGGGTACATATAGCAGTGCCTTTCCCGGGCTTTGGGTCTTTCCGCTTCTGCTTATACAAGAAGTAAAGCCTCGTTGTAGTAACCACCCGAACATTGCCTCACGTGTCCTTTTTTGTGGGCGAAGGGGACATGGAGGGGCTTGGAACACCTATATTTATTGCATCCTTATTTATAACAGCCAGAAGCTGGAAACAACCAAGATGTCCCTCAACTGAAGATTGGATACATAAAATGTGGTACATTTACAAAATGGAGGTACTACTCAGCTATTAAAATAATAACCTCTTGAAATTCTTAGGCAAATGGATGGAACTAGAAAATATCCTCTCGAGTGAGGTAATCCAAACACAAAACTGATGGGAGCAGACTTGTAGCAGAAAGCAGCTATCAGCTTTGCAGCCATCTTGAGCCATATACCCTGACAAGAGACTTGTTTTTCAACAGCCTACAACAGCTGAGCACACTCTGATAAACATCTTGTTTATCCCTCATATCTTGTTTTGTTGTTAGTGACCCCAGCTGCATGGTGCACATGGTAAAGTGTCTTCAGCTGTGTTCCCCTGCTTGTGCTTATAAATATCCAGGATTTCCTTGTAATATGAGGAGACAATAAGAAAGGAGGAGACAATAAGAGGGGGACAATACTAAAGAGGAGACAATAAAAGAGAAGGCAATAAAGGAAACAATAAGAGGAGACAATAAGAGAGAGACAATAAATGAGAAATGAGACTTGGTCACACATTCTGGTTTGTCTCCATTCTTCGAGTCTCTTCCCCTTCTTCCCTGACTCTCTCTCTTGCTAGACCCTAACCCCCTGACCGGAGCAGCAGAGCAGTCCAGGACATGTTGGCTCCCAAGTGTGGAGCAGCCTGGGCCGGGACATAATGTCCCCCAAACGTGGGGCAGGGAGGTCTTCAACATAGTGGTCCCCAAGCCAGGCAGGGTGGGCCTCAACACAAAACAATACACATAGTATATGCTCACTGATAAGTGGATATTAAGCCCAAAGCTCACAATGCCCACAATACAATCCACAGACCATATGAAACTTAGGAGGAAGGAAGACCATTGTGTAGATGCTTCAATCCTATATTGAGGGGGGGAAATAAGATGATCGTGGGAGGAGAACCTGGGAGGGAGAGAGGCAGGTGAGAAAATAAGGGTGGGCCGTGTCAGGTACCAGAGGGAATTGGAGAGAGGTACAGAGGGTCAGAAAAAAACAGTAAAAATATGTAGCATTGGGGGATAAGGAACTGGGGGTAGCCACTGGAATGTCTCAGGCACCAGGGAACCAAGAGGCTCCCAGGACCCAATTAACATGACTTTATCCAAAATGTTCTCAGAGAAGGTAAGATAGAACCTGTAGAGAACACCTCCAGAAGATAGGCATAGCCCCAGTTGAAGGATGGGGCCACCCACCCATCTCAAAGTTTTTTAACCCAAAAATGTTCCTGTACAAAGGAAAGATAGGGACACAAAAAATGAAACAGAGACTGAAGGAAGGGCCATTTTGGGACCACCCCACTTAGGGATGCATCCTGTCTGCAGACACCAAACCATGACACTGTTGCTGTTGCCAAGAGGGGCTTGCTGACAGGAACCTGGTGTGGCTGTTCCTTGGGAGGTTCTGCCAGTAACTGACCAATGCAGATATAGATGCTTGGAGCCAACCATTAGACTGAGCTCTGGGACACCTGTCGGGGAGCTGGGAGAAGGACTGGAGGACACAGCCTAACTAGAGCACCATAGTGTTGATAGAAAGCACCTATGTTAAAGTGTATGAACGAGTACCACGATATGGTTTGTCTAATAGTTTCAAACAAAAAAAAATCATCTATCACTTTATTGGAAATGTGGGGGTTTTGTCTTAGAGTTAAAAAAGGCCAAGGATATTAGCAGGATGCCATATTCAGATCATCTTTTTCTTGAAATCCTGGATAGATAGAATTTCCTCAAAAGGTTTAACTGAGCAAAAAGTTTTAATTTTTGTGTTCTCAATCCAGAAAATTTTTCCTTGTTTATCTAGTACATAAATTCATCTTGAAGTTATGCTTTATTTCCAAGCTTCATCTCCTAAATGAAATATGACTGGAACTTTAAATTGAAAAGCTGGGTAGTTACTGTGGTTTTCATATATTCTCTCTTGCTCATTCTTGGTTTTTCACATCTACGTCTCCACATTACCTACAAAAGTGGCTTGTTGTTATCAAATATCAATGTCTGTAATTTTGCCTATGAAAATTTCAACTTTATTCAGATGAAAAATGTGTTAAGGGGATGTATTCTGATAGATCTAAGTCAGAGTCTGCTAAGACTTTTTATGTCAAAGTCTCAGTAGTGATTTTTTTAAAGCTTTTTATGTTCAGTGACAACTCTTCAGATGACTCTCAATCAGAGACTCATATGGCTTCCTTTACAAGCATTAATTCAAATAGATGATACATAAGTGGGCAGAGATGTGTTTCAATAATTATTTATTTACCAAAACTGTAGGAGAAATAGTTCTGCAAACAATGATATAAGCCAACTATGGCACTTTTTTTCCCTCTGAATAGAAAAAGTGGAAATAGGTATTATATTTAATTTACATTGAAGACAGAAAAGGAGAAAGATGCTAAGGGCTTCCAGGGACATTTTCCATTTGTGCTAAATAGAGAAAAGTAGAGAAAAAAGTTCTTATCTTTCTCAACACTTTTTTTGATAGAGTTAAAAGAAGCCTAAAAATGCAACAGCGAGGTGAACCAATACTAATTCAATTTTACAAGATTTTGTTGACAAGGAAATAGACTCAGAGTGTGGTGACCCATGTCTGAGTATTGCCTCAGCAAGGATGCTGAGGCAGACCAATTGCAAATTACAGGTCAGTTTGAGATAGACAGCAAGTTCCAGATGAGCCTGAGTTATAAAACAAGACTTTTTCTTTAAAAACTATATGAAAATTCTACAGAACCACCATCAAGACCTGGGAATACTCCAAATGCAAAAGCAAATGGTTCAAAGTGTTCCACTGCCACCATGCTAAAGACTTGTACTTTTAGGCAGAAAAAAATGATGCTGGAAGAGATATAATTTGGTTGGCAGCATTTGGTATTTGGTTTACATTTTTGTGTTTTGAGATCCTTTCCTCCTCTGTCTGATTGCCTGGTATTTCAGCTGTGATGAGCTATGTCTCAGTTGCTAGGTCAGAAAGGTAGACATACTCAGAATATCCTTTCCTTACCCAGCATTTTCAGTTGTAATTTACTGTATACAGTGTATGCTTGGGAGACAACTTATCTTTTGAGCATGGATGTTGGTTTAGGCCAAATAAATGCATTACATAAGGGAAATAACACTAACAGTGGAAACTATTTATGGTAGTAATGGAGTTAGAGTAAAAGAACATTTCTGTATCTTTGATGACACTGCAGAACTTATTACTCAGTCTTGACAACCCAACTTGTGGATTTATATTTAAGTATAATACAAATGTATTCATTGTTAGAACCACTTGTTTTTGGTAATATAGTAACACTTGATTATACTGTTTTAATAAATATGTATGTGATCATTTGAATAGTCATATTACATAATTTACAGTTACCAAAATTCTATTCCTCATATCTTTGTGTGTAGATAAATCTCTGTACATTTTAGATATCTTAGATCTTTATTTTTCTTTATGAATTTTTCTCAGCTTTATCTCATATTAGAAATTTTTGTCAGTATTCATGAATCACTGACAATTCTGTTGAGCAACATATAGACCATTTTTAAACACTTGATCCAATTCATTAAGTAAAAGGAAAGAGAGTTGGCTAACTGTGGTCTCTGCCCTTGCATAAGTTTCTAGATAAGATGGCTATTGTTTTTATTAATCCAAACTAATTGTCATTTTTAAAAGAATGGTTTAGGAAAATATAATAATATATCTTGCATAATATTTTATAATTTTATGTTAATTTACAACATTGTACTCATTTTGAGCAATTTGATAGTAGGTTCTATGTCCTATGGTAAAGACATGAAGCATTTACATCATGGTCCTGCTTTTTATAATTTCCATAATTTCTCCAAAGAGGTAATTTAGTCCTTTTTACTTCTCATGCTGCATTCTTAATTAGAATATTTCCTATTTTCCAGAAATAAGACTTTCTACAGAAGTTTATTTTTCAAAATAACATCATGGAACCAATACCATTTTACCAATTACCCATTTTTTCCTGGAAAGACGGTATTTTAATACTTCCTATTTCTGTAATAAATGTATTCTTGCCTTCCTAAATAAGTGACATTGAATGTGATGTGCCTTAAGGTTGAATATTCATGATTATTAATTACAAATATCTACCATCTGCAATCCGGATAATTTATTATCTTTTATTTTACTTTTAGTGAATTGCTCTTTCAATTTAGCCTTAAGTTTCTATGCCCTTGATTTCTAATTATTCTCTAATGTAACAAGTGACACCCTATATAATGATCTCAGAATTTTCAGTTGGTTATAAGTAAAACAGCTTTGTGGTTGCGGTGCAAACCTTTAATCCCAGCACTTGGAAGGTGAAGGCAGGTGGAACTCTGAGTGAGTCCAAGGCCAGCATGGTCTACAGAGTAAGTTCCAGAACAGCCAGGGCTACACAGAGTAACTGTGATTTTTTTTAAAAAGAAGAATAAAGCAATTGAAGACAGGGGAAAGAGGTGAGAAAAATTTAGTAAAATACCAGAGGAAGGCATTGCAATGAACATTGTATGAGCTTGACAGTATAGTTCCTTTATATGTGGAATATACTCTATTTGGTTAAATAGGCCAAAGAATATACTCCATATGTTTTTAATATCTCATAATAGTAACAATATTTATTCATAAATATTCCAGTTTCCTCCAGTAATGAACACTTCTATTAAGAACCTATTATGATCCTAAAATGAGCTGGTTAGTAACTTAGTAATGAGTTGGGCCTTCCAGTAGTATAAAGTCAAATGAAGCAGTAGATGAAAGTAAAACTAACTAGGATATATTTCTCGAGGTAAGAAATATTGTATAGATTCAAAGTAATATTGTATCCCACAGAATGAGTAACATTTTGTTTGTGGATATCAAGGGAGCCATCACACCAATGGCATTAAAATTAGATATTAGGAAGTAGAAACAGTCTGTCTAAATGAAGAATGATTAGACAAAGAAGAAGGTATTTATGCAGAAATGTGAGTATAAGTTATTTTAATTGAGGTATTGAAGACACATATAAGACAATAAAGCATCAATGTGAACTACTGATGTAACAACTAATCTCTTTTCAGTTTTCATTTATTTATATCACTTTTAGGTAGACATAGATGCACAATATTTTAAAAGTTGGCATAGCCAGTGTGCAGTTCATGGTTTATCAAAGCACTTTATATATATAGACACAAAGTTTATACGTGAGTATTGGCCCCTTAATAGCTAGGGTTTTTGTACTTTTTAGTGTATAAAGTGCATTTTGGGTTGGTACACAAAGCTTGTGCAGGTTCTGAAATAGAAAATCTCATTCCAGCAAACTTTCAGGAAACAGATACCAATTCAGTTCATTAATGAAATAACATTGGTAAAGAGACTTTTAGAAAATAATTTTTCTTCATCAATTCAAGGGTTTTACAAAGTTAAGTATGGAAAAGATGAATAGGATTTTGAGTCTTTTGAGATATACTATTTATCAATTTTATAATTCTAAAATTGGTAACTTTTTGTATTTGTTCATATATGAATGCTGGGCCTCTGTGTCTTAAAATGAGATTAATAGTTGATTTCAAAAGATTTAAGTGATCTGTAAACTATTTGTATGTATAGATTGTTGTTTTGCTGTGTATTAACAGAAAGTTATAAGTACTGTATATGAGCATAAATGTCTTGCATATATAACTGCAACTATACACGCAACTACAACTATACAAAATAAATATATACAAATATATATTTATTATATATATAATAAATTTATATAATAATTCAATTACAAACTAGTATATTAGATAAGGGAATGACTTCCATGGATTTCTAAGTCTACTTTTAGATACAGTAATTAGAAAAAATTTTCTCTGTTAAAGAATCATTTAGAGATATAAAATTAATCTTTAAATTTGTTTTAATAATGTACACTGATATTGTATAAGTAAAATTTATTGTGAAAATTTTCTATGTGTATATATCATACATCAATGAAATTCCCCATCTCATTGTCGTTTCTTTTCCACCTTTCCACCACTGCTTATCCTCATTCTAGTCATAGTCCCCCTTCTGTTTCTTTCACTTTTTTATGTATAATTTGAGTACAAGAGTATACCAAATCTTCAAAATCCTTACTTAAAAGTGAAATAATAACAACAAAGACCACAAAACATCAATTAGGAAAGACAGAAGACTTGTACCAATAAGGAGTATTCTGGAGGAGTCACAACAGATATCAGTACTTATTTGCAGCCCAGTAAGTGAAGTCTCTTTTCCAGATAAGCACGATTTTACTACTGTTCTACTTTGAATATGTATGGCCCCCATAGACTCATGTGTTTAAATGGTTGGTCCATGAGGAATGGCACCATTAGGAAGTGTGGCCATGTTGGAGGAAGTGTGTCACTGTGAAGTCAGGCTATGAGTTTATGTATGCTCAAGCTGCGTTCAGTTTCCCAGTCTTCTTTTTGTGCCTATAGATGAAGATGTAGAGCTTTCAGTTCCTGTTCAAGTACCATATCTGCCTGCATGCCTCCATGTTTCTTGCCATGATGATACTGAAGTAAACCTCACAAACTGTAAGATAGCTACAATAAAATGTTTTCTTTTATAAATGAGGCCTTGGTCATTGTGTCTACTTATAGCAACAAAAGACTAACTATGATGAAAGTTGGTAACAGGGACTTGGATATTGCTGTGATAGGTCTGACCATGCTTTTGTTTGGAGGAATTTAAATTTGGGGACTTTGATTTAGGAAGAAAGTGGAATACAGTAATCACTGCTTAATTGACCACACTAGCTTAAGCATGAAAGACAAGTGCTGAAGGTGATTTAAACTGTGGGGTTTTAGAGGAGAAGAATTTTAGTATGTTGCCTAGATATTGTGATATTCTGTTAAAGAATGAGGCTTCCCTTTGTCCTTGTCCAAAAGAGTGTGCCTGAGATGAAAGTGAAGAGATTTAGATTAAATGCATTGGCAAAGGAAATCTTAATACAAGCTACCATAGACACTGTTCTGTAGTTCACTCTTATGAAAAGTGTTTTGATGAGATGTTGCAAGCTTAGAAAGGAAAATTGCAAAATGAATTTTTCAAGGATTAAAGGAACATCAGAAAGTTGAATGGTCCTAAATTCTGTGTTCAGGGAGATAAATAGATTAATTATATTAAATGGAATAAGAAAGTGGTGAACTTGGGCCAGATCCCATTCATCTACTCTCTCATCGTGTGAAAAGATATTGAAGCAAAGCCTAGTTCCAGATGTGGCTGTCCATACCTTTAGTCCTAGCACTAAGAAAATGGAGGTATGTAGATTTCTGAGTTCACAGTCTTTCAACAGAGAAAGTTTCATGACAGCCAAATATAGGCTGTGAAGAGAACCATCAAAAAGAAAAACCTGGAGAAGATATACTTGAACAAGTGGATTAAGTTGCAGCCTCAGCAAGCAGCAGAATTTTCAGCTTCAGCGACATGATTCTGGCTTTTGAGTCAAGGATAGAATATGGAATCTTCCTCCTTCACTAAGGAAAATTGCTGAGGCCAAGCAAATGACAGTGGTGTCCACGCATGTCAGTTTTCCATAATTTATTTGAGTACAAGAGTATACCAAATTCTTAAAATCCTTACTTGAGAAGCCATTGTGTGAATTCATGAAAGTGAAACCTGGATTGCCTTGGAGATTCTAAATGGTGAGAGATGTCAGAGACATGGGATACCTGCCCTAGGAAAGCTGCTAATAGGGAGTAAAACCAGCCGGAGAAAAACAAGTGTGTTGCATTTTATTTCTTCTTCTAAGTGAGATACAAGCATCCTTCCTTGGGTTCTCCTTGTTACTTACCTTCTTTGGGTCTTGGTTTACAGCACCCTCATCCTATACTTTATGGCTAATACACACTAAAAAGTGAGTATATACCATACATGTCCTTTTAGGTCTGGGTTACCTAATTTAAAATGGTATTCTCAAGTTCTATCTATTTGCCTGCAAAATTCATAATGTCTTTGTCGTTAATTGCTAAATAATTTTCCATTATGTATATATACCACATTTTTTTTTATTTTTCAATTGAGAAACATCCAGTTTGTTTCCAGTTTCTCATTGTTATGAGCAAAGCTGCTATGAACATAATTAAACAAGTGTCTTTGTATTATACTAGGGTGTATTTTGAATATATGCCCAAGAGTGGTATAGCTGGGTCTTGAGGTAGAACTCATTCCAATCTTCTAAGAAACCTCCAAATAGATTTCCAGAGTTGTTGTACAAGTTAGCACTTCCACCAGCAATTGAGGAGTGTTCCCCTTGCTACATATCCTTAACAGCATGTGCTATCACTTGGGTTTTTTATCTTAGCAATTCTAACAAGTGTAAGATGGACCCTCAGAGTAGTTTTGATTTGCATTTCCCTGATGACTCAGGTCATTAAGCATTTATTTAAGTGCTTCTCAGCCATTAAACATTTTTCTGTTGAGATATCTCTGTTTAGCATTGTACCCCATTTTTAATTGGGTTATCTTGTTTGTTGGTGTTACTTGTACAATCTCATGGCTGATGATTTTGTATTTGATAACCAATTGACAAGTTCTTTCCTTGAGAAAACTATTTCTCTCACTCTCAGCATTCCTTAGTTTCTATAGTTGAGATCCAATGAGATTTAGCCCTTTTCACATTGCTTTGTCTACTTGTGCCATCTTCGTTTCAGGTCCTTCTCTTAGCTCTTACATTGTTGTTCCCAGGCTCAGTCCAATGGTTGGCTGTGAGTATCTGCATCTGTATTGGTAATGCTCTGGCCAAGCCTCTCAGGGGACAGCCATACCAGGCTCCTGGTAGCAAGCCCTTCTTGACATCAGCAATAGTGTGGGGGTTTGGTGTCTTCAGATGGGATGGATCCCTAGGTGGGTGGTCTCTGGATGGCCTTTCCTTCAGTGTCTGTTCCATTTTTGTCCCTGAATTTCCTTTGGACAGGAACAAATTTAATATTGGGGAACTGACAGAAGAGTTGAGGTATAAGATAATTCTCCACATTCTTTTTACTCTTTGTATACCCAGAACTAGTCTAACAATAAATTCTATCACTTTTTGAAAAGTTCATACACAGAAGTTTCTTGTTGCTTTAACTGGCATCCTCTTTCTTCTCATCAGTATTCTTCTGACATACGTGCATTCATATGATGACCTTGTCCCTGGCTCTAGGCCAAATGATTTAGACACACACTATTGCTGAATGAGCCAGACACTGTAGATCAAGGACAGAAAAACTAATATTTAATGGCTTCTTTGATATCTTTTCCTTTTTTGTGAATTTCTTTCTGTTGCTTTATTTTTCTGTAGAGTTACAAGTAAATTTATTGCTGTCTCAGAGATTATAGCTTTATGTTCTGTTTCTGATATGTATTTGGGGCTTGATAATTAACACCTATGTATAACTTATTCTTCTGAAATATTCTCCCTCACCAACTTCTACCAATAATAGGAGATATTCATTTTTCTTGAGTGTCTCTTTCCATTCTAGCAAAAAATTTATTGACAACCTGTTTTGAACTAGGAAATACACAAGGAAAGAACTGGATGGAATGACAGGTGGATTGTGTATTCTAACTTAGGTTAGGTGGTCATCAAAAGCCTTCTTGAGAGAATAAAGATTTATTGTTATTGCTTTGTTTTGTTTTTTTAGACAATGGTTCTTTTGGAATTAAACTCTTAATCCACTATCATAGCCTTTGAAGTAAATTCCAGGGTGATGTTACTATGCCTAGTAATAACTAGAAACAAGAAAGACAAATAATATCTAGACAGTTAAACTCTAGTGAGAATATTTAAGTAGCTAAAACTCATGAACAAACCTACCTAGGTGGTAAAGGCCCACAGTAACTTAGACTAAAAAGCAAGCAACCATTGTCACCAAAATATATATAGTACGGGGAAATATAGCACAAGATGTTGATGAGAGGTAGACAGTTGTCTGGTTACATAGTATCACATGCTTCCAACTAAATGTCCTACTTGAAAAAAAATAAATGTTGAATATCTCTTCTACTTTGTATTTGGGTTTTCTGAAGAAATGCTGATTGACAGAAACTTGGAAGAGTTAACTTAATGTTATCATTCCACGCAACAAATGGTCATTGTGAGAAATCAGGATAGATATTTAAATCAGAATCCTGGCGATAGAGTCAATGAAACAGTGCTGCTTACCAGCCAATTTTCTCATGTAATCCAGGACCGCCTGACCAGGGTTAACATCTCTCACAGAGACTAAAACCCTCTTGTAGCAATTAGGAATCAATAACATACCCTCTAAATAACCACAGAGCAGTCTTATGGGGGCAGTTTCTCAAATGAGAGATCCTCATCTTTAATTACTATATTTTGTTTAAGTGGAAAAAAAAATCTCACCAGCACAGCATCCTCATCCAAAAGTTTGTTTCATAATCCAGAGTTGCTTGGATTTTGGAAAATTGTAATTGTATATAATGAAATATATTGTGGATAGCAGCCAAGGCTGTGCTTATAATTAATGTATGTTTCATATTCAAAAAGCACATAGCTTGAAATTAATATGCACAGTATTTTTTTTAAAGAAACTTTCACAAAATAATGTTCCATGGTGTGGAATTTTTCACATGTTGTATCATGTTAGCACTCAAACACTGAAATTTAGTGCATTTCAGATTTTCAGATGACAGGGAATTAGCATTGATTCCAGGAGTTTGTGATAAAGAAATTAAAGAACAGGGAAATCAAATGACTTAAATAGCAGATGTTACAGACAGGATTCAAGTTCAAGTGCTCCAGCTTTAGAACTGAATGGAGTTCTTTATTTGTCAGTATGATAAAAAAAAAAAAAAAAAAAAAAAAAAAAAAAAAAAAAAAAAAAGACAGGCCTGAAACAAATCATATACTTTTTCATATTTTCTTTCCTTGAATGTTTTATTCATTTTACTTTCTGTGTGATTGTTTTTCTTGCATGTATGTATATGTACCAAGTGTATGTTTGGTGTTGGCAGAGGACAGAGAGGATATCCAATTCTCTGAAACTGGAGTTATGCAGGATTGTGAACCATATGTGGGAATCAAACCAGGGTCCTCTCCAAAACCACCAAGTGTTCTTAACTGCTGAACTATCTCTAGCCCATATGTTTGCATTTTCTGTGATAATTCTGAATGAATCAAGGAAAACTGATTGATAAGCAAAGAGAAAGTTGGTAAAATAATTAATGAAACTTTGTGATGGCCTAAACACATCTTAATCATGGATTGTCTCTGGGGGAGTGAGAAAAAGACAGACAAATAGTATAGAATTGAAAGAGCTAACATTTCAGCAAAGAACAGATAAGTGAGATGCTGTAATTACAGTAATCACATTTATTGAAAACCATGACAATGGTAATTGCAGGTTATTAACAGTTACACTGAAGCCCAGGTCATCACTCCTTTTGTAATAAATATGAAATTGTCACTTTAAATGAGCCTTTCATTGATATGGTTCTTCAGTTTCTATAACACCCGACAATTTTAATTTTTTAGAACATTATGATTATGCAAAGATTAAACTTATAAATAATGAGTCTCAGCATAATCCATTAAAGCTACTGTAACCATAATACCATACACTGGATGGATTATGAACAAGAAAAAATTTCATTTCTCAGTGACTGGAGGTAAGGCAATGGAAAATCATGTTGTTAGCACATTGAATATCACATTAGTTTGTAGATAACTTGTTTTCACTGAAACCTTACCCAATTGAAGAAGGGAACTAGAAATATTTTTCCCTCCTAATATCCTTACCTTGAGTGTTAAGACTTCTGGAATCTTGTAGGTCAGGGGGACATAAACATTCAGACCACAGCAATTCCTCACCTCCAATCATATCATAGGAAATCATAGACAACCTTAAATCACATCAGTTAGGATCTACACCCCCAAAATATTAGTTTTTTCCCTTATCTTTAAAGACTTACTGGGCAGATACTGATTTTTTTATTTTTTAGGTGTTTAATTCAATGTTTAATTGCTACCTAGTGCCTAGAAGAATATTATATATTGACAATAAAATCACATATTAAAATGTGATTTTGATTTGCATATATCAGTGATCACTGGGTGGCACAGATAAAGATACATGGTCAGGGGAATTGGTTATAATAAGTCAGCATATGCATTTGTAGGTATCACATATAAAATTGTGTAATGCTAGTATCTATAAAATTGGTGATTAGTAGCTGAATACAGTTTGCTTTAAAACAGCACTATTATGAACACTGATAATAGAATCATATGTTTATAAAATTTAGAACAAAAGACATTTTCTATAGTCTCTACTTTATCTGTAAAGTATTAAAAATATGGATTATAGTCCATTGTATTTTATTCATCTTAATTTTTTCAAAGTATATATGTACAAATGTAATTGTATGCTGAGGTCACTCAAAAATTAATTTTATAAAATCCAAGTCTAACATTCTCCCATGTTAAAGATTTAAAATCCCTAGAGATGATCCAGTACTGGTTTTGGTTTTGGTAGACACTATACGTCTCTACCAAATGGTCACAGTTTTTAGTGAATACTGTTCTTCCAGAAAATGTCTTATGTATATAATGTGGTAGAAAGCTAATGGTACAAGTGTAGAAGTAATGTGTGAAACAACTAACTGGTTCATCTCTCTGATTCTTGCATTTACATTTGATGACTTCCTATATATAAGTTATATTACTTTATGGACAATAATTATTTTTTTTAGTCCCAGTGACTAGTAAGTAAAAATGACCCTTCCAGATATCACATGTGAATACACATTATAGAATTCCTACCTCTTCAGCTGTACTTTCTACTTTTCCTGTTCCTGATATTGTTTCATGAAGCTAAGCTAGTAAACCTCTACAAATAAAAAAAATTACATGCATTAAGCATTTTCTTCACAATTGGAGAATGTTTCCTGTTCTTATCTTACTTGTTATAGGGTCTTATGTATCCTACTCTATCTTCAAATACTTTATATAGATAAAGATGGCCTTAGACTTTTGATCCTTCCACCTCTCTGTCTCACATGTGCTAGGATTACAGCCATGTGTCACCGAACCTGGTTTTGAGTGGTACTGAGAATTGAACCTAGGGCTTTATGAATATTACATAAACATAAGGTCAACTGAGCTGTATCACCAGTTCCATGACTTCCAGAGTTATATAGCTGATTCAAATTCCTCCAAATATTCATCCATTTATGTAATAGCTAAAACCCACTTATATTGTGAGCCTTTGAGAAAAATACCAATAATTTTTAAACAGTGCAAATAATCTTTTTGTCCAACACAATAAAAACAGGACTCCTGGACTCAAAATTCTATTTATGAAAATTATATATATATATATATATATATATATATATATATATATATGTGTGTGTGTGTGTGTGTGTGTGTGTGTGTGTGTGTGTGCGTGTATAACCACTTTACACTAAAAGATTATTTTGGTATATTTTAAAACTAAAAATAGTAAAAAGTATCACAAATCATCTCATCAGTGAGGAAAACAATTCATGTTTCATATTTTTTTTACATCTTCAACATTTTGTTGTCATTTATTTTATCAATGGTAGATAATCTGACTACAGTAAAATCAAATCTTGAAGTAGTTTCAGTTCCCTGATAGTTAAAGATGTTGAAAATTGTGCCAAATATCTATTGGTAATTTCTATTTCTTCTTTTGAGAGCTATCTATTCAGTTTATTAGCATATATATTAATCAGATGAATTTTGTGTTTATTTTTTGAAGTTCTTTATACATTCTAGATACTTACTCCTGTCTGATATACTGGAGAGAGATTTTTCCATTCTGTAACATGTTTCCTCATTCTTTTGAGAATTTTTTTTGTACAAAAGGCATTTAATTCATACAATAATATTTTTTAATTCTTAGGATTATTTCTTGTAAACAAAGAGAGTCTTTGTTTAGAATTCTTTCATCTACCTTATATTTTGAAGTATTTTACCCATATTTCTTTAGCATTTTATACATTTCAGATTTTAAATTATCTTTATGTATTGCATTTTAATCCTGTGTCTTGTTATCAGGATAATACTAGATTTGAAGAATAAGATTGATAATGATTTTTTACTTTTTATTTTATGAAATAATTTTTAAAGGTTGTTAGCTCTGCCTTAATGTTTGTAAGTGTTCTTCTATCAGTCTGGCCAGTCCATAGCTTTTCTTTGTTGGTGGATATATTATTATTACTTCAATATTGTTGTTTTGCATCTCCTTTTGATCCTATAAGAGATACACAAACTAGGGTCTGATGACTGTTTTTAGAAATAAGTAACCTTTCTATGGTTGCTTTCCCAAACCACTGTCAGACTAAACTAGCTGGGAGAGAAACCATTTCCTGTTCAAAGGCTACTTATTTACCATTCTGGTCTCATTAGTTGTGATTTAAAATGCAAACAATTAGTATAGCCCCTCTAAGAAACACTCCATAGTTTCTTATAAATGTAAAGATACAACAAATAATAAAATTTACCCCAAAGAAAGAAAAATGTATCCATGCTTCTGACTGTTAATCTTCATTGTCAATATGACTGAACTTAGAATCTCTTAGGAAACACACCTGTTGTCAGAGCTATGAGGAACTTTCCAGAGATGTTTAACTAATGAAGAATGACCAACCTTGGATGTGAATGACATTATACAAATGGCTAGCTAGTGTCACAGACTGAGTAATTGAAGGATGCAATGGGAATTCCTTTCCTGCTCTATTACTATGTCGTTTCTGTCATGGTGGATTATATACCTTTGAAATGTGAGCCAAAATGGTAAACCCTCCCTTGTATTTAGTTTGAAGAAGGAAACACCCATGGTTGAAAGTGATGTCTAGTCAAGTGGCAGACAAAGTGACAAATCAGAGAAAGATTTGACAGAATAAAATATGTTCTACCTCTAATGAGAAGAGAGAGGAAAGAGAAGGTGCTTAAGGGGCAGTGCAGAGAGAGGAAGAAGGCAGTTTTATCAGGAGACTTATACAGAGACAAGTTGCAGAGAAAGAATAAACAGGTGAATATAGAATAAGTCAGAGAATGAGGGAGAGCTGGGACATTAGAACATATTGTCAAAGTTAATATGAGGCTAAGCAGAGCAATTCAGTAAGAAATTGACAGAAGCTATATTGAATCAACCAGCCAGAGATCAGAAAGAACTAGAGAGAGTAAATGTATTCAGCAAGAAGTTTCAGAGGCTGAAAAGAATCTAGGCCTAGATAAGATTGTCCAGAAGGTAGAAGCTTCCAGGACTAGGCCTAGGTTAGCACATGGAAGCAGTAAGCCTTGAAGATGACAATTACATGAGGAGAATAAAAGTTACATTTACTTGCATCAGTATTATTTCCAAATGATCTTTTTATTTTTATCAGTCAGTGGCTAAAAAAGGCATCATTCAAAGTCACCATTCCTACAAATCAGTACTTTTGGATGAGTGGAAAAATAGTGACACTCTCATACAATGAAATGCTATTTAGGAATAACAGAATATTGCCATGGACCAGAAGTATGAGAAGAAAATTAAGAGTGGCAGAAGGGAACTTCATTCCATGAGGAAAATGATTCAGATTTTAAATTGGCATGACTATTACATGACTATTCCTGTTTGTTACACTTTATTGGAGGAATCCCTTAAGGTGCCTGTAGTCCATTTAATGTAAATTGCATTGCCACAAAATTGGCTTAGAATGCATAATAAAAGGATGCATGTCTAAATAATTGTTTGAGTAGTTGAAGAACTTGCAGTTGAACAACACTGATGAGTTCTTACTGGGCTTATATTTCCTCGCCAAAAATAATGTGACATTTATCTGCATATTATCACCAATGAATCTTTGTAAACTACTACAAGTTGCCTATTTGTGGGAGATGTCTAGTGAAAGTAAATTTAGTTCACGATATTTAATTAAATAATGCAAAACTGTATTCAGTACCGTTATTTCCAGTAAGCCACGCATAAAAGGTCATTCCTTCCTCACACTTGCGGTAATGCTATAGGTGAAAGACAATTCATTCTGATTCAACTTGTATTTATTTGATTATGAATGGAACCAACCAACTTGATACCACTTCTGTTACCTCTACCATTTTTTCCCAAAATCTGTTTGCATGCAGACATTTACATATATTTTCAGAGTATTTTTTTCTTTTATTTATTAACAGATTTTACATGCACAATCTATGGCTTCTGGGTCAAATTCAGTTTCCTGGTAGTCATTTGCATTTATATCATGCCTATTTTCTTTTGGATATGGAACATGTGTGAGCAGCATGTTGATATAATAGAACATATCAGTTTTTCTTAAGAGTTTTTTCCTTAACACAATATTTAGAAAGGTCATTTGTCTTAGTTAAGATTAGATTACTGTGATAAAGCACCAAGGCCATGAGCAACTTGTGAAGGAATGGGTTTATTTATTTCGTTGTACAGATTGTAGTTCATTATCCATGGAAGTCAGAGCAGGGAACTCAGGGCAGGAATCTAGTGTCATGAATGGAAACAGAGGCTACAGGGTATGGCAGTTACTAGCTTGCTCCATATGGCTTGCTCAGTCTGCTTTCTTATGCTATTCACCAGCCCAGGAATGGCACCACCCATTGTGAGTTGGGCCCATTCACATTAATCATCAAAGATAAGTCACCACAGTCTTGCCCACAGGCCAATTTGGTGAGTCTAGCTTCTGTCATGGAAACCATCGCTCTTTATCTTATTTATAACTATAAACAATAAATTTGATTTAAAAATAACATTTCATTTTTAAACCTTTGTGCTTTTCTGGAACTTACTTGACTAGACAAAATAATAAGAATACATATAATTGTTTTGTCAAAGAATTAATTTATTTTCCCAGAAATGTATGTTAAAATGTTTCTCCCTACTTTTAAAATGTTTTCACTACTTTTAAGGTACTGTTGGTCTATTTATAAAGGTGTGTGTAGTGGAGTATATGTGGGGCCTTGGTACTATTTTCTGCATACTTTTTCTGTTTTCTTATAGCATTTGTTTTTGCTGTAGTAGGCATTGAACCTCAAGCTTTGTATGTTCTAGAAAATTATCCTACCACTAGAATATCATTAGCAATCTTTCTCATTTTATTTTCTTAAATTATTTTATGTATTTATTCTTCTACATATATTATATCCAGAAACCACTCCCCCCCTTCTCCTCCATCTCTGCCCCCACCTTCTCTCTTGTTTAGATACATTCTTCCTCCATTTCTTTTAAGAAAATGTCAGACCTCCCAGGGATAACAACCAAATACATTATAAGAAGTTGCATGTCTATTCATCTTGCTGAATGGCTGGTTTTGTTCCCTTTCTGTAAAACATCAGTAATCCTCAGACCAAAAGTCCCTGCTAGATTGAACATAATGAAGATTTCTTTTGGAAAACTGGACTCTGTCCCTTGCCATTAACTCTTTTTCAACTCAGTCCCAGTTTGTTCTGTCAAACAGATGCCGACTCCTGTGTTCATTTATTCTTTGTTATAAGTTAATTGAAACAGATAATTAGCTATGTCATTTGGCTACTTCATTTTCACTGAAACACCACAACCACAAACATTGTTAGTTTGTTCAAAACCTAATTTCCTTTTAAGGGCTCTTAAATTACTTTTTAAAAACTAGGGCATGTACAAAAGAAGTGACATATAATAAATTGCTTAAACATATACTCTCACAGTTTCTCCTCCAAAATTTTTCCTCTGAATGTTTATTTTAGTGATATTACACATGCCCCATATAGTACATTAAATGATTATATTACTTATATAGCAAAATTGACCAGCAAACCATTTCAATATGGTATCATTAAAATAATCTATTTTCTTAATTCAAAATGGTGATTTTTGCTAACTTCAGTTTAAAAGTCCTTACCATAAATTGTAGCTATAAATTTTTTGCAACCTATTTTTAATAAGCATTCAACCTCTCCTCTAGCGCACCATCCAGCAGAGGTAGTGGAAGAGAAAAGCTATTAGACCATGGGGTAAGTGGACCTGTTCAGCAATAGCTCTTTGGGGAGAACTTGATCTTCTTTGGCAGCTGTTCAGTCCCATGGCAAAATCAAAGCTGATTCAACAGCTGCAGACCAGTCCTCTAGGTAGGCAGCCACCAAAGCATGAAGCAGCAGCTACAGTCCAATCTTTTCAAAAAGCAGCCATCTGGCACAAACCAGCAACTGTAGTTCGATTTTGAAGAAATCGCCAGGTTCGCCATTCTGTCTGAGGTGAAGCTGCAGAAGTGTCAGGCTAATATAGGAACCTCTGGAGGAGCTCAACAAAACTATGTAAGGTAAAGCAATACCTGTGGGTCTTTAGTGAAAGTTAGCTAAGCAGAGCAAAAGAAACCAAAGTTCAGTGCTTGTCTCCCACTGTCTATGGGGTCATAGTTACAGTCTTTCATCAAGATTTCTTTTATGTGTGTGCTATAGGCAAATATCATTTCACCTGTGTCTGCTTCAGGAAAACAGTGTTTCATGTGTTGGCTTTAGCAAGACATCCTTTCACCTGTGTGCCCCAGCAAACCATCATTTGGCATAACTGACTTTCTAAAAAACGAGAAGTATCCACTTCAATGAACTATTATTCACAAAATATAAATTTGAACTGAATCCAGGAAGGGGTAAGCTAGATAACTTTCCTATGTTTGACAAACAGAAAAAACGGTTTCTCATAGGAAAATTTTAAAAATGAAGCAAATGAACACATTACAGACACAACTGCTATGTACTCTTAAGTCTACTTATAGACTACAGTATATAAACTAAACAGACATGAAGTTCAGGCTGATTTGTTCCCCTTTTTGCTTTTCTGGTATGTATTTGTAAATTCAAGTGCAAATGAGACAGTAAGGCACTGTGTTTAGGCCACAGTTAGTGGTTCTTGTTCTTCTCTTTCTCCAAGATTGTCAAGTGATAGTGCAGTAATGGAAATGATAATATTTTATTATTTGGTTTTTACATAGTGAATTCTATTAGCAGAGTAAAAATAATAACATATTTTTAGTTAATTCAATGTCCATCAATATTTTAAAAATATTCTTGTAAGGCAACTGTCTAAATTTTATTTCACTTTGCAATCTATAAAAAAATCCCTTTATCCATGAAAGAGGAAATTTTTATTGCTTTTACAATGTCACAATCTAAAGAAACTAATTTAAATTCAGACAGACTCATGCACAGTGTATTTGCCCTGACGAATTTAATTATGCACTATCAAAGAGTGATCACAGGAATTAATTTCACAATATCAATATGAATTACTTTTTCATTTAAAGTGTTCACTACAATTCTAAATGTAAGTCATTTATAATAACATTTCCATCATTTTTTCAAAGAATTGGCATAGGTAGGATCCAAGTACTTTTTACAGTTTTTAATGCCTATCTCTTTATGAGTCCTGTTAGCTTGTTTTCTACCCTATTATGAAATATGTGACTTAAGCAACTTCTAAATAGAAACCGTTTATTTGATTTCACAGTTTAAAGGTTGCATTCCAAGATCAGGTTCACTTTTCCTTTTGTGTTTCAGGAAGGGGGGGGCAGAATGACAATGACAGGAAATATTTGGTAGAAAAAAAATGCTAACTTTGTGCCAAGGGAACACGAAGAAAAAGAAGTTACCATGAGTTCACAATTTCTTCCCATGAATGTGCTCCCAAGGATCTAAGTTTCTCACATGAAGCCATTTTGTTCTAAAGGTTCCAAGAGCATCTCTGTGCTAGCCGACATTGATTTTATGTTTCTCAAAGTGTGATAGGTGTGATTCACCAGTATAGGATCATTAAATTTTAAATTCTTTATTCATCCATAAAAATGAATATCCTCTTACTGATTATAACAAGAATGGGACTGCAGATTATTAGGTTAGAGTTGTAAATGAGACACAAAAGAAATACTTCAAGTTTTCTGCCAATGTGAAAAAAATTAGTCAACCTCATAGAATAATAGAGTTAACAGTGGTCACTCGAGCCTAGAAAGGTGAGGGAACATGTGAGATAGAAAAAAGTTAAAAACCCAGAGCTGAGGAATATATTCTAGTAATAATAGGAAAATATAAGACAATCAGTGGTGTCTTTTTAAAGAATTTTTGGTTGGTGGTTTAGTGCCTGGGAGCTTCTTTTTAAAGTCTCCAACATATAATAATAATACTTGGTTGAAGAGATAGAAATCCATGGTTCAGAGGATGGCTCAGTGAGTGTCACAGGAACATGAGAATCTGCCTTTGAATCCCCAGAACTCATGCAAAGTTGGGCACAGAGGCTTTAGTCTAAAATCTAGGCACTCATTCTATGAAATGGGAGGTAGCAACAGGAGAATTCCCAGAAGCTCATAGGCCAACCTAACTAGTATATATAGTGGCAAAAGAGAGACCCCGTCCCAAGCAAGGTAGGAGGTAAGGACCAACACTTGAGATTTTTCTATAATTTTCTCACCTCCATATCTGCACTATGACCTGTGCCACTCACACTCACATACATTGATGCAAACACACACACACACACACACACACACACACACACACACACACACACAGAGAGAGAGAGAGAGAGAGAGTGAGAGAGAGAGAGAGAGCAGCTTATCCCAATTCAACTATACACTGTGTATGTATATTGGATTACTATAATATAACACATAAATATATACACATTAAAATGTAAAATAAAAATGAAGATCTGTATTCTGACACATAAAGACTAAATTAGAACTTCTTAGTTTAAAAATCTAAACTTTCAAATATCAGAGTGATTATGAGAGTTTTCTATAAAGTTTAAGAAGTACTGTCTTAAACATAGAGATTCTGACAGTACCCTCTCTACGTCATTCTTGAGAAAACTTGACCCTGCTCATTTATATTCTGATGATACTGAAAGCTGTATCTGTAGCAAAATTCTCTCCTGAGATGCAGACCTATATATAGACCTGCATATCTCATAGAGCTGAGACATAATGTCATGAAATAATCTCTTCACCTTGCCACTTGACTGAGAACACAGGGACACTCACACTCCTCCTTCTAAAGCTTAATGGCAGCCAAATCAAGCTGGATGATGTCAAACACATCGACCTAATGGGCAGATACTGTCACTTTCTCTTTTATATATTTTCATCCAACCACTTCTTTCTTCATTCTTATTGCCTATCTTATTAAAATACTCTGTTGTCTCTTACAGGACATACTCACATCTTCTTTACTCATTTGTACTTGGTCCCTATTAATTTTTGTTGCAAGCAATATCATCATCATTGCAAAATACAAATTGGTTAGATGACTTTTTCTCTGCCTCCTCATTTTTTTAAATAACCATAGAGATATAAGCCCAGTATTATTAAATACTGATACTGAATTTATGACAGGATTACTTCAATCTCATTAATAGTTTCTCCTGCCACTTGCATTTTTCCCCCATGGAAACATGTTCATCTTGTTTCTGTCTAACAGAAATAAAAGTTTTCTGTTGTAACAGCACACTACACTGTTTTTCCTACATAGTTTATATTAAGCCATTAAAAAATTTTTCTTTGTGTATGTAGTGTCTGTGTGTGTATGTGTGTGTGTGTGCAGCTCTGTACACCATGTGTATGATATGTGTGTATACATGTATGTCAGATCCTGGTTGAAACCTCATCAACTTTGAATGGAAAACACTTATTAAATACAATAAAATATACCAAATAAGCAACCCTTAGAAACAAATAATGGGTTATACTCTGGTTTTGTTACATACAATATGAGGTCAAGAAATGTTTTTCTGTACTTTAAATCCTTAAATAATATTTTAGATTGTTCAAATAATGTTTTTTTTATTCGCCCACATTTTTGTCTACTAAAAGGAAAATTCTTATGACTTAGAAAAGTACTTGGCACACAACCAGTACTTAATAAATATCAACTATCCCTTTTCCTTTTATATTTCAAGAATTAGTATTTGCCACTCTTATTATTTTATAGATTTCAAAAGTGTCTTCCTCCCATATATGCCACCCCTATAAATAGTGAAATTTATTTGAGTATAACAGATTTTTCCCTACTGTCTTGCATATTCAAGGGGATTCTCTGCATTTTCCTTCACTCTGGCATCTAGTGTGATAACTAAAGTTATAAGAATTATTTTTCAGCTGAAGAATATGTTCAATTTTTATATAGAATTTCCTGATAATGACCAACATTTTTCTTGCCTTACAAACTATGTCAACACTGGGGACAGTATCTTCAGGGAATCACCTAAAAGAGTTTCCAGATCAAAATCCTTCCCTGCAAGCATAATTGATAGCTCCAACCCCAACTGCTAAACCCAGTGATTGAGTATGGGTTTTGCCAACAACAGAAATTTTTTGTTACTTATTGTAAAGGACATTAAAAAATGGCTTAGCCATGGGGCAGGCTGATACTGATAGTGTTATTTCTCACTTGGTTGATTTTTAAAAAGATTTGTTTGGACACACAAGAAAGTTTTACAAGAAGAGGAAAATAGGACTTTTATATAAATTTGTTCACAAAGTTTTATGAGGTTTTTAGAAGATTTATAGCCAATTCAATTCTTATTTTCCTTTGGCTATTTTTGACTATAGATGATCATTTGTGAAAGTTTGTAAAGAACGTTTTCTAAGTAAATATTAGGTTCATAGTTTTGCAGCAACATTTCAAATGAAAATTTTGAGGAACAATTTAAATAAGCCAAAGAATAACTGTTTTAGACATGGGCAGATATGAGAAGCTATTTATTCCAATATAGAGATAAAAGAAATTAAATGTTATATATATATATATATATATATATATATATATATATATATATATCATATGAAGATAACAACTGTCAAAAAAGGTTTATTGGAGCCTATTACTCTAGAGAAGCCTAATGCACTAGACTCCAGAATAATAGATCCAAGAAAAATGAAATGACTTATCCTTACAGCCATATAATCAAACTAAATATTCACACACACACACACACACACACACACACACACCAGTTTTTAGTCTTTACATGTAACTATTATTCACCTAAAATAATTGTCATCTCAGAGACTTACTGCCGAATAAGCTCAGCCTTTCTAGTTCTTTCTGAACTCTGGATGGCTGGTTCAACTCAGCTGTCTCAAACTCTTCTCCATACTGACTGATTCATTTTGGCTTCTCTCAGCTTCTCACTGAATTGCTTTGCTTCACCTCAAACTAACTCTGGCAATTTGTTCTAATCTTCTAGCTTCATCTTTTGCTCTGGTTTCAACAGCCTCTGCTTACTGCAGTGTATTGCATGAACTCATTTAAAACTCAATTCCACTGCATAGCACTCATTTCACTGACTCCCAAGTGACTGACTCTCTGTCCCTGTGCTGCTTTTAAATAGCTTCTCTTCCCTGTACTATGTTCCTGTGAGTTGGGCATGTCCTATCTCTGACTCATTCTGTCAAACTTTGCTCTAATTCATCACTTTGTCTTTATTTATTTATTTGTTGCTATATAACTTTATTGCCTCTTAATTAGATGCAAAAAGTTATATAGCAACAGGCCCAAAGCAGGATCCAGCTCAAGCAGAAGCCCCAAGGACTGACACTATTACTGATGCTATGGAGTGCTCACAAAAAGGTACCTATCATGGCTGCCCTCTGAAAGACCCAACAAGCAGCTGAAAGAGTCAGATGCAGATATTTACACCCAATCAATGGACAAAAGCTGCTGACCTCTGTGGTTGAATTAGGAAAAGGCTAGAAGATGCTGAAGAGGAGGACTACCCTGTAGGAGGATCAGCAGTCTCAATTAACCTGGACCATGAGATCTCTCAAACACTGGACCACCAAAAAGACAGCATAGACCAGATGATATGAGGCCCCAACACATATACAGAAGACTGCCAGGTCTAGGTTCAATCAGAGATGATACACCTAACCCTCAAGAGACTGTAGGCCCGAGGGGGATTAGAGGTCAGGTGGGGTGGGGGTAGGGAGATAATCGTGGAGACAGGGGCATGGGTTGTAGGTATGGAATGTGGAACAGTCAGAGAGTGGACAGGGTGGGGGGAATAAATATGGAGTGTTAAATTAAATAAATAAATAAATAAGTCATATTAGACTAAAACATTCCATTACACTGTGATTTATAGGTGAAGATTTTTTTTTTGGCTCTTAAAACAAAAATGCATTGGTTTGCATTCTGTACCTAGATAATAAAAGTTCCTTTTCCATACACACAAATGGGCTCATAGAAAACACATAACTTTTAGAAACTGGCTTTAATCACTTAGAATATTTTTGATTTTCACCAATGCTGATTCATAGATCAATAGTTTGAAACTTAATTTTTGCACAATTTTTTCTCCATTCTGTTTATTTCTTACAATATACTTGTCCATTTTTTACATTGGTAACTATGCACAATGTTGTAATAGATATTCATTTATAAATTTCTCTGTATTATATTGTTTCAACTTTATGGGTTCATGCCTTTAAATAGATCTAACAAGCATGAATTTAGTAGGGAGAAGAAGGAACCTGGAAGCCGAAGAAAGGGGTAGAGGCAAGAGTGAAGTAGATGCACTGATTGTGCGTCAAGTTCTTAAAATAAAAATCTCACTGAATACAAGATGTCTAAATATGTTTTCACTACTACTGAGTTCACCTTTTGATCACCAAGAAGAGTTGTTTATTTTTAACTAAAATTTTTTAATTTTGACAAAGTTCCATTATTAAATAACTCAAAGTCATAAAGATTTTCTTGCACAGCCCCTTTGAAACCTTTCAAAGTTCTATGATTTATGTTGACATCCGTGATCAATTTTCAGTCTACTTCTGTATAAACTGTGAATTTAATGTATGTCTATGATTCATACACTCATACAAACAATTTTAGTTACTGAATTTTTGGGTGGTATGATTAATGCTTTCCATCTAATTGAAGAAATTTGGGTCCTTGAAATATTTTGTTACCCCTGCTACATTTCCTTTATAAGGCACATGTTAATATACGAAATGGTGTTTTATATTTCTTTGAAGCTCTGTTTGGTTTTTCTTATCCTGTTTTCTTTGGTGTGGATAATCTGTACTGATCTTCATGGAAATCTACTGATTATATCTTCTGCAGGCACACGTTTCTGTTGATGCCCTCTAATGAATCATTCATTTCACTTACTGTAATCTTTAAACTCCATAATTTCTATATGATTCATTTTTTAAAATAATTTACATAATGTTACTGATATTGTCCTTTTTGGCTACTTTTTCCTGGGCTTTATCTCTTTACAAATGATGTCAACTTGTTCCTTGAATATACTTAAAGTTGATTTAATGTAGTTGAGCAGTATGTACAGTTTATGGGCCTCCTACATAGAAAGTTTTCACCTTGATTTCCCCCTTGTCTATAGACCTTATTTTCATGTCCTTTGAATGTTTCAAAAATTCCTGCTGTTAATGATTGCATATGTTAAATAGATCACATAATTTTCCCCATAATTTATATATGGTTTATCATGGATGATAATTCTTTTGATTTGGGTTGATTCTAAAATTTTTTATTTTCCGTTTTATCGTGAATTGATATGAAATTTCTGCTTAGTTAATATACTGACTGGATTGATTTTTTCCTAAAAGGTTTGAACCAATACCTATAGTTTGAATTTTTTTAATCTATTTTTAATTATGGTTCTTAAATGCTTTACCTTTTCTTGTAGCCTACCACCCACCAGAGGTAGTGTGAAAAAAACATACAGGGGAAGTGAACTTGTTTAGAAAGGTTCTTTGGAGCAACTCCCAGCTGTGTTGTCTGGAAATCAGCAGTTCAGTTCACAGGTGAGCAGTGGCAGTTTGATCCACTGCAAACTAAACACTTTACAGATAACACCAACAGTCTAGTTCTATAGAGTCAGATTAGCAAACAGGAATCAGCAGTGATGGCAAGACATATCAGATTCAGACAGACCTCTGCCTTAGCTCAAGCCTGCAATGGAAGGGACCAGGAGGAACTCCAGGAGAAGTTCTCAGCTGTGCCACTCTCAGCAAAGCTAAGATCAGCAAAGGCTCAAGACCAACAAGTAAGCAAACATAGCTCAGCCTCCATCACTGTCCTTCCAGTCGTATTTATACTCCCTCTAAACATGATGAGTCTTCCACGGGTCTTGCCTCAGTACATGTCTTACATAAGCAAGAGAGTCTGACTTACCAAAACTCCATGTGAGTCTGGCTCAGCTGTCATCACTCTGCCAATCAGCCCGAGTCTGTGGAGGAGGAGGCAAGAAGACACAACATACCACCAGAAGATTTTTGGTGCATTTCTCTCTATGGAGTCCCAACAAAACGAGTTCGGCTACACAATGTAAGGAGACCAATCAATATGTGCATTGTTAGTGAAGACTCCTTCATGTGTTTGCCACACCAAAACACAATCCAACACAACTGACTTTCCAAAGAACCCTTAAGTTTCCACCTCAAATACCTCTAAAATATTTCTGAGTCTCCTGACTCTGCATGCCCAAGAGTTCTCTACCTTTTGTGTGTGTGTGTGTGTGTGTGTGTGTGTGTGTGTGTGTGTGTGTGTGTGTGTGTGTTTGGAGGTACTTTCCCATCTCTCAGGAAGGTTTGTTGCTCCTTTTAAAAGCTTCCTCTTATCACTGCACAAGATCTTAAATGTCTCTTCAACAGAAAAATATTGAGTACATTTCTACATACATTGTTTGATGTTAAAATATTATTTAAAACAAGCTCTCCTACTTTTCTAAGTTATGAATAGGCCTACATCAAAAGTTACAACTTTTGTAATTCATGATAATTACTAAGTGAGAGTCTGACTTTTAAACCATTTTTTTCTTTAAATATTTCTCAATAACAGACATTAACAACATATAAGACTGGATCTACAGTATAATTCCATAGGTAGTTCTAATATGAATAATGTGTGTTTTATATAAAAGGTCACCATTAAATATCTAAGGTTTTATGGTTGACAATATAGCAAGTGAAGACCTAATGTATGAGACCCTGTATTGATCCTTCCAAGACAAAACAGAACAAAAATAACCAAATAACTGTTTTTTTGAGATGTGAAAATCTTTATTGGATATTTTATTTACATTTCAGATGCCATCACCTTTCCCCATTTCCCCTCCCTAGAAAACCCCTATCCCATTCCCGCTTCTCCTTTTTTGCTTTTATACTATTTTTTAATGTTAACCAGAGGCTTTATAAGTTTGGTAATGCTTAATAACAAGATGCCCATACAATTAGAAGTGTAACCCAATACCCAACCTAGATATATCAACTATCTTTGACAGGCAGAGACAGGTGAACATCCGCCTCCATGTTCCCCCCTTGTCATCTAGTTCCTCCTCTCCTTCTCCTCTTCCTCTCTTTACTCTTTCTCTTCCTCTCCTTACTCCTCACACCTTAGCTCCTTCTACATATTACCCTTCCTGTTAAAATAAAACATTTCTCTTAAAATACAACTAGAGCATAACTATACCAATTTGGGTCAGTAAAGTACAAAATAGACCTAATACCCACTTCATCATTTTGTTGACTAAACAGAACCACTGTTATCCCTCCTAAATAAAAGACTTAGTTCTGAACCTGGCTCTTTTTCTTGGCTTTAGAATGAATGTCAGCTGAAAACCATCCTCTCAAACCTTTTCTCTCAAAGTAAATAGCCAGGATTGGCTATGAGACTATAAGTCTTCAACCCTGTCAGAAATCCAGAATGACTGAGTTAACTTAAATTATGGGAAGCACAAAGCATAGCTTCTAAAACTTAGCCAAATTATAGAGACCACTGAACACCTGGACAGTCCCTATACTACAGAATGTTGGAGCATCCGATCTTCAGCCTTCTGGCCCAGGATCATCTGACAGACCTACTGATGCAGAATTATTAAGGGCTGATTACTCTGCCTTGGCAGATATAATCAGTCGACTATTCTGCAAGTGTGCCCTTTTCTGGACAGTATTTTGTCTGTAGATGAAAAGAGGCAATTCTTGCCTAGTGGCTGTCTCACCACAATTGGAATAACTTCAAAAATGTTCAATTTCTTCTTAGAATCTAAGACAGGAAGCTGTCAGGAGTAGACAGGTCTCTAATCAAGATGAACATTAATATAGAAATGTTTGTAACGTCAATTCTGTGGACTTCTGACGTTTTGAAAACCAACTATCCATGTAAGGCAATCTGGACTGTTGTCTGTTAACTCCTCTCAGCTATTTCTAATTAAAATATAGAAAACACCCTAACAATAAACTCAGAGCCATGAATTTGCTCTAGGACCTTAACTCACAGGCTAACCATCTCAAATCAGTTAAAAGAGTTAAAGAAGGACTGGGTCTAAGCCTTGTATTCCTAAATGTGTTATATAGGCACAATGTCTATGAGAGTAACAATATCAATCTCACTTTTATATCAATAAGAAGCTCACACCAATGAAAAGCTTAAATTTGAAATCAAAGTAAATTTTGTACCATTTACGAAATCATAACTTTATCTTAATAACAATTATAGATATTTCTACAAATAGGTTATGACTACGAAATAAATCCTAGCTAACCCTCCCTGTTTCAACAAAACCACTACTTTTCCCTAGAAAGACAGCCCAGTATTAATCACCTCAGTCCCCAAGCCCAGGGAATAGGGGTGCTGACTCGTCATTAACTTCTTCAAGCTGATTATGAGTGTTGAGATATTAGAAGAGGGGCAGCAGGAAGAGTAAATTGATAAGCCTCTGATGCTGTGTCTTCACTTCATCCAGCTGAAATTCCAGGACATCAGAGGTTTGAGCAGGTCTGCTCAGCTCACTTGATGAGTGGATACACGGAGGCTGTGTATTCTGCAATATACAATTCTCAAAACAAATTTAATATCAAGATAATTTTTTTGTTTGAATTCTGGAATCTAGTCTTCTGTTGGCCTGCTTCTGTCATGTCTAATCCATATAATTCTGGGAGTTTCTATGAGGGTGTGCTCCCACCATCCTCCCATTTTCACCTCCCTGCTCTCAAATTCCCTAACACTAGGGAATCCAAACTTACAGGTAGCAAGGCTGTCCACTTCCACTGATGCCTGGCAAGGCCACCCTCAACTACCTATACAGGTGGAGCCATGAGTCCCTCCCTTTGTGTTCTCGGGCTGGAGATTTTAGAATGGCTACTTCAGCTTGTTTCTTAGGGCCATTTGCTTGAAAATTTGTTTTTCAGCCTTTTACTTTAAGGTAGAGTCTGTCTTTGTCACTGAGGTGGATTTCCTGTATGCAGTGAAATGCTGGGTCCTGTTTATGTATCCAGTCAATTAGCCTATGTCTTTTAATTTGGGAATCGAGTCCAATGATGTTAAGAGATATTAAGGAACAGTGATTGTTGCTTCCTGTTATTTTTGTTATTTGAGGTGGAATTATCTTTGTGTGGCTTGCTACTTTTGGATTTGTTGGAAGAGGAATACGTTCTTGCTCTTTCTAGGGTATAATTTCCCTCCTTGTATTGGAGGTTTCCTGCTATTATCCTTTGTAATTGTGGGTTTGTGGAAAGATATTGTGTAAATTTGGGTTTGTCGTGGAATATCTTGGTTTCTCCATCTATGGTAATTGAGAGTTTTGCTGGGTGTAGTAGTCTGGGCTGGCATTTGTGATCTCTTAGGGTCTGTATGACATCTGTCCAGCATCTTCTAGCTTTTATAGTATCTGGTGAGAAATCTGGTGTAATTCTGATAGGTCTGCCTTTATATGTTACTTGGCCTTTCTCCCTTACTGCATTTAATATTCTTTCTTTGTTTTGTGCACTTGGTGTTTTGATTATTATGTGATGGGGGTATTTCTTTTCTGTTCTAATCTATTTGGCGTTCTGTAGGCTTCTTGTATGTTTATGGGCATCTTGTTCTTTAGATTAGGGAAGTTTTCTTCTATAATTTTGTTGAAGATATTTATTGGCCCTTTAAGTTGGGAATCTTCACTCTCATCTATACCTATTATCCTTAGGTTTGGTCTCCTTATTATGTGCTGGATTTCCTGGATATTTTGTGTTAAGAACTTTCTGCATTTTGCATTTTCTTTGGGAATTGTGTCAATATTTTATATGGTATCTTCTGCACCTGAGATTCTCTCTTCTATTTCTTGTATTCTGTTGGTGATGCTTGTGTCTATGACTCCTGATTTCTTTCCTAGGTTTTCTATCTCCAAGGTAGTCTCCCTTTGTGATTTCTTTATTGTTTCCATTTCCATTTTTCTGTCCTGGATGGTTTTGTTCAATCCCTTCACCTGTTTGGTTGTGTTCTCTTGTAATTATTTAAGGGATTTTTGTGTTTCCACTTAAAGGCTTCTACCTGTTTACCTGTGTTCTCCTAAAATTCTTTGAGAGTGCTCTTTATGTCCTTCTTAAAGTCCTCTATCATCATCATTAGAAGTGATTTAAAATCTGAATCTTGCTTTCCTAGTAATATGTGGAATTCAGGACTTTCTTGTGTGGGAGAACTAGGTTCTAATGATGCCAAGTACCCTGGGTTGCTTATGTTCTTGCTCTTGCCTTTTGCCATCTGGATCTCTTTAATGCTACCTGCCCTCTCTCTGACTGGAGCCTGTCTTTCCTATTATCTTGGTTGTATCAGAACTGTGTGGGGTAGGTGTTACTACTGGGGTAAGAGATGGGTTCCAAAATCTGCTCAGTGCTCCGGGCCAGGAGTGACTTCCTGGTTCCTTGTGGGTCCCAGTTACTCCCTTTTTGCAGTGGGCATTGTTGTCTGCTTACCTAAGATACTGCGGGGTTAGAGCACCTGGGATCCCGACTTCCTCTGGGTTTTTAGAGATTGGGAGCAGAGCTACCACCCGGGATCTGCTCACTGCTCAGGCCTAGACCTGAAGGCCAAGTAACTGTTTATAGAAAGTGACCTTACATTAATTTGTCTGTAATTTAGTTTAAAACATGTTGGTTATATATTATATGATGAAAATACCTTTAACAGTAAATATTAATATACAATTCAGATATGGTTAGTTTACATTTGATGTATTCTTTCCAAGGATCCACATTTCTTGTGTTCAGTAACCACTATTCCAAAACCATACTCTGAATTATTCAGATTTTCTCTAAACTTACCAAGAGAAGTTTTGGATTAGAGTAAAAAACAACTTTTTATTGGTAATGTTACAATAGTCAGCTAAAAAGTTAGAGACAAGCCTCCACTTTTATATGTGAGGTTTTGACAAACTCAACCAACTAATAACTTCCAAGAAACATTCTTAAATTCAAGACACTGCTGCCAAGCTAACACCCTCAGCCCCTATTCTTAATATGGGAATCTGCTGCTCTATGTGCCTGTAAAACTGTAGATCCTCTCATCAGAATTGTAGTATACCCATTTCTGGAAGAAACTTTCATGTGAATTGCCAAGTATCTAAGGATAGATGATAAAGACTTCAAAGAATATACAAGAACAGGTTGTGTGACTTTTTTTTTCCCTGATCGTTAATGTTTTTAAGTGTTACAGAATGAAGTCTGGTACTTGCCTTCGTTGTAATATACCATCTGTTAAGTTCCTACCTATATCGTTTCTCCACAACTTTTTTTGAAAAAAAAAAGTTTTACCTATTCATAAGTTATATGTGTGATATAATGAACTGCCATGTGTTAGAGTAGTAAATAAGTCTCATTAAACAAAAACATTTTGGTCAAGAGAGTAGAATCTCTGTCCTGAGTGGGGACCTAACATTCCACTTGGGACAAATCAATCTAGTAACTAAGGGACCACGACCAAGAAAGTGGGCTTGCCTTAATCCATGTTAAATAAATAACTGAAACTATGTTGTCTTTAATAAGATCCTTCTCAATATCTTGCCCTAGTTGGTCCTTACAAGTTAAGAAACATCGAGTTTTGGCAGGATCTTTTATTTTGTATGTCCAGTCTCTTTCAAAAATATAATCAAGTTGATTCTTCCTCAGGCTGATTCTCACATCCTCTGATATCTCTGAAATTTTCAAATACTTTCTTGCATTCTAGTTCGACAAGCTATTCCTAACTCTCTTTATACTTCCTGTTCTTGGTATCAACCATTTCTTCCAGAAATCATGGTGAGTTTTTACTTAGTGTATAGAATATTTATCTTTCAAAATCTGGGTAGTAGATATTCTTATCGATCATGGGTTGTCCTTGAAGTCTAGAATATTTCTTTGGCCAATCTTTTGCTTCATGACCTTATAGTGATCATTGTAATTCTAACCTAACACCAGAAGGATTTTGGCTGGTTACTTGTTTGTGTTGTATTTTACCTGTAGAATTCTATTTCTATCTGAATATAAGTGTCCCTAATTCACTCAATTCTTCATTCCACACAAAATATATTTAAAATTACTACTTCAGGTATGGGATAAATTTCTGTAGTTGAGCACTTGCCTATAATTACTGCTGCATACTACAAAACAAACCCACATTTATTGTTAATGGCTTCATTGCAATTATTTTTGTCTTTAGAACATGTCCTTGTGACAATATTCAAGACAATGTGTTCCAATGTCACTTGGACTTATTCTGTTGATGTTTTGTAAAATAAATGTGATTAATAATTAAATCTATATGTTTATTCCAGCACTCAGTGTTATCCCTTTTATTCTTGTTAATTAAATGTCCCATTTTTAAATATGTGAAAAAATATGATTTGAAAATCAAAGTTTTAGACAAACAAGATTCTCAGAGAAGTCTCACATTCTTTTTACTCTTACCAATGTCACCATCTATGACATGTTGTAGATGTCAATAGTTTATCTTTCCTTTGATCCCTTTTGTTAAAATAAAGACATATATTCACACAGGTACAACTCATGTTGTCTCTTTTCTCTTACACAAGGATATATTGTGCAGTATATTATTGTTTATTGTCTAGTTTCACTTAATTAACCTTCTGGATATTAACCGCATTAATTTTTATTTTATACTTATTTCAGCTTACACGTAACACATTTTATTTTAAAAAGTCTCCAAAAGGATGATAATTCATATTGGTTCTAGTATGCTATGTCTATAACTTAATAAGAACATAAGAATAAAAACAACATTGTGTATCAAAATCTTTCTCTGATTGGTAAAGCCATCTTTCAATGTAAGAGTGTTCATTTCAAGGGCAAAGGTGTATTTAAAGCTTACCTAACTATTTTTTTCTCCATTAACCATTTGGCATTATTTTAAATTCCTATTGGCAGTGTATGAGGGCATATGTTTGCAACCTTCTGGCAAGCTCTGTTAAGCTTTTTATTTTTATCAACTGAAAAGGTGAGTCATAATGATAATAGTCAATAGGTCTTTGTTTACATTTCACTCATTTTTAGGAAAGTTTAGCCATTTTACTCATCTTTAAAAAGAAATCATGCATATTCCTTGTCTTGTTTTAATGCATAGTGTTTTGGTAACTCACCCACTTTTACATGACAAGGAGCTCTTTCCTTGTGGTCTTGCCTACATTTTATTGCCAAAGTTAATAAAATAAGAAAATGTGGTAAGAATTTCTGAGACTACTTGTTGTTTTTGTTGTTATTGCTTGCTTGTTTTGGGGGACAGACACTTACTATGTATCCTTGGCTGTCCAAGAACTCACTACATGGACCAGGCTAGTCTTGATCTCACAGAGATCTGCTTAACTTTGCCTCATGAATACTGGGCTTAAAGATGTGCACCACCGTGCCCAGCCAACTTGCTTAGATTAGTGTGTGGTGACTTGAGCCTTGGTGACTTAACATGTCTTCAATTATTTATCTGAAAGTTTTAAAGACAAATGTTTCTCACAGTTTATACTAGTTTGAATTTTAGAAAGATGCAATCTATGTTATATAATATCACCCACCAGCTCTTATGATGGTGGGTGATGATACTTAATCAAATGTATGATGTTTTAGTTGAATGCTAATGAGTGTATTCCATGGGCTACCTAAGACCCACAAACAAACTCAAAGCCTTTGGAGTTTGAGTGCTTTAGTTTACATTGGGTTTTGTTACTAAATGCTTTGTGAAAAGAAATCAGTTTGCATAGTTCTTATTCTAAACTGACAAATAACAGATTGTAGGCCTGAAATTCATTAAATCAGTCACTTCAGGGGGCATTTTTATTCAGAAAAGCTGTGCATTATTCAATAAAGCACTCTGAGAGTCATAAAATATTCAAGAAAAATGCCCACTCCAAAAACATAAGCTTAAAGTGTTTATCCTTGCTTGACTATGTTGAATAACTACCCCAAAATTCCCAAACTCAATCTAATCTCAATGAATAGGGAATTAGATTGAGCAGTTGTTTAAATTTCTGGAATTGCATATTTCATTTTCCTTCTTTGGGATATACTAAATTTGATTTTAAATATACACATAATTAACTTTCATCCCTCTCCTGTCAAATAATTGAATTAGTTGGCATTGCAGTCCCCCAAATGCTATTTCTCTTACTGCGACATTCCCAGTACCTCCAGAAATATCTCAGTTGTTGTAGGTGCTTGAACATTATATTTTTTGAGTAAATTAATGTGTGCAGGTATAGAAGTAAAGAAGATGTAATGAAATACAAGAAAAATATAATTATTTAACCATCCACAATAAATTATAGATTTAGTGATATTTTTTCTATATCTCTAGCATATCTCAGATTTTGTATCTGTTGAGAGCTGGTGTTTTTGCAGAGAGGAAGCAGTCTGCTTGACAAGAAGAGGTGCAAATTAGTTCCACCCACTACCATTACTCTATGTCTTCCAAATTATTGGCCCTAGCAGTGGATTTGTCAAATTACATCGTGTTACATTTTCATTCTGACTGCAATTTCTCATGATATTTTGTATGACTATTAAATTTTAGTCATGGTTAATTTAAACAAAAGTGTGATATCATTTCAAGTAGAAACAGCAACATTTAAAAACTTTTATTGTTTTATTGTTATTAGACATTTTCTTGGTTTTGATATTTAAATATAATGGTTTAATGACAAAATTGTACTATTTGTTTTGCCTTTGGCAACATTGTCCCAGGAAGTTTCTGTTACTCTGATGTAGAACTGTTGGGTGAAATGTAATAAAAATATACTACCAAATTAGACATTGTTAGAAAATATGTAAACATTATTTAAAAAAATCCTCTGGGTATCTAGGAAAGCTTACCAAGGTGAAATAATTTTTACTCCCCACAATATTTCACAGCATGAACTTGGAAACATAGTCAAAATTATCTCCATTACCCATGTGAAATGTATAGTTTTGGGGTTGAACCACTAATTCTTCGATTGAGGCAGATTTTGTCAAGCAGTAGAGGCAGCTCAGTGCTTAACCTTAAGAATGTGTCAACAAATTGCCAACAGGCTATCTTCCTTTGATTTTTATCTGGTTATATTTAGTTCTGTACACAATCATTATACTTTCTCTTTAAAACACTCATATTTCAGTACTTGTTACTCTCATCCTAGACCTATTTTTAATTTTTTATTGGTTATTTTATATATTTACATTTCAAGTGTTATCCCCTTCCTGATTTCCCCTCCACAGACTTCCTATCTTATCCCTCCACCACTGCTTCAATGAGGGTGCTTCTGAGCCCACCCACTTCTGCCTCACTACCCTAGCATTCCCCTATGCTAGGGTTCAATGCAACCCCCATCAAAATTCCAACTCAGTTCTTCACAGAGATAGAACAATTCTCAAATTCATTTGTAACAACAAAAAATCCAGGATAGCAAAAATTATTCTTAACAATTAAAGAACTTCTGGGGGAATTACCATCCCTGAACTCAAGCTTTACTACAGAGCAATAGTGATAAAAATTGCACGGTATTGGTACAGAGACAGACAAGTAGATCAATGGAATAGAATTGAAGACCCAGAAATGGACCCACACACCAATGGTCACTTCGTCGCTTACAAAGAATCTAAAACCATCCAATGGGAAAAGAAGACAACATATTGAACAAATGCTGCTATTGTAAGTGGTACTCAGCATGTAAAAATGCAAATTGACCCATTTTTACCTCCTTGTACAAAGCTCAAGTTCAAGTGCTTCAAAGACCTCCACATAAAACCAGATTCACTGAATCTATTAGAAGAGAAATTGGGAAAGAGCCTCCGACACATGGGCTCAGGGGGAAATTTCCTGAACAGAACACCAATGGCCTAGGCTCTATGATCAACTATAGACAAATGGGATCTCATAAAGTTGAAAAGCTTCTGTAAGGCAAAGGACACTGTCATTAGAACAAAAACTGCAACCTACAGATTGGGAAAAATCTTTACCAATCCTATATCCTCAAGAAGTTAGACTCCAGAGAAACAAATAACCACATTAAAAAGATGGGGTACAGAGCTAAATGAAAAATTCTCAACTGAGGAATCTTGAATGGCTGAGAAGCACCTTAAGACATGTTCAACATCCTTAGGCATCAGAGAAATGCAATTCAAAACAACCCTGAGATTCCACCTCACACCAGTCAGAATGGCTAAGATTTTAAAACACAGGTGCTGGTGAGGATGTGAAGAAAGAGGAACACTCCTCCATTGTTAGTAGAATTGCAAGCTGGTACAACCACTCTGGAAATCAGTATGGCGATTCCTCAGAAAATTGGACATAGTATTACCTGAGGACCCAGCTATAACCACTTCTGGGGGTATACTCAAAAAAAATGCTCCAACATATAACAAGGACACATGCTCCACTATGTTCATAGCAGCCTTACTTATAATAGCCAAAAGCTGTAAAGAACCCAGATACCCCTCAACAGAGGAATAGATACAGAAAATGTACACAATGGAGTACTACTCAGCTATTAAAACCAATGAATTCATGAAATTCACAGTCCTAGAACTATTTTATAATTCCTTTTCGGAGTTCTGGAAACCCAGCCACCTTTTGGCTACTATTAACATACTTTCTATCTAGTGGAGTAAGTAGGAACTGCAGACTTATACCTCCAATTGGGACAAGACATTTTGGGCCTGTTTTTTTTTTTTTTTTTTTTTTTTTTTTTTTTTTTTTTTTTTTTTACAAGTCATATTCATGGAAAGCACAAACTACCCTTGCTACTCATTAGGGATGGGTGAGATTGAGTTACAGGACTTATTCACATTCATTAAGGAGATGAGTCTGTCAAAAAGTGAGGTAGGAATAACATAAATCTCTTTGATTTTTTTTCCCAATAGTCTTAAATACCCAAACATAGTTGTTCTTAGTACAATATTGAGGTAAGCACTGGCATATAAAACAAAGCATCAATGATACTCTGATGTTGTATATGTATGTGTATATGTATAGATGTATAGATTGTTTCTTGGTTTGTTTGGCTCACAATAACAGAAAACTTAAAACTAGGTCATTTATTTAGAAGAGCAGTAGATTTCCTCAAAGTTCACTAGGCTGAGTCAAGGATCGAGAACAAAGAGGTTCTTTTGCCTGTTGTAGCTGCTTTCTATGTCCAGCCTTGTTGATAGAGAATCTGAAAGGGAAGATTATATCTTCACATGACAGAAGGGAGAAGAGTAGGCTAACCAAATGCTACAGGGATCCATTTTTTAAAATGGCTTCAGTTCTTTTCTCAAGGGTAGAACCCTCATGACCTTATTACTTTTACAAGGCTCCATTCCTTAATGCATTAGATTGGGAATGGCAGACTTGGAAAACATATTTCAAGTGGATCAGAATGTTATTTCATTTACTTTACTCCTGAGACTGTGTGTTTACTAGATGTTTGTTTTAATGGCTCCCAGATCTTCTGTAAAGCCTCCTCTTCTCTCCTTTCAGGCAGTCTAGTTAATTTCTATTCAAATAGAATGCGTGCTTACAAAATCTCAGTTGTCTAGATCTAATGAACAGTAAATGACATAAATTTGGTTAACATTCTAGCTGTTCCTATTTTTTCCCCAATTTATTCCCACCTAATCAAAGAACATAATTCTGAGCATGCAAATCATGCAAATTATGCAAGACATTTTCTTTAAACACATACAGAGGACACACACATATTTTTAGAGGTCATTAAATACAAAGTTAGAATTGTGGTAGTGAAGGAATATCCTTTTCAAAAATAAACTACAGAAATTGTTAAAAGCCAGAGCGATGGTTCAATTTTCCAAAAAAATAATCTATTAACTTCAGACATAACTTGTATAAGAGTGAAGGAAATACTAAAATGTAGATTAAAGTAAAGTCAGTGAAGTAATTCCAGTAACAGCAGATTTATCAAGCAATATTGAGCTCAAATAATTTCTGGGTTGCTAGTTATGCATGCTGTTTACATACATTTATAAACTATTAAAGTGAAATGCTCATAAAATCAAGCAAATACAGAAGTTCTTGTATTTTACCTCAAAATATTTTGAAATATGTATCTTGAAATCATTCATTGATAGGCATCCATTTGACAAGAAGATACTAACTGCACTTCAAAATGAAAACAAGAAATACACATTAGACCCAGCAAATGCATTGCTTCAAAAAATATGAAATGTTATGATTCTCAGTATATCCTGCAACATTATTTTAAAATCGCAAAAAAAAAATCACAAGTTATATATTGAGGGTGAAGTTAAAGTAGTCAAAACTAACATCATCACTGTAATGGAGCAGTATGCACATATTTAATACGTGAAACTGAATTTTTTTATTCTGTACTGAATTCTATATAAGTCACAACGAGTAAAATACCAAGACATTGATACCATAATATCTTTATATACGTGGAGTTACAATACACATACAGCCATGTGATGTCAGACATGCTTTACAATAATTTCCAATGCTGCATATTATGTGGAAATGCAATAATGACCACGATAGCAAAGCTTATATGAGTATGATTCTGTAGTTCTTTTTAAGGCCTCCTAAGACTGTTTTAATAAAAAAAAACTTGATGCTTGGTGTTTCTTTCATCTATACCCTGCTGAAAACAGAGGAGTATTCCGCTCTGTTTAATGTAGCCTGTAGCCCTAAAGGCTCTATAAAGGAGTAATCTAAAATATTCCAGGATGAGGCCAGTTAGAATTCCAAGGAGTTCCTAAAGTGTCGGAGTGACAGTGAGCATTATCTACTAGATGTTCTCGTCATTCTCCACAGCTGACAGTCATTATGGACAGCAAAAGAAAGGGATGCTTTGCCTACTTACCAACCACAACAAGAAGCTCACAGTATGGATCCTACATAAGAATCTTTAAGAATTTGGGGGTCTGGGTTAAGGTTAAATTCTTTCAATAATTTTTACACTGAACTAAGTCTCTTTGTCCATACCTAGGAAAGTTCAAACTTTAATTAGTTCTTGCAAATCCCAGTGTGCGCTTCAGCCTACTGGGGAAAACCTATTGCCAACTGGATGACAGAGCAATAAAGTCACTCTGTAACCTTTTAAGGATGTCACAGATAGAAAGCAGAAAAAGTTGAGAAATGCTACAAGAGGCATATAAAAATAACAAGTGTTTATTCTGATTTTCTGAAGGTATTGTAAGTTACTAAAGTTTGAATGCACAGCAATCTTTTGGCAGGATGACCCATTGTGACAAAAGCTTTTAGGATCAAAGCCTGGACCATGACTTCACTAACAACCTAGGCACAACCACTTGATCATATGCAGGCAAATGACAATGAAAAACAGAAAGGACATTTATTCAATGTGGGTACACTGGAAATGGGAGCAAACAGATTAGTTCTTTGTTCAACCAGTCTTTTATTGTAATATAGAAATGTAATTTAGTTTTAAATAGAGGGTCAGAGGCATGCATAATTAAACATCTTTGGTCAAGGTGTTGTTGTCTTTGCTCCAGTATCTACTTTAAAGTACTTTGACAAATTGTCAAAACTGTGAATCTCTTTCTGGGAAAAAAAAATTCTCTTCTCACTGACACCAAGCTTCAGCATTTTATTTCCCCAGCATGAGATTCCTGGGGAAAAATCTAATTTTATGCAATCCGTTGTTCAGTAATCTGACAGACAAAGGAAAATGCACAAGCATAATTTAAGAATATTTTTCTTCCTGTCGAGTTGTTTACAGAAAGGTCTAAGATCTGCTATTTGGTTATACCATTATCTGAGGGGGAATCACAGTATTCTTCTGGGATGTGATGTCTCAGATCTTTCTTTCTTGAATATGGAAGGCATATATTTATTAAAAGTAAGAGTAAAATCATATTATACGATTGACAGAATGGAAGCTGGCTCCAGCAGGCATGAAGATCAAGAGCTTCATCCACATTCTATTATGTGGTTTATTTTTTTTTAAGAGTCTAGGCATGGTAGAAGGAGCTGATCCCAAGGGCAGGAATGAGATTGATCCTTACACAAATTGGTAGGCATGTAATTACGCAATTTTGGATAATTTGTGAACGTGTGGGCTGTATATTCCATAATTTTAAGCATCCACTTCATCATTCATGGGTGGATAAGTAGGAGTTCTTGCCCTGATAGGTCACTTCAAAATCTGACTTTATATGACTGTACTTGAACCCTACTCTGATATAAGCTGGCCTTAAAAAAAAAATCTCTCCTACCAGGATGTTCCTGACTGAAAATGGCTCTGAACATAGGAGGGTAGATGCTATCTGGTATCCTACCAGGAAGAAGCAGAAAATAATTGTTTTTCAAGAAATGGAACCCCAGGTAACTGGACTACTCTATGTTTGTGTGGCTCAGTACCATGCAAAATAAAATTCAAATACCAGTGTTAGAGTTTATATTATGCACAGTCTTACAATTTTGGACCTCTTCTTCACTTACCTTGAACATTCTGTTATGTTACTCAATTCAGTACAATTACTATTCATTGAAGAAAGTTGAGTGCAAAACACTTACTGATTGCTTATCTAATTACATGTCTTATGCTAAGTACTCATTTATCTCCACAATTACTTTGTAAAGTACTAGCTTGAGTGTTACTTTATAAATAAGAAAATGCACTCCAATCCCTTACCCAGTTATAACTTCTCCAAGCAGCAGGTCTGTGACCTGTATGCTTTTGCATTATTTATACATTTATTAAAATATTTTCTTTGTGGGGTTTGGAAATACGGTTGAGAGCTTACGTGCATGTACTGTTCTTAGAAGACCTGAGTATGCCTTCTGGCATCCACATGGTGGCTGACAACTACATGTAACTTCAGTTCCAGAAATCCCAATGCTCTCTTCTGGTCTCCGTGGTCACCAAGCACATGATGTATAGTGCACACATGGGAAAAACATTCATATATATAAAATAAAAATAAATGTCCTTAGAAAAATGTTATATATATATATATATATATATATATATATGTTCTTAAATTGATATGTTAATCTCTATGAAGGTATTTATGCTTGATTGGTGGTTAATATTTCATGCTTATTAGAGAATCCTTATTCTTTAACAGGTGTTTCCTGCAGATGTAGCAGCATATATTCAGTTATGCAGCAAGTAACCAATTTCAATTATGGGCACAGGACCCATATATTAAACTCTGAAAAATGAAATGAATGTCATCATCAGTGCAATTCTGGGCATTTAGGTAGGAAAGGCTTCTCTGATGACAAGAGGTTTATCTCCATATGTGAACAGTACACAGAAGTGGGATGGGCGAAGCCTCAGGCATGGTTGAAAGGCGATGTAGGAAAGCATGAATAATTATTTAGAAGATAGAACACAAAAGGAAAGGATGGTGCAAGGAAGCACTGGAGGGGCAATGAGAGGTCTGATGTTTATATGACTTGACCTGAGGGAAGTAAACAGATAATTAAGCATTTGGGAGATTAATTGCAGTCGTTCTTTTTAATAGCTTAAGTGAAAGAAGTTTTCAAGTTCTTCATGACTTAGTTCTGCAACCATGCAAGAAAGGAATGAAGAATAGGCACACAGACAGCAAACTGAGAAGCTGGATTCAGAAGGACTTTTCAGATTCTGATTGAGCTGCAGCAACTACCCCAACAACCAGAAACCCCATCAAGTTTATTATGCATAACACAGAAGAAGAGTTAGCTGGTCTACAAAGTAGTTCTCTGTAGGGAGCAGTCTCAGTCTGTAAAAATCTAGAGGGAGGAAGCTGTGGTTGCTATGTTTTTCATACACTGGGCAAGTATTTGTAAATTCTTGTATTTGACCATACTGTCAATATTTGTACTCTGACTAGTGGAAAGTCTGACCTATGGGAAAGGCTTTGCCAGTTTCCAATTGTCTGAAGCCCTTTGATCTTTATATGGCTGGCTCATGTCAAAAGGTGGGCATTCACTTAGAACTTCACTTTCTCAGGGCTTTATTTGCTTTACCTTGTAATAAACACCATGGGAGAATCTAGGACATATATGTGAAGTATAGTCTGATTTTCACAAAGTATATCTTAGAAAATATGAGCTATGAATAAAAAAGCACTAACTCAGAAAAGAGTGTTTATTAGTATTATAGGTAGAAAAAACAACAGAAACTTAGACAAGAGTGCAACCATAGCATGTTAAAGACATATTGATGGATGTATTAAAATACTGATCTTACCTTACGTTAGGTGTCAGGTATGGCTGGAGAGATAAGGTTCAACAGTAGCAGCTACTGTTGGCAATATAAAGGGATAATTCAGGTTGAAAAAAAGGATAAAAAAATATTGTCAATAATACTAAAATGTAAGGACTAATAATGTAGACATTAAGCAGGAAAGTGACTACTTGGTAAATTTGTAGAGAAAAAAAATAATGGAAACATCCAAGCCACACAATGGTTCCCAGGCGGATTAAAATGCTATTCATTGTGTAAGGATGATTTAGGAGCTTGAAAGTTAAGGAATTTAATTTGAGTCCTATTAAGTGCTATGTATCTCTAACGAGAGAAGCAACCTGACTGTATTATTCTGTTTTATTGCTGTGAAGAGACATCATGACTAAGGCAACTCTTATAAAAAGAAGCATTTAACTGGGGGCTTGTTTAAAGTTCCAGATGCTTAGTCCATTATCATCATGACAGGGAGCATGATGGCTAGCAGGAAAGTATAATGCCAGAGAAGTAGCTGAGAGCTTTAGATCTGCAGGTAGAGAGACAGAAGCTGGCCCTGCTGTGGGCTTTTTGAAAACTCAAAGCCAATCCCCAGTGACACACTTGCTCCCTTAAGGCTACATGTACTCCAACAAGGCCAAACTTTCTAATCCTTATCAAATTATGCCACTCCCTGATTACTAAGTATTCAAATATATTGGACTATGGGGGAGTCATTTTTATTTAAATGACAAATACAAGGGAGAAATGTGTTTCACAGCCAAGTGTTTATAACCAAAGATTAAGATGTAGGCAAGAGTTAAGGTCACCATCTATCAGTATAGTTCTTCACTTTGAAACCTTCATAAGCGTCTAGGATGAGATGTTAGCCCTCCTATCATATAAACCAGGAAAATGACGTCTGTGACTCTTCTTCCCAATCAAACACAAGCTGCACAAATAATCAATTGTACAGTACACAGTTTAGTTTAAACCATTTACTTGAATTCACATGAATCAGAAAAAGGCAAATTACATTTTAAAGTAATAAATTAGCTAAATTTGTATGTAAGTGTGTATGTGCGTAAGGGATGAGACAGAGACAAACAGAGAGGGGGTAGGATGTCAGAGAGAGACAGAGTTAGTATACAATGGATTTGAAAATAAGACACTATAATCATAAGGTTCCCATTTTGTAAAAATATATTTCTATGAAATTTTACTGTATATAGCTCAATTTACATGCTGAATTGTTTTAAAAAAGCAAATATCCCTTTACTTCTAGTTACTAAGAATTTTACTTAAATTTTACCAATATTTTACTTGAATGTTCCACTTAAATTTAATTTTCTAACATGCACGAGGCATTGAGTACATACAAAATTGAAGAAAATTTTTCCATATGTAAAACTAAGAAATTTCTTCACTAGATTTTTCTATTACTTCAGTTAGCACTCACAGAGAAACATTTCTATACTATAACTTTAAAACATACACACACACACAGAGAGAGAGAGAGAGAGAGAGAGAGAGAGAGAGAGAGAGAGAGAGAGAGAGAGAGAGAGGAACATGAAGGCAGATGTTCACGTGTCTCCGCCAGTCAAAGATAGTTGATATATCTAGGTTGGGTATTGGGTTACACTTCTGATTGAGCATTACCAAACTTATAAAGCCTTTGATTAACATTTTAAAAAATTGTATAAAAGCAAAAAGGAAAAGGGGGCATGGGATAGGGGTTTTCTAGGGAGGGGAAATGGGAAAAGGGGATGGCATCTGAAATGTAAATAAAATATCCAATAAAAAATAAAAAGAAATTAAATAAAAAGAAATTAAAACGCTTTAATCTCCTTTGAGTTTAAATTTTAATTTTGAAGCTTTTTACTGCTATTCATTTGATTTGGATGTGGCTACTTGTAGCAGGCAATTGTATTAGAAATTCTGGCACAAATCCAGGCTTATTAAACAAATTACTTGTTACACATCTTTGGCTTATCTACATTCGTGTCCATATGCTTGTAAGGCATTGTGCCCACTCATTATAAAATATGCCAGTTTTGCAGGGCACAGAATGTTCAGAAAAGATGGATCCAGATGGGTTTTCTGGAAAATGGCATATGTAATAATATTACCTTGGAAAAATGCCACCACTCATTGATAGTTCATGTTTACTTATATGTACCTGTGGTGTCAATGACTATACACATAACCTTTCATCATCTTGATCATTCATGGTGACTAAGTTTGTGTTTTGTTTTTAACTTTATTCTACCTGAACTTTGCAGACGTGCACAGCAAAACTGTTTAGACTTTGAGAAGGAAAGATGAATAGCATCTAAAAGTGAAGCTCTAAACAGAGAAGAGAGGTATAAGTAGCACATGGAATCTTAACTCATTCATGTTTTCAGTAGTTTAATGTTGAGAAGTGATAAAACGGAAATATGCATGGCTCTCATGAACAAGTCTAGAATATATAGCATCAAGAACAGAAAACTGGGATAACCCTTTTTTTGGTATGACGGTAGGAGTAAATGGCCTTGTAACATGATTAGAATTTAATATGAGACTGTTAACTATTTTCCTGTGTAAATGGCATAATGTTGCATCTCTATGGTAAAATTAAGTCATTTTTCCTCTAGCACTGATACAAATGCTGTTGTATCCACTAATGTTCAATTACCTAATTCAGAAGATATGGTAGCAGGCATATTACATAAAAGCTTTTTGGCTTTGAGGTAATTCAAAGCTCCTAACAAGTGTTGTAAATATATGAATGATATAGTTCTTTTTTAAAATTTTATTTAATCTTTTTTTTTACAGTCCAGTTTTTATCCCCGTCCTGGTCTACCCTCTGACTTCCACATCCCATACGTCTTCCCCCTTCTCCGTAAGGATATCCCCAGCCCCCATACCCCACCCTACCAAACTTTTCCACTCCCTGGGGCCTCCAGTCTCTTGAGGGTTAGGTGAATCTTCTCTGAGTCCAGACCTGGGAGTCCTCTGCAGCATTTGTGTTGAGAGCCTCATATCAGCTGGTGTATGCTGCCTGGTCAGTGACCCAGTTAAAATAAAACTGACCCAGTATCTGAGAGATCTCATGAGTCCAGGTTAGTTGAGACTGCTGGTCACCCTCTTCCACGGCTTCTTCCAGCTTTTCCCTGATTCAAATACAGGGGTTAGTAGCTTCTGTCCATTGGTTGTGCATAAATATCTGCATCTGACTCTTCCAGCTGCTTGTCGGATCTTTTGGAGGGCAGTCATGATAGGCCCCTTTTTGTAAGCACACTGTATAGCCTCATAAATAGTGTCAGGCCTTGGGACCTCCCCTTGAGCTGGATCCCACTTTGGGCCTGTCATTGGACCTCTTTGGGCCTGTCATTGGACCTCTTTTTCCTCAGGCTTTTCTTCATTTTGTCCCTGCAGTTCTTTCAGACAGGAACAAATATGGGTCAGAGTTTTTGACTGTGGGATGGCAACCCCATCTCTCATTTGATGCCCTGTCTTTCTGCTGGAGATGGACTCTACAAGTTCTCTCTCCCCACTATAGGACATTTTATCTAAGGTCCTTTGAGTCCTGAGAGCCTCTCACCTCCCAGGTCTCTGGTACATTCTAGAGGGTCCCCCACCTCCTACCTCCTGAGGTTGTCTCATTCCATTCTTTCTACTGGCCCTCGGGGCTTCAGTTCTGTTTTCCCCCATCCAATACCTGTTAATATTCTCCTTTTCCCTGCCCTGTCCCTTTTCCCACCCAGGTTACTACTTCCTTCTCCCTTCTGTGATTGCTTTCTTCTCCCTTCCAACAGGGATTGAGGCATCCTCAGTTGGTCCCTTGTTAACCTTAAGTTCTGTTGTAACCAAACAAGCAAAAGATCTGTATGACCATAACACCAAGTCTCTCAATAAAGATATAGTTCTTTTAAATAAACAACTTTAGGAGAATGCCAGGAAGATAGTGGATTGAAATTGAATTCAAGGAGTTATATGTATATTGAAATATACTTTCATAAAAGCCAAATTCCAGATGAGAGATTGCTGTGCCTGAGTGGAACATAGAACAACAACAAAAAAAAAAGGACACATGGAAGAACACAGCAGGAACAATTTTCCATTAACCACATTAAAAGTGCTCTAAGCTCTGTTATTGAGTAGCATGGAGGCATCTTGCTCATGGAATAGGGAGGATGCCTAACATTGTGACAGACCAGCATTAGGACATCTTTTACAGCCCCAAGTTCTAAGCTGGTCCAGTAGCCCAAGTTTCCAGGCTAACCCTGATAAAAGATTATCCACTATAGATTTCCCTGGCTGCCCAATACATGTGGCTACCTACACACAGTTTTTATGCCATTGCCATTATCTATGTCTTCAATAGATCCAGGCACAGGTCAGCATCTATGAATACATGCTTCTGACATCTATCTGGTGTCATGTTGGCTATGGCAGAGTCAGAATGTAGGTTCATCTTTAAAAAAGATCAGATTCAGGCTTATAACCATAGAATCATATTGTGGAGATTTTTCTCCTCTGGCTCTTTTGCCCAGCTACAGACTCAGACACCAGGTTATCCCATCTAAAGACTCTAGTAGAAAGAATTTTTTTAATGGGCCCAGTCAATACACTTGGAAACTCTAAAAAGACTAATTGGCAAAGGACTTTTTCTACCAAGGAAAATCTGTAAAGATTAAATATCATTTACAGGCAACTTCATGGTGTGCAGATTAAGGTTTGCTTAGAAATGACATGGCTCTAGGTCAGAGGCTTAAATTGTGGTGTTCTACATGACAGGAGGAGATATGTACCACAATAATAATACTGATAAGAATGACTTATTTTTATTTAAATTTATTATTATAGTATGTAGTGTGTGTCTGTAAGTGTATGTGTGTGTAAGTGTGTGTGTGCACATGTGTGTATACAAGTGTGATGTTAAGAGAACAAATTTAGGAGTTTGTTCTCGCCTTCCACCAAGGAATCAAGGAATCAAAAACAGATCATTAGATTTACATAGCAATGACTTTTATCTATAGAGCATCTTTCTGATCTCAATAATTTCTTTAAAGCTCAGTGACATACATGACAACAGAGACAGGTAAACAAGCTCAGGAAAATAATACATGAACAAAAAGAGAAATTCACCAATGAGAAATCAAGCATTGAGAACTGAGTACAAATTCTGGAAGAATGGCACACAATGAATGACTGCAATAAAAAAAAATCAAAAGAAAATCTGAGAAAGACAAGGTCAAGCAAAAGAAGAAATCAATGAGCACTGAGACAAGTCATTTAAAGTTACCAGTCAGAGAAACCAAACTAAAATAAGTGAAAACAGTTGAAGCCAATTGCATTCTTAGGACACTAGAATAAAACAGATGAAAGGCTTCTCATGGTAAATGAAAAGCTTGGTCTGGTAAATGATTTTTTTGAACATTAGGTTAAAATATGCATCATAAAAGCAAAGTAAACTGATGATGTCAAATTAAAAATTATTAGAGATAGAGTATTTCTTGGGGATAAAGTGCTTGCCTAATTCACAGTATAACAAATAATAAGTAAAAGAAAAAAAAAACTCTGAAGAGCCAAGCAAGCAAATATTTTCAATGAAGAAAAAGGCAAGCATAAGCATGTGGATAAAATACTGGCCAACCATATGTATATTGATTGACAAAAAATATTTAATGTTCTTGGGCATTTAATAACTAAATAATTCTATTTATTAATAATTAAATAATTAAATAAAAATTTAATAACTAAATAATGCTAGTTAAAATTGGATAAGAGACTTGAATAGATTATTTCTTAAAAAACAATAGATATATGAAAATTTTAAACATGAAAATTTTCAGGAAAATTCAACTCTGAGCCACAAGGAGTTATTTTCTTACATTTGTTAGAATGGTTATTATCAGAAGGGCAAGTTAAAAGAAGAGTTGATGACTAGAGAAAGGGGCACTTCCTAACAATTTCTGAAATTGGAAAATTGGACTGTCTTTACCATCTACAAAATTAAGATACAATGCTCATAGTATTTATCCATCTGTGAGGGTTGGCTTTAATTGTCAAGTAGACACAACTCTGAATCATCTGGGAAGAGAATATTTCAATGAAGGTTGTCTGTATTGACTTGCCCATGAATATGTGTGTTGCAGATTGTCTTAGTTAACTTACTTGATGAGAAAACACTCAACTTAGTGTGGGTGGCACCATTCTTTACAAAGCAGGCCCTAAATAAAAGGTATAGGAATGGAGAGATCAAGCTGAGTATAACTAACCAAGTGAACATGTTCTTGCACATTCTTTTATCTCTGTTGACTGTGGATATGATAGCTTCTAGCCTCCATGGTTTCCATGGTATGATGGACAGGAACTGCAAGCTAAAATAAACCCCATTACTCCTGAGGGTTTTTAAAAAATCAGATATTTTATTACAACAATAGCAAGGAAAGTAGGATATAATCTAATTTCTGGATATTTATGAAGGAAATAAAATCTGTATCTTTCATAAGACTATGTCTCCCCATGTTGTCCAGGTTAGCTCATAACTTCAAACACCCCTGCCTTATCTTCCCAAGTGCTAGCATTAACAGTGTGTACCACCAGGCCCAGATGAAATCATTATCTTGAATACAAATACATATTGCCATGTGGACTGCATTCACATGAGTCAAATTATAGAGTCAACTGAAGTGTCAATGAATAGATAAATGGGGACAGCCCACTGAAACATTACGTAGGCAATATAAAAGAAGAAAATCCCATTATAACAGTAAAATAAGTTAGTGAAAGAGAAATAATGCATGATCTAACTTGTAAGCAGAACTTCAAAAACTTCTGCATAGACAGAGATAGCGGAATGGTCGTTGCTAAGTCTTGTAATTGGGGGAATAGAAAGGTACTTATCTGGAGAACTAATGAATAGCAGAGTTACTATAGTTATATATATATATATATATATATATATATATATATATATATATATATATATATATATATATATCCAATTTTATACCCAAACTTATAGATAGGTAAGATAAATGGAAATAATAAAATTACAGTGTTTATAATTCACTTTACAATGAATACCAAAATCAATCAAGTATCATGCGGTGGACCAGAAATACAATTTTTATCAATTATACTTCAATAAAAGCAAAGGAGTAGGCAACCTCAGCAGTTATTTTTTTTTTCCCTTGATGTGTACCAGTTGTCTTAACTGTCCTCTCAAAATACTGGATGGAGTGAATGGAGATTCTTGGCAGCAGAGCAGCTCCATTCTGTCTCAGAGATAGTTCGTATGCTTTGTTCTGGACTCACTGCCAAGGATTTGAACACTTTCTGCCAAACTCATTTATGCGAAAATAGTCTTAATATTCATTCAGGTTTTTATCAATGGTCGTTGATTGCCTTGAATGAGCTAGATGAAGTTGAGGCAATGAATCACAGGTAAATTACAAGCAAATAGATTTTAGAACAAGAAAGACTCAGGTTAAATTCCCAACTTTTCTGCTACTTGCTTGCTGAGAAATCTGCCCAAATTACTGAAATATGCTTTATCATCTATAAAATTGGTGAATAAAAATAATCATTTCATTTTATTTCTGCAAGGGTTTATACAGAAAATGTATGTGAGGTTTTTTTATTAAACAGATGTTCGATGACTCTCAAATACATTTCCAGCTTATGAAATTATCTAGTTTCTTGCTAGATAATTCTTGCTAGTTTCTTGCTAGTTTCAACCAATTTGGTAAAAAAGTATTTTTGATAAGATTTATTTATTTACCAGATGGTATGGATAGATATTATGCACCATTATAAAAAAGACCATTGAGAAACATCTAATATTATACAAAATATCTTCAAAATCAATAAGGAGTATATATTATATTTAAAAAGCCAAAATATAAGGAAATTAAGAAAAGAAAAATACCTAAATATATGAAAAGGAGCTTGAGTTCTAGATAGTTTTGGGCTGCCATGTGGGTTCTGGATGCTGAACCTAGGTCCTCTGCAAGAACAGCATGCATGCTGAACCACAAAGTCAACTCTCCAGCCTCTTTGATTAGTTTATTAAAAATATTGTACAACGTGTTTTGACCATATTCCCCCTCTACCCTTCCTCCTCCCAGATCCATTCGCACTTGTGTACTTACTGAACTTTCATCTTTGTGACTCTTCCTGTCCAACCTCTCCACTTTAAATTGCAATGCCTATATATTCTTGGATGTATGGCTTACCACCCAACTTGGTCAATTTTTAGAGGTTATACTCTTAAAGAAAACAGACTGCCTTCTGCCAGAAAACTATCAATTGTCTGTCGATAACTCTTGGTGAAGGGTGGAAAGTTGTACCCATGTCTCTTCTTCAGCTCTGTTATTGTGAACTGAGCTTGCATAGAGTGTGTACATAAAAATTCTGTTTTCTTTTTTCTGAGATGGAAAATAAAGGCCTCTGAATTCTAGAGACAAAGCCTTCTTATTGTCTCCTCTCTCTCTCTCTCTCTCTCTCTCTCTCTCTCCATGCTTAACCCCTTTCTTCTCTTTCTTCTGTTATACCCTCTCCCCTCCTGTTTTTGATATGGAGGCCTCAATATATTGGGTTAAGTTATGCTCCTGTCTCAGCCTCCACTGCATCTGGGACTACACCTATATGCTTCTACTCCTGACTGATTTAAATTTTCTCACTAAAATTTGTTTGGAACATAAATTTTGGCTCACAGGTACGAAATATATGGTGCACACATGTTTATATTACAGTCATTAAGCCTTACATAAATGAATTAGGATTTGGCATATAAAGAGAGTGTTTCTAGCAACTAATAGCGTTATAGTCAGTATAAAGAACAATACTCTGTTGTGATTATATTAATCTTAGCAATTTCCTTCTGTAGCAACATAATCTTGCATCTTTAGATTCCTTTTAAAGCTCGGAAACTACCATTGACCCAGGACTTTCATAGCAAAGCTTCTTATAAATGATCATGTATATTTCTGAAATTTAGAAGGGCATTCACTAAAAATGCTGATTTTATTAAAGCCTGCTTTATTTAATACCAACTCATACCAACACAATTAAAATGTATGCTCACAACATTAGAACACTGAAGCTTCAGTCCATCCTAATTCAAAGAGTTGGAAAGGTTAATATAAATGCAATGCTATTAAATATTTAGTTTTTTTGTGTTTTATTTCAGTGTGCATTTATTTCTGTCAGATTTAGGTAGTAGGATAGCAGAGCAAGTTTTGTCTTCTAATACTTGACACTTACCTGAAAGTCATTATGTAAATGTCAGAAGATAAAAATGTGTTCATTTAAAATTAATTGTTTCTTAATATCACAGGTATAAATAGAAAAGAATCCTAAGACAGCTTTTTACTTTGCTCCCTGTGTGTATGTTCCTGGTCTTTGAAAATATTCAGATATGGAGAAAATCAAGATATAAATAAGAGTAGATTTTCTCCTAAAGCTGGTTTCTTAGCAATTGTGCCTATAAATTGGTTTTTAAGAAGACTGGTATTTCTTTGCTCATCTTCACAATGCTTTTCACCTGTGGTCAAGAAAGTAAAAGAAATTATTTTCAGTTCTGACAATAATAAAGGAGGAGAAGGAGGATGAAGAGAAGGAAGAGGAGGAGGAGAAAGAGGAGGAGGAAGGCAGCTGATGTTTAAGGAGGATTTTCTGGATTTTTTTTTCTCTGTGGGTAGAGAGGTTCAGAAATTCTTCTCCCTAATGACAGAGATTGGAGTATATTTATGCTTTCATCTCCATCTCTATTGTATAGTCAGTGTTTTTCTTGACTTTTTGCTGCAATGTCCAATCTGCTACTCTCTCTTCCATGATGCATCACGGAGATGTAGTACTGCTCATTGAAAACATGGCTCCAGCCACATATGTAGTGGAGGATGGCCTTGTTGGACATAAATGGTAGGAGAGGCCCTTGGTCCTGTGAAGGCTTGATGCTCCAGTGTAGCGAAATGCCAGGGAGGGGAAGTGGGAGTAGGTGGGTGGAGAAACACCTTAGAAGCAGGGGGAGGCAAGGTGAGATAGGGGGATTCCAGAGAGAAACTGGGAAAGGGGATAACATTTGAAATATAAATAAAGAAAATATCTAATAAAAACATAATAAAGTTATTTATTAACTATAGTGGTGTGTTTGCTACATTCTGTTTCTTAGGATAAAAGTAGATACAAAATAGAAGTGATCAATGAACTGAAGTCAAGAACCCCTGTGGTTGAATTAGGGAAAGGCTGGAAGAAGCTGAGGAGGAGGGCAACCTCTTAGGAATACCAACAGCCTCAAGTAACCTAGACCCCTGACATCTCTCAGAAACTGAACCACCAACCAGGCAGCATACATTAGCCTGAGGCTGCTGACACATATACAGCAGAGATCTGCCTGGTCTGGCTTAGTATAAAATGACACACCTAATCCTTAAGAGACTTGAGGTCCCAGGGAGTGTGGATGCCTGGGGGGTGGGAGTGAAGGTGGGAACATCCTCTTGGAGACAATGGGGAGGACAACTAGGACTAGGACAAGAGGGATTGTGGCAGGGAGGACTGGGAGGGCAGTAATATCTGGACTGTAAAAAAAAGTAATTTTAAAAGGAGAGAAGGGAAAGTAATATTCCAAGGGCATAATTATAACTTTGTACACTGTGCATACAGTAATTTTCGTGTCTACCAAATTAATCAGAGATGTAGCTAAATGCCTTTGTATAAAGCCCATCCTTTGCTTATTATGTGCAGATTTAGCTATAGAAAAGTTAATCTTCCAGATTCTATTTTGATTTTTTTTTGTCTTTTGATTAAGAATAATTATTTCTTCAAACATAGCTTCTAAATTATTATTAGGAATTGTGGAGCAGTTACAGATTATAGAGGAAAGACTGGTATCTTGGCGGTAGTATATATGGTATATAATTCTATTTACTAAGATCTGTTATGATGTTTATTATTAATAGTGTGTCAGGTTTGAGATTACCATTTTAGATGGTAAAAACTTTCATATTTAACTTTATATTCACTTTATCTTGAATTCTCATATCTGGAAAAATTCATCTTTTTAATCTTATGCTGGTAAGTATATATGTGCATGGAGATTGAATAAGATTGATACAATTTATTATTTTTATGATATGCAATTTATCATTAGAAAGACAGTCTTACTTTTTCCTTTCTAGTAATTTTAATATTTACTTGCTTTACCTCACTTTACTACAGGGACCAAAATATCCAGGAAAACACTACACAGTGCTCATTGAATGTCGCATTCTTTCTTGTTTTCTGTCTTCTGGGGAAATAGTTGTAAACTCACCATTAGTTTTGATATTTAGAAAATTTATAGATGGCTCCAGTGGGGTGTTCTAATCTCTTTGGCCCAGAGCTCCCAAGATGTCTCCACCTGACTAAGTTCCCTTGGTGTGTCATTGCTACACCAGACCTGTGCTTCAAAATCCCTATGGCCTTTGTGGTGCACACATGGCAAACACAGGCTTTGCTGCCCATACCTTTCTCTCTTGAACCCAATCGAACTACCACGTGAAGAAAAAGGCAACACAAACTTAGTTCAGAAACAATAGTAAGTCAATCGTTGGGCGCAACAACTAGAATCCTAATCTTATAAACCATATTAAATCTAAGTCCTCTGGTGGTAAATCCTGGGGGATCCACCACTGAAACCTGGAGATACTCATAGCTACATCTTTTCCTTTCTCTATGCCTGTCCAAAAGGGCCCCTATCTCTCTCCTGCTTCCTCTCTTCCTCCATCCTGGAATTTCTGCCTACTTGCCCAGTGATTAATTCCTTTATTCATTAGGGGATGGTTCACAGGAAGTTACCTGAGAACATGACTCATTCCCCCTTTCAGACAACCCCTCCTGGGAAAGCAGAATTAACATCAAAATACAACAGCACCAGGGCCATCCACAACACTTCCCCCTTTCTGTCCACTTAAAAGACTCTTTTATCTCAGACATAAATTGAGCACACCTATTGCCATTTTGTAATTTATAAAGTACAATTTAGACCTAACACCCAGTCCATCATTTTTGTCAATAAAATAGAACACTATCATCTATCCTAACTTAATCATGAGGAGTATTGGCTTGCAGTTTCATTTTGGTAATAGCTTCAGTGTGTTTGAATTTTAGGGTCATGTATACTCTTAATATAAATTGTTCAATTCAAAATATTTTCATCTATTTTTTCTTCAACCTACATATTTGTTAGTACAGTGGCAGTTAATATCAAAATGAATAAGAACTCTGCAGATATTGTATTACTACTGTACTCTTTTTAAATCCTTTGTTATTAGAGAACATATTGAAGAGTTTTAGTATCTTTACATGTATTGAGAGTTGTCTTGTAGCAGAGAATATGGTCTGTCTTATTTAGTATAATATGTGCACTTGGAAATAATGTTCATTATACAATTAGTGGGTAGTAATATATAATAAATCACTTCAATCAAAGTGGTTGAAAATATGATTCATCATGTATATATTTGCAAAGTTTTGTTTGCTTCTACCTAGTTTTGAGAGAGAATATTGAAATATTAAAATAGCAATAATGCCTCTACAAATTCTAAAAGGAGGTTTTCTAGTTGTTGGATCCTAACATACTTGAAAAGGAAGAGGATGTGATACAAAGAACACTAAATCTAAGCCTGTAAGTTCATAGGGAGGTCAGCAGGGTGTAGAACTTTATTTAAGTGACACAATTAATTTCAAATTTAAAAGAAAATCTTTGACTTTAGTTTTCAGCCTTCTACCCATTAGGAAAATCTCTGTATCTTCTGCTTCTGAAAGAGAGTATAATACAAAAGGATAAATAAATTTGGCTTGCTCCTAGCCCTGTCTAATTGGAATTATTTGTAATGTTTACTGCAGACATTTCTGTTCAGGAAAATAGGCAAAGGATTTTTTTTTTCATACAGTTAAAATAAGGGACAGGAAGATCAACAAACATGGAAATCCAAAGTTCAGGGCACAATTTTGTCCAGTGAATAGATTTATCACATTTTCAGGCCATTAAACCATTCTATTTCGGTCTACATGGCAAAATATAGACTCCCCACTGCAATATATTCTTCATTTTTCTTTTTATTTTCTGAGTGGGAATTTTATAGTTATCTCAGTCTTTCCCTACAATTATGCATATTAAGACCTGCAAATTAATTAGCTGATGGTTTTAGGATGTTACTATGTTATGACATAACTGTGTCTGGATTTGATAGCAAGCTTAAGATGTCAGTTGAAGACTACAGATTCGGTTGTATTACTGATAACTGTACATAATATTGACTAATTTCCCTTGGAGGGGTAGTCTGTGTGGAGTTTATCTAAATTTTAAATCAGTGTATAAAAAGAGGTGTCTATATTTATGTTAGACAAAGAGCAGTTTTAAATATTTATCTCCTTTCTCCAAATATTCTAGCCTCTCTAAATCTGCTGATCTCAATTTTACTATCTGTTCAAAGGTGACTCATTTGGTACTAATGTAAATCTTATTTGCAGTATTTTTTAGCAATTTTTTTTTCTACTTACCTCTAGAATTTTTTTTCCTACCTCTAGAATTAAGCCTGAGTGCATATAGTCCAACTTGTAAGTAGTTGCTATCATATGATTTCATGCCATGCACTTGAAGAAAGTAAATTTATTCCCTTCATACTTCTTCCAGGACATACCTTGTGTTCAAGAGTAGTTGACCAACATACAATGTACTCCAACGTTATTTTTGTGTACTTTTATTTGGTTACATTTTGGTGCTATTTTCTTGTTTATTTGTTTGTTTGTTTTATTTTGTTTTTATTTCTGGATGTTGTTTAATTTTCCTTTCTTGGTTTGGGGAGTTATTTTGTATTTTTATTTCTTTTTTTGGAGGAAAAAACCTTTAAGTTAGATAGAAAAGGAGAGAGAGTGTATCTAGGACTTTGGGAATAGAAAGAATATGACCAAAATATAAAAAATGTTTAAAATAATAAAGCATATACTAAAAAGTTGGACTTCAAAATAAACATTGTAACTAGTCATGGGCCAGTCTTAACAGTGATTTTGAGAAAGGTACCATACTTCAAGTATAGTCTTATAAGAGATGCTTTGAATAAAATTATCTACAAACATAATCTCTGATAAAAGAAAGTGGTCTGTGATCTCAAATTTTATAGTGACTAAATGACATCACTTTGGGACAAATGCTACACAATGTGGATAATTTTAACAAATATACTTTTTACGTAGCTAAACGAGATATCAACAAGATATAGCCTATTGAGGGGCAACCATACCACTTCCTGCTATGGTGAGTTTTAGACTCCAGCTCCCATTTTCTTGGTAGTGCTAGAAAGGTAAACTTCAGCTATGTTAGTCCTTAGGATTTAGAAAACCAAAAGCAGGGGTAGGTATATGAGGACTCCCTTGAGATCCATTAACAGAAAACTACTTCTTCCTGATCAAATGAATACCTCAGGCCTTGATTTGTAATGTGACATTCTATAGATTTTTGTGTTTCCTCATAATCCAATGTGGCATGTCAATCACAAGGCCAGAGAAACATTTGTCAATTTTGTGGCCATCTGCTGACCTCTGTTGCCAAAAATATTACTTTTTTCTTTTTTGCTTTAGAGTTCATCTTTTTCCTCAAGTAATGGCCAAAATTGTTTGTCTACCCTGATTTACTTAAGATTTAATTTATTTTAAATTACATATACGTATATATGTACATATATACGTGTGTGTGTGTATGTAGATACATGTACATGTGTATTTATAGTTGTAGAGTCTAGAAGAATGTTAGATTTCCTGGAACTGGAATTACAGACAATTGTGAGCTCTCCAAAATGGGTGCTAAGAACTGAAATCAGATCCTCTGCAAGAGCCATGTCTCTAGTCTTTCTCCATCGTTTCTCTATCAAATTCTAGTCAAAGTGCCCTCAAGAGTTCTTTTAAGTCTGTTTATAAATCATTTTATTAATAAGATTAAGAACCTAAAAATAAACTCTAATTTCTTGGTAATTTTCTATCCCTAAACTTGGTCCTAGAGCTTTATCATATTGAAAACTGATAAAGTAGTGTGGGCAACATGTGAGTTCAAATTTCCCTTTTTTTCTCAACTAATAGCCTAAATGAGAGTCAGTCTACAAGGAGCTCTTAGATCACTTTCCCTACAGACCATTCCTGTGTTTTGATACAGTTTCACAATATTAACAGCAAGGTTTTGTGTCAAAGAGAATACATAGAATGTGAGTGAGTGTATTTTTTGAGCATGTGGAGGTCTTTTTCCTCTGGACCCAACACTCTTTTTTTTTTTTTTCCAGAAAAATACTAGAAAAATGCTTCCCAAATAAGAAACAAGATATAAATCTGTTTTAATCCATCAGGTACAGCACAGGAACAGTCTAGCTTTGTGGTGCAAAAACATAACCCTCCAGATAAAAATGAAGATATTCTAGAGACACTTGTGCCTCTCCTTTTAGCTATCAATGTTTTGAATAATACATTAGAGTATCCCTAAAAATCTCATGTTTAGAGAAAGAGAAGGTTGTTGCCTGGTGCCTGATAGGGGTAGCTTTTCTCTAGAAAAGACATTTTATACAATCTGACATGTTAAACCACCTTTGTGGAAAGGTTGGAGCTGAGACATACCTTAATCAGTTAATTAATTGTGTAACTATGTAACTGCTTATGGATGCATAACTGATAGCCTCTTTTTTAAACCCAAACCTCAAGTTAGGACCTAAACTATGGACTTGAGTCCATTGGATGTCTTTGTTTGCTTGTTTATTTGTTTTCCCCAAGAAAACAAGTTGAGTAAGTTCCCCTCATTTACTTTGGTGAAGACTAGCTTGGGTATACACTCTTACCATAACATCTGTGGTAACATTAGCATTAGTATTTTTGATACTGTCAAGAAATAAGGCATCTACTTTTCATTGCATATTTAAAAAATAAAAAAATAAAGAATCTTTGGCTCTCTTCTTCTCCTCCTTATTCCCTTACAAAGCTTTCTCTGATCCACTTAAATGACTATAATTATCATTTCCATTAAAACTTCATATATATTATAAATTCAATAACTTGAACTCTCTGATTTATTTTTCCACATACATTTTCCAAATTCTAAGTCAGAATAGAAGACAATAATTGAAGTAGTTTCTCCTGGCTGAAGTATAAGTGTTTCTTTCAACTTGCTTTTCGATTGAAGTCACCCCTTGAGAGCAATGAACAGTTATGAAAAAAGAAAGTATTATTTTAACTGTGTAACTCTGGTCAACATCAATCTTTTTCATAGCTCTTTCTTATGAATCAATGAGAATGATGAGATTATTGAGATCAAGCTAATGCCCCATAATGCTCCATAATGCAGAAAACTGTGATTTTTTGCGGGGTGTGCCTTGTCTTAGGAGGCTATACTATATAAACAGCTTTGGCTTCTTTTGAAAAAGCATGGTTTCTGACTATGGGTGGACCCACAGACTCTATCTACAATTCATCAGGCAACACATATCAAGCATAGACTAATAAATTACTTATTCCTGAACATAGAAAATAAGCCACTCTATAAATTTATCAGAGACTACAGTGGTACATCGTTATAATAAGATCATAGAAACTAGACCCCGAAAATTATCAGACATACCACTCTAAGGAAAAATGTAACTCCTCCCCTGGACCTCTTAAATCGATGGAGTCCAACCACTAGAGGGACATGAGCCCATTTATCTGTTATGTAGTATATATGTTGGAGACAGACAAGAAGAGACCTCCCCAATTGCCTGGAGCTTCAGCTTTGCCCAGTTGCCTATTGTTGATGCAGTCTACACAACTGCTTGCTTGTCTACCTGTTTCCTCACCCAAAGCTAATCCGAAAGTGCATTTCAGACCACAGTTTGACCCTACACTTCCTTGCTGACTGCTGCATTACTCCTAAATCTTGATCAAGCAATTGCAGCTGTAGCTTCCCTCTTGGCACCATTCTGGCTCAGTCTGGTTCCTATCAAGACAAAGGGGTAGCCTTTCTCTAGAAAAGAGATTTCATATAGTTCTAACAAGATATCAGAACAGCTTTTAGGGTTCTGAAAACTTTTGAACACTTTAGAAGACTTATTAACATTTATTCTGTAAACTGCACATATACATATAGATATATAGAGTGGTTTATCATGTGCTGTTTGATGAGTATTAATAACTGTTATTAAAATTATAATAAATACTTAGAGTCTACCTCAGATAGATTACTGATGTTAGTGTGATTATATGACAAATTCTTGTCAGTGAAACCACTGAACCTTGTAAATTTATTGTCATCAATTAAGTTCTGAAGTTATGGAAAGATGAAAATGCATTAAGCTTTGTTTTTGATGTAGTGTGCTCACAGAAGAGAGGCATGAGACTATTCTTTAAGATATGGGTCTTGTCAACAGAGTCAACTAACCTGGATCCTAGGGTCTCTCAGAGTCTAAACCAACAACCAAAGATTATACACGGGTTTGCTCAAGGCCTCCCCACACATATGTAGCAGATATGCAGCTTGGTCTTCATGTGGGTTCCGAACAACTGGAGCAGGGGCTATTCCAAAAGCAGTTGCCTGTCTGTGGGATATGTTCTTCTAGCTGGGCTGCCATGTTTTACCTCAGTGGGAGAGGATGTGTCTAGCCTTTCAGAGATTTGAAGTGTCAGGGTAGGAGTGTACCCAGGGGGCTCCTACCTGTTCAGAGGTATAGGGGTATAGGTTCTTATATCATTTTACTCTTGTGACCTCAGAATGCAGATACTCAGGTTACTTCTAAACTTGTTTTCTAAAAACATCACTCCTAGGATTGTTTTATTTTTGTGTCTAGAATCCCTACTGGAGGAGAACTAGTGAAAGAGGAAATGAGTTATTTCCATGTCTGTCACCAGCATCTAACTTTCTTTCTGTAGTTTAGTAGATAAGCAAATTTGCTAAATGCAAAATTGAATTGAAGGGCAGATGATCTTGCAGGAGAATCTTTGGATGCTGTGAAAGGGAGAAGGAAAGCAAAGCTGACAAGGGTGATAGGCTGATTTTGATGGCATGCTAAAATAACAGAATGTATCTATTTTGCTTATTGGCTATTTGGTGAAAGATTGATCTACGACTAAGAAGAAGAGAATTGGCTTTTAAAAATATAGCTTTCCAGCAATTAATTGGACATAAATGGATCCAACAACTGAAATTCTACCCCATGTCAGTTTGCTATTCATGGTTACTTTAGATATTCAATTAGCTTTTATGTCTCATTAGTTCTAGTCCAGAAATTAGGCTTCATTTTGAAGGTCTGCCTTCAAGCAGAAGGTAGAGTTGCGGGTTTAGTATCATATGTTTACATTTGTATTCATTTTTACAAAAAATATCACACTTGAAATCCATCTCAGTACAAATATTACAGGTAAAGCTGAAATACTATGACCAATTGGATTTTTTTTCTACTATATTGGAAACTATTTTCCATCACCTGGACTGCTATACCTTACTGGTTCTTTATTGCTTCGTCTAGCGTCTCTGGGTGAAAGTTCTTCACAAATAGGCCTCATTCTCTTGAAACTTTCTTCCTTTACATACTGGGTAGTGTCAAGCAACACTTGTAGAACTGATTTGTGTGGATCATCCCACCCTGATTCCACATGCACCATTGCTTTAGACTATTATTCTTTTCTTTCTTTTTTTCCACCATAAGTACTCCAATTCTTTACCTTCTGTGATTCAATTGTACTTCCTTTATAGATACAGAGGAAAGGGAAATCAAGCTATTTTCAAAATTGATGAGTGACCACATTAGGTAGGCTGCTTTCATCAAAACATTGTAAAGTACACTATAGGTATTAGATGTTATATGATGCCATTCTCACCTATTAGGTTGGTAGAAGTGGTCTGTTAATACATTTCCAAGATTTTACTTGACAGTTCAATGAATGCAACTAACTCAGACTCACAGGTAGGTAATAGCTATTATGGAAATACAGATAGTTTTAAGATTAATTTGTTCTGAATGTACAATATTCCAACTCTCCAGATTTGTGATAGTCTAATCAATCATTCTCATAGAATCTTCATTGTAGGTATGACTTTTTAGAAAAATCAGTTCACAGTATGATCCTTAATAAGAATGTTTCCTATTTTATTGTTAGCCTTTCACATCTGTCTGAATTCTCTAATCCTTAGAGTTGTGCTTGAATCATTGTTTTTTTCCTAATAATTGCTTCATCTAAAGATTATAGTATGTTCCCAAATGAAATGTCTACTACTCAGCTGATACCTCAAATAGAAGAAAGCAAGACACAGTCCCCAGCTCCTTGGTAACAGATTTTCTTCTGCTGGTACACCATACAGCACATATTCAGGGGAATAACCGTTATGGTTCTCAGACTCCAAGCTTTCATACGTTTTCTTCTTCTCTTGGGAACAAATAGAAAGAGACAGTTTGGCTGTTGTCTCTATGCAGTGACTGAACTGTTATAAGCTTACAGCATACTTAAGGAAGTTGTTTCTATGGCCCATACGTCTACACCTTTTTCATCTGCATCAAACCTTCGTTTCTCATTCTCCTGAATCATACCTATTCACTCAGAAATCTATACAAATGTTTCCCATAGAAGTAATATTCTAAGCCATTTTAATAGAGTCCCTCAGACATGTGAGCTCAATGAATTTTTCTTTAAAGTTTCATGCTTCCATTCTTTCTTTTCCCTTGCTAAATCTTTGAAAACAAGTGAGTTGAATAAAACAATTTTTCCCCTCAGAGGTCACACTATGCTTATTTCACAGCCTGATTTAGTCAAGCTATTTGGCTTTTAGCTCAAAGGAATGACATTTTAAAAGTGTTCTCTTATGGGTACATTTCTGCTGAAAGAATTCTGAACTTTAATAAATATAGATGCAAGAATCACATTTAAGGTAAAGAGATGTGCATAGTTCAAATTTACTACTAAATAACCCTAGAAAAAAGATCCATAATCTACATTACTGTGTAGTTCATTCACAAAATGAGTACAGTATTTATGCCCTCCATAAAACCATTGGAAAAGTTCTGATTGTTTACTGGGATATTTACAAAGAAGATTCAGAAACATTGAGTCAATTAATATTTCATGAAATCTATGATACTGTTTTACAACAAAATTAGCTTAGCTTATAGTAATGCATTCAGTGAATCTTTTTAATGGCTAGTAATTCAAATAGTATATTTTATTAACAGAGCCTGGAGATTTTTTTAAGATCTTGTGTATTCCTTTCCATTTGGAAGACCAAATAAAATAAATAAATAGCTCTGCTATTTTCTAGTTTGGTGTTTTACATTGTACATTTAATATTTCCATTTACTGTAAAACACTTTTGAAATTTATCTATTAAGAAAGCATAAAACATTCAGTAGAATTAGACATATTATTGCATTTCAGAGCAGCCACTTGGCAGTTCTGAATGTCACCAGTAGTTTTAATTCAATCCTTTTCAGGACCATATATTTTGACCTTTTTCAGCTCTATTGGCTTCTGCGGGAGTGGAATGTTTATCTCAGACTACCTGAGGTTTTCAGGCTGTTTAACCAAGTAGCAGTAAAAACGATATTCATAGAAAACAAAAAGGCACTCTATTAGATTGGGAATCTTTTGTGAATTTTAGCTGCTAAATAATGAAGGTCACCACAATTAACACAACCAAAAAATGAGAACAAGAAAGACTCCATTTCCATTTTATTGAAATTTATATCTCAGCTGGAGTGATGAGACATGCTCAATATGACCTGCTAAAAATTAAAATTAGTTCTAAAGTCTGTAAAAAAAAAGAGAAATATTATTTCATAAGTTTGCTGTCTCAGATCAAAGCACAGATGCTTAAATACCTTGAAACAACAACAACAAAAAAAAATAGTATAAAAGTATTCATTTTACTCCTTGAGTTATCTCAAATATGAACATAGGTTGTCATGTACTCTATGCTCTGAGTAGGTTTATATGGAAAAAATCAACAATATTGATACTTAGTAAAGGACAAGTTGTTTTTATACACATTGTATCTTTGAGTTACAAAGAGTTGAGTGGTTACATTCCTTTCTCTGCAAATTTTCAGGACCACCATTTCCTGCAATAGGCTCTCTGACTGATATCTTATATGAAGGAATCACTAAAGGGTAAGTATAGTTTGGGTCCAAACAAGATTAGGGCTGTAGAACTTGAACATTGCAAAAGTGGTACAACACAGCCTCATTAATTAGTAAAGATCATGTATATTACATTTCAGTTATTATATTTGAAGAAATAAATAACTGTCTTGTGTGTTGCTTCCTAATTAGGGAACTTCTACTTTTTTCTTTTCTTTCTTTTTTTTTTATGGAAAAGGTTTTGTTTTTTGTTTTACTGAAATCAATTTTCATTGGATATTTTATTTACATTTCAGATGTTATCCTTTTCCCCCATTTACCCACCACCACCCAGAAACCCTCTATCTCATTCGCACCTCCTCCTGCTTCTATGAGGATGTGCCCTCACTCACCCACCCCTTTCCACCTCCCCACCCTGGAATTTCCCCACACTGGGGCATCCAGCCTTCACAGGAGCAAGGATCTCCTCTCCCACAAGGCCTTCCTCCTCTACATATACAATGCGTCCCTACCTATGTGCTCCCAGGCTGGATGTTTGGACCCTGGGAGCTCTGGTTGGTTGGTATTGTTGCTCTCCCCATGGGGACACAAACCCCTTCAGCTCCTTCAGTCTTTTCTCTAACTTCTCTATTGGAAACCCCTTGATCAGTTCAATTGTTAGCTGTGAGCATCAGCCTCTGTATATGTCAGATTCTGGCAGACCTCTAAGGAGACAGCTATATCAGGCTCCTGTCAGCATGCACTTCCTGGCATCCAAATCAGTGTCTGCCTTTGGTGACTGCACATGGGATGGATACCCAGGTGGAGCAGTCCCCGGACCGCCTCTCTTTCAGTTTCTATCCCACACTTTGTTTCCATATTGCTCCCATGAGTATTATATTACTCCTTCTAAGAAGGTTCGAAGCATCCACACTTTGATCTTCTTTCTTCATGAGCTTCATGTGGTCTAGCAGTTGTATCTTGGGTATTGCGAGCTTTTGTGCTAATATCCACTTATCAGTGAGTGCATACCCTGTGTGTTCTTTTGTGATTGGGTTACCTCACTCAGGGTGATTTTCTAGTTCCATCCATTTCCCCGAGAATTTCATGAATTCATTGTTTTTACTAGCTGAGTAATACTCCATTGTGTAAATAGAAAGGGTTTTAAGGGTGTTTTGTTTATTTGCTTGTTTTAAAGATTTATTTAATGTGTGAGTGCTCTATCGGCATGTACACCTGCATGCCAGAAGAAGGTACTAGATCACATTACAGATGGTTGTGCACCACCATGTGATTGTTTGGAAATGTAATCAGGAACTCTGGAAGAGCAGCTAGTGTTCATAACTGCTAAGCCATCTTTCCAGGTCCTTGGTAGTGTATTTTTGTATAAGCCAAATTGTGTGAATTTTTGGGATAGATGTAAAAAGAAATTGTTTGTACATTTCAGATTGGGATTCAGTGACAGGCCAAAGTAGTGATTTCAAGTGCACCTTGGCAAATCTATGAGTTTGGGGTGGGGGTGGGGGTTACTGAACAGGAATATGGATGAAGGGTTTCTTACAGAGATAAGGGTGAGTTTGAGGAGACAGGTCAGTTATCCTTTCCCTAGCACTCCTTACCATTATATAATTTTGGGAAGAGGCTTTGTGACCCTTGTAAATTTCAGGAACTTTCTGGTTCTTGTGAGTGGTTTACTTCCTGAGTCTTAAAGAGTACTTCCTCCCAGTAGAATGTTTCAGTTTAGGGGAGATTGTTTCTTTTTTATTATTATTGGATATTTTATTTTTTTACAATACAAATGTCATCCCTTTCCTCATTTTTCTCCCTAGGACCCCCTATCCCACTCTCGCTCCTTTATGGTTTTATACCATTTGAATTACATGCAACTATTAAGTTTAGTTCTAGATTGAGGGTCTAGCAATACAATAGATGCAAATAGTCAAGGAACAAGCAAAACAATAAACAAAAATAGCCAAAGAACAAACAAGGCATTAAAAAAAAAAACATGAACACTCCCATGATCACTGTTTCTAAGGGCTTATCAGGATGACCAAAGTATCTGAGCCTACTTCCTGTCTTAGCACAAGGTCGTTTTCTTGTCTAAAGCCTACTTCCTTCCTGAAATTACTTCTTTGTTCTAGCCTAAGATTTAGATTCCTACCTGAAATTCCTTCTTTGTTGGCCAAAATGTTGCCATATTTGTGCCAAGCAGCCCATTTCCTTGTCCTTGGCCCATGTGAGATTCTTGCCAAGCAGCCCCAAAGGCTCTTTGCCTCTCCCCCCTTTTTGTCCATTAACAAGACTGCACCTGTCTTAGGTCTTTCTGACAAGAATGTCTGCCTTACCCATTGTGAAATATGCATTATCAAAAGCAATGCACTTCTGTCTTAGGTTGGTAAGGCTCTGTGCAGAATATTACCCGCCCTTGCCTTGACAGCCTGTTAACTTAATAACTCTGTCTGGGGGTCCATTTTCAGGTTGAAGCCATGTACTTTGGCTGCCAACATGTTGATGATGTTAAAGACAAGCTTTAACACAATGGGCAAAAATAAAAGTACTCCCAGGACAAAAAGGGCTAGCATGATCAAGGTATATATGCCATTTCTGAAGCTTGACCAAAATAAAAATACTGACCTCAGGCAATGGGTAATTTTATCTGCAATATCTACCACATCAAAGATCAACAGAGCAGCATTCTTGAGATTCATAACCTCCCTATGTATTGTTAAAACTTCCAGAGAGATGTTAGAATTATGCCAAATACACTGCATGTGTCATTAAACTTCTTCCTAATTATAATGACTACCACTGTAAATTTTAAAACTAACATGAATCCAATGGTACTTGGCATGACACTCAAGGTGGCTCCTTACCCTTATATTCTGAACCACCTTCTAGTAATTGGAATAAGATAAAGAACATCAATCCATTCTTCCAAATGCCTATCTAAATCCTCTTGTATATTCAACACATTAGTAATTTTTTCTAAATGATTAGCAAAAGCAGCTGTCTTAACTTCTTGTGTCTCAACAATTGCAGAAGCAGTGTTGCTAGCAATTAATGTAATTAAAGCTGTTATACTACCAGTAATCAAGCCCACTACCCTCTTGCTTCTGCTTAAAGCCTGACTCACTTCTTCCAGTACTAGCAAGCTATTTTTAGAATACCAAGGTTCTGTGATACTCAGGGCACTAAAATAAAAGCTGGGTGATAGACCTCCATAACTAACATGCCTGATTTCAAAACACAAAGACAATTAGAAGGTGCACAATTAATGTAACTTACGTCAAATTCTGTAGAAGAAAAGGTATTTTAACTTGACAATTTAAAAAACCTTAACACATGTGCTAACACCTGTTTGAAATCCAGATCCTGCCCCAACTTTATCCCTTGCTAACATAATGTCATAGAGAACTGCAGCTAATTTCTATATATGCCTCTGAAAATGTCCAGAACCAGATTTCTAAATTAAGACTGTCATTTTCAATATTGGATTGATTTCTATACCAGTCCATGATTGAATCTGAGTATCTGGTCATATTTAATAACAATACAAGAGGCATTATAACTTTTCTTTCTGGTTCTCTGTTCCACAAGGTCTAAGAACTTGAGGCAAGGCAGCTTGTACCATCAGGGGTATAGGTACCCAATGGTGGTTCAAGAACTTGTGTCCAATACAGCTTCTCACTCACCATTGTCAGGGCACTCAGCAAGATCACAGGTCAACATCATTCTTTGTCTGGGCATCAGCATATCTCACCCATCACTCTGGTGGTCACCGTGCTCCTTCAGTATCCTGCAGAAAAATAAAAACACAGAAGAGCCCTCTTCCCCATATTAAATACCTGATCAGGATCATGCCATATGCCAATAAGTAGATCCTTCCCTTTTACCTATGAATAAGTATGCCTAGTTGTAGAGTACCAGAGACACTCAGCAGAAAGTTCCTTGGCATCCAAATTTTTTTTAAAAAATTTAAAAAATAAAAGAACACGATTTAAATAAATTTGTGGTGTACAGGGATATATCTCCCCCTTTTTAGTTTTGATTATATTGTTTTAAAGTTCCACAAGCCAGTTCCATAGTCTCTTGTCCTTGGCAATTGTAAGGAATCCTCATAATATGGGTGATGTTAAATTGCTGCTAAAAAGTTTCAAATGTTCAACTGTTATAGCAAAGTCCATAATCTGTTTTTTATTTGGTTTTTTTATTTTTTGTTATTGGGTACTTTATTTATCTACATTTCAGATGTTACTCCCTTTCGCCATTCCCCACACAGAGAAATTCCTTAACCCATCCTTCCTCCTCCTATTTTTATGAGGATATGCCCCCCATCCACCCACTCCTACCTCCCCTCCCTCGAATTTCCCCTCATTGAGGCTTCCAGTCTTCAAAGGACCAAGGCCCTTCTCTCCCCCTGATGCCCAACAAGTCTATCCTCCTCTAAAAAAACAGCTAGAGACATGGGTCCCTCCATTTGTGTTCCCAGGCTAGCTGTTTAGACCCAGGGAGATCTGGTTGGTTGGTATTGTCACTCTCCCTATGGGGCCACAAGCCCCTTCAACTCATTCAGTCTTCTCTCTAACTCCTCCACTGGGAACTCTGTGATCAGTTTTGATGGTTAGCTGTGAGCATCCACCTCTGTATATGTCAGGCTCTAGCAGTGCCTCTCAGGAGACAGCTATATCAGGTTCCTGTCAGCATGCACTTCTGGACATCCACCACAGTGTTTGCATATGGTAATTGTATCTGGGAGGGATCTCCAGGTGGGGCAGTCTCTGGATAGTCTCTCCTTCAGTTTCTGTAGGGCACTGCTAAAATGCTGAATAAAGTTTTTGTATATTTACACATCACATACTGAGATTAGTGCATTTAAATGTAAAAAATATGAGTACCACTTTGTTTTTATATGGAAATATATTCTATTTTAGATATTATTCTCATGATCTCATATGCCTTTTTTAAAAGTAGTTTAAAGTATACTTAAGACATTGTAACATGAAAACACCTTTTATTTTTAATAAAGATTTCTCCTAGGTTCTAGAGAGTTAAAAACTATACAATTAAAATTATTATCCTCTGATAATGAAACTGGTGTTAAACATATAAGCACCAAGATGCACTATGATAGTTGCTATAAAAGTAAAAGGGAATGTTATGGGAACCTTAAAAAAAATACAAGACATTATTTAGAGAATGCTTACAGGAGATATAGAAATAATTCACCTTGTAAATTGGAAGTGCAAATACTGGGTTATCAGAGTTAATTTCTTAACCATTGAAAGTTTTTTTCCATCAAAGCTGAAGATAAAAAACAGACACGCTACTAACTGGAAAAATAAATTTATGTGGCAGTGGATGGTTTGGCTGACTGAAACCATAAAACATTTTAACAACTGGATGTCATAAGAAATAAAGGCATTTCTATTGAGTCAGTAAGTCAGTACATTACTTCTATTCCCCTGAGCGAAGCAGCTTGCTACATGGCCAATTCAAGAAGCAATAAGATTTTTCAGTAGCTAGTGAAGAAAATAACCATGACAAAGTGTAAAGTGTAATGTTAAATATTTCTCTTTGTTTTCTCACTGCAGTACATTTAAATTTTAGTGCAAAACAGTAACAAACTCAAATTATAACAGAATAATTGTAAAGACAATTTCTGATTGTGTACTGGTATGAAGATCTGATTTCATTATATAGTTTTTCATTGATAGCTTAGAGTTTCTTTTGCTATTCATTAGTAATCATAAGCTTGAGACTTTTTTATTATAGTTTTATGTGGGTCGCTGTTCTGGAGGGTGTCCCCATGACAATATCACTCCACTGTCTGTAGGGAGCTCCAGGCCAAGGGGATAGAGTGGGGGCAGGGAGAGTCTGCTGATGCTTCCATCTGCATCCCAGCTGTTGCTGCTCGGTTGCTCCCAGGTGTTGCACTCATCTCTCTGTGCTAAGCCAGTCTAGGGAGGTGCTGGCTAGCTAGTGGGGAGGGGGAGATCCTGAAGGTGTTTCAGGAGAGCAGACCTCTTTCCAAGTGTTACACCTCTTGCCACAGGATCTCTTGGACAATGGGATCATTCTCGCACACTTTTACTTCTCCTGAATAGAGTCCTTATATACAGTTTCAGGGTGGGTTAGGGTCTGGCAGCAGATAACACCTATTGGCTTGATCTGAGAGCTTGGAGATACCTCATCTACATGTGGGAGAGCCTGGGGCAATGTTCCTCATGACTGATGGCCATAGACCTCTCTGTGGGACAGGCTGTGGAGGGCTGAAGCTAAATGAAAAGAACCAGGGCCTGTGATTAGAGCTGAACACCTGCCATCCGATAAATGTCCGGATTTCAAGGCCTATGCTTGACCAGGCACCCAGCTGCTTCTCACAGCCCACAGTCCCACAACTCCCCCTTTTTCTTTTATAAAGGAGAGGTGTCATCAGAATAAGTGTCTCCTAAGTTGGGAACAGTTTGATACTGCACTAAGACCTGATTGGTAGTTACCTTTGCACTGCTACTTATTTGTTGCTTTAGAAATTGAATGAGGCATGGTGCCAAGAGAAGCAAGGCTCCAATGGCTAGTTTGGGGCCAAGGAGGGAAAGAATCCAAGCTATCAATGAGTTAGAGTACAAAGGGGTAAGGGTGTTGGGAGTACAGCGAGCCCAGAGGTTCCTCCTGAGCTCTTTGAGCATTTGTACATCTTGTTCTACCAGGCCAGATTCATTGACATGCAAGATTGACAATTAACAATGCAGATTCATTGACATTCCTCTCCCAGCAAAACACAAGTCCCCCCATGTTCAGCAGTCAACAAGTCCAGATCCCTTTGCTTTTGGAGAGCAAAGCAACTCCTGCTAAAGAGGTTATCTGGAGTTGAAGAGATTCAAGGCTTGACCATTTGCCTGGTCAAGCTTGTCTTGGAATTCACCAACCAGATGTTGTGTTTGGACAAGGGCTGCTCCAGCAGTTCCAGAATGGTTAGCTCAAGCATGGGTGTTCTTGAATCTTGTTGGGTGTTGTTGTTCCCGAGTGTCTGCCATGGCTCAGTCAGCTAGAACTGTAGCTCAGCATGATAGCAACATGAGAATTTGACTGAGTTGGTTCTGCGTGCAGCACCAGGCAGACGCTAGCAGGGCCCCCGCCTATTGTGGGGAGTTCTCACTCAGTCTGAGGTTCCGCAGGGGAGCAGGGCTCTCAAGTGGGGATCCCGGGCCAGGAGGTGGCTGGTATCAAGCTCTTGGGCTCTCAGATGCCACTGTAAGCCTCAGAAGAGTTGAGACTGGGGATGTGTGAGCACACGACTGGCTCACAAGGGGTGGGGGGAGGGAGACCTCTGGGTGCGACCCACGGGAAGAAATTCTTTGGTTACTTGCTTGGCTCAGAATGGCTCCTCTAGCTTGCTTGATTGAAATGACAGTCCCCGTGGCTGAACACAGAGAAGCTCTCCAGGTGAGAGATTAAGCAGCTGCAGCTGCAGCTACTGCAGCGTAGGCCTTCTCTGCGGTTCCTCCACAGTGGGCCCCCAAAAGACATGATGAAGTCCAAGATTCCAAGAGCTTTACTGACATGGCAGATGATAGATGGTCTTGATGCACCCCCACTTAAGTCAGGGTGGGCCTGACTTAAATCAGGAGGGAGGAAGGGGGAAGGTCTGGGAAGGAATACTTAATTAGCTATGCCCCCTGGCCTTTAGGCATCTCATTAATATGGAAATCTCTCTAGAGCTAAGGTCTGTAGTCATGCCCTCTACCTATGCTCTTTGAGAGGGGCTGCATTGTCCTAAGTGACTGAACAGCGCAGGTTAATGGATATCCTATTATCCATTATTGCCATGTGTCAGGGGCCTGGATTCTGGGAGTGCAATAGAATAGATTCCCGTCCCTCACAGGCAATGGACACCTCTCGGGTCTCTGGGCTACTTCCAGCCAGTGCTTCTACCAAAACCCAAGTCATCATATCACAGTCTTACAGTTTTAGAGGTTCATAATTTTTATATGCATCTGTGTAGAGTTTATATATTCTTTATATGTTAATTATGCATAATTTTAATGTTTTTATTTTAATCATTGAAACACAACTTTAGAGTTCTGAAGGTTTTACTAGCTTACAGAAAGTCATTTAGTCATATTTACTCACCTTGCTTTCCTATAAGATAAATGAATGAAGCAATAATCTCACTTGCAGATATCATATTCAAATTCTTCTTTTGGTCTTCTATTTAGTTACAAAAATATCATTTGGTACACATTTGATGGTCTAAGGATCTGGTAAATAATATTGAGATCAAGAACAACGGCCTTGAAATCATGCAGTGATTTATTCTCAACACTTTTCAGCCCTTTCCTTATCAAGCAAACTTTATCTCTCATCAGAACAAGGCTGCATTAAAAATTGTCATGGAGATTGAAATATTTTAAATGCTAATCAAAACATAGATTGGCATAGGTAAATAAATAAAAATAACAGCAACACAAACTCTCAAGGATAGCATTTGGTATCCTTGATATATAAGATTTTATCCCTATAATATTGAGATTTTTTAAAGAATCTATTATCTCTATAATGTTGGAATTTTTTTTTTTTTTACTATCCTCAATAGCTCAAAAAACTTGCACAAATTGATTTTGTTTCTGAGTCTTTATACATTTAACAAAAATTTCTGGGCAACAACCATTTGCCAGCTGTTGTGGTTTAGAACATTTAATAAAGGAGAAACAATGTCTTGCTTCATGAGCTGGATTCAACAATATATAGGTAGAAATGAAGATAGATATTTTGTTGAATAGATACTTAAATCATAATGTATAGTTTTTTATGGTTTGACAAATCTATGGCAGATAGATAGATGAATGGATAGACACACAGACTACTTACTACTCTCATTTCATAAACAATTTAGATCCAATTTCTTATAAGACTTCAAAGAGATGCTATTTTGTCTGTCATTCTAATTCTACTAAAGGGCACTAGATATGAGAAAAATTTGTATAGAGGTAGTTGATCAAAGTTCTAATGAGGGTATTGTCTTCTATTCTTTGACTCTCTTTCATTATTCCAAGCAAAAGGGAAATTACAAAAAGTACATTTGAAGACGGAAACATATTTTGAAGAAAAATATGACTCTTTAGTTTAGGATTTTACTGAGATAGAAAGTATTATTAAGGGTTAACTGTCAGTTGTTTTAAGAAGTACGACCGCAGTTCAGAACAGACCACTCCAGACCACACAGTTCCAAGGGGGAGGAGGTTTATTCAGAAGATAGGGCAAAGGTGGGAGAAGAAGGTGGAAATATAAGAGAGAAGTGGAGGCTGGCCATGACCACGTGGAGAGAGAGGAAGGTGGGGGAGGGGGTAGTGAGGGTAAGAGAGTAAGAGTAAGAGAATAAGAGACTGAGGAGGGGCCAAGCAGCCCCTTTAATAGTAGATCAGGCCTACCTGGCGGTTGCCAGGTAACTGTGGGGAGGAGCATACCTGGCTGTTGCCAGGTAACTGTGGAGGTAGAGTTTAGACAGAATACTAACATTAACAAGCTAAGACAGATTATTTAAAATTGCTTTGTAATTGTTCCTGGTACAGAGACAGACAGGTTGATCAATGGAATAGAACTGAGGACCTAGAAATAAACCTACACACTTAGGATCACTTGATCTTTGATAAAGCCAAAATATACAATAGAAAATAGAAATTATCTTCAATAAATGGTGCTAGTCTAACTGGCAGTCTGAATGTAGAAAATAAAAGTAGATCCATACTTATCACCTAGCACAACGTTCAAGTCCACGTGGATCAAGGACCTCAACATCATACTAGATACAGTGAATCTTACAGAAGAGAAAGTGGAAAAGACCCTCAAACTCATTGGCACAGGGGGAAATTTCCTAAACAGAATGGCAGTGGTTCTGGCTCTAAGATAAAGAATCGATAAACAGAATCTCATAAAACTGACAAGCTTCTGTAAAGCGAAAGACACAGTCAATAGAACAAATCAGCAACCAAAAGATTGGGGAAAATCCTCACTAACCCCACATCCTATAGAATTAATGTAGAAAATATATGAAGAATTCAAGAAACTAACCTCCAGTAACCCAAAGAACCAAATCAAATAATTGTTTAAAGAGCTAAATAGAGAATTTACAACATAGGTATCTTGAATGGCTGAGAATCACTTTAAAGAAATGTTCGAAGTCCTTAGTCATCAGAGAAACGCAAATCAAAACAACCCTGAGATTCTACCTTACACCACTGAGAATGGCTAAGATCAAAAACACAGGTGACAGCAAATGCTGGCCAGGATATAGAAAAAGAGGAACACTCCTCCATTGCTGGTGGGATTGCAAACTGGTATGATCACTTTGGAAATTGATCTGGCAATTCTTCAAAAAATTGGAAATAGATCTAAGTGAAGATCCAGCTATACCACTCTTGGGTATATACACAAAAGATGCTCCACCATTCCACTGGGGCATGTGCTCCACTATGTTCATAGCAGTCTTATTTGTGATAGCCAAAAGCTGAATACAACCAAGATGTACCACAAATGAATAATGGATACAGAAAATTTGGTTCATTTACACTGGACTTACTATTTAGCTGTTAAGAACAAGGATATCATGAGATTTACAGGCAAATGGATCAACTAGAAAATATCCTGAGTGAGGTAACTCACACCCAAAAGGACATGCATGGTATGTACTCACTAATAAGTGGATATTAGCCAAAAAATAGTACAGAACACCTAGGATACGATCCACAGAACTCAAGAAGTTTAACAAGCAGAAGAACCCAAGTGAGGATGCTTTAATCCCACTTGGGAGGGAAAAGAAAATAATCTTGAAAGGCAGAGAGTGGGAGGGAACTGGATAGGAGAGCAGAGGGGGAAGGGAAAAGAACAACATGATCAGATATGTGGATGGAGAGACAGGGGTGAAGCCCTGAGGGCCAGCAGAATGAATAGAAATAGGCAACCTGGAGGGGGGAGATGACCCACTAGAAAGTACCAGAGAGTTGGGCAGTGAGAGGATCTCAGGACTCAAAGGGTGGGACCTTAGATAAAATGCCAAACAGTGGGGAGAGGGAACTCTTTTAGAGTCCACTTCTAGACGAAAGACAGGGCATCAAGTGGAGGAATGGGTTAGCCATCCCACAGTCAAAAACTCTGACCCAGAATTGGTCTTGTCTAAAAGAACTGCAGGGACAAAAATGGAGAAGAGATAGAGGGAAAAGTTGGACTAGCCCAACATAGGATCAGTCTCAAGGAGAGTTTCCAAGGCCTGACACTATCACTGATGCTATGGTGTGCTTATAGACAGGAGCCTAGCAAGGTGGTCCTATGAGAGATCCAACAAGCAGCTGATTGAGACAGAAGCAGATACATGCACCCAAACATTGGATTTAAGTTGTGGACCCTGTGGTTGAATTAGGGAAAGGATGGAAGAAGCTGAGGAGGGTGACCCCATAGGAAGACCAGAAGTCTCAACTAACCTGGACCCCTGAGATCTCTCAGACACTGAGCCACCAACCAGACAGAATACATGAGGTGGTCCAAACCCCTGACATATACAGCAGAGGATTGCCTGGTCTAGCCATAATGGGAGAAGATGTGCTTAACCCTGAAGATAGTTGAAGCCCTAGGGACTGGGAAGACCTTGTGAGGGAGAAGGGACATCCTCTTGAAGATGGGGGGAGGAGGAATGGGAAGAGGGTGACAAGGGGCAATGTCTGGGCTGTTAGAAACAAAAGTAATTTTCAAAAAAAAAAAAAGAAGATAAAAAGTTTAAGAGGAAATAGGAATGTGGAAATGGTATATATTTCTCATCTAGATATTTTTGCAGGCTTGCTAAGGTTGACAATTCCAGCTCTACAGTAATACCATGGTAGAAGTCAAAAAGAAAAAAAAACACAATAAGACAAAAGGAGGGCCCAAAGGAGAAAGCATGAATCTCACTCAGAAAGGAAAATAAAATAGAAATTGGAGGTGAAGGGATGGAGGGAACTAGGTGGGAGAAGGTGTGAGAAGAAGTATGGTGGTGTGGTTAAATGTAGAGTGTGGCCTGGGACAGAGAGAGAGAGAGAGAAAGAGAGAGAGAGAGAGAGAGAGAGAGAGAGAGAGAGAGAGAGAGAGAGAGAGAGAAGAAATCTGTGTGGGTACCTCTGGGAGTAGCTGGAGACCTGGAACAGGTTAGGTTCCTTGGTATCTATGAGGATGACACTAGCTGAGGACTCCATTGGGCCCTCTTTATTAGCCAGTTGTTTTTTTTTTTTTTTTTCTCTGTGGATTATTTTCTGGTTTTCTTGTACTTTATGGCTAATATCCATTTATAAGTGAATATATGCTACACATGTCCTTTGGGGTCTGGGTTACCTCACTCAGGATGATATTTTCTAGTTCCACATATTGACTTGCAAATTCATGATTCCTTTGATTTTAATAGCTGTGTAGTATTCCATTGTGTAAATGACCATATTTTCTTTATCTATTCTTCAGTTGAGAAACTTCTGGGTTGTTTCCAGTGTCTGGCTATTATGATTAAAGTTTCTATTAACATAGTTGAGCAAGGTGGGGCATTTTGGGGGATATAACCAGGAGTGGTATAGCTGGGTCTTGGGGTAGAACAATTCCCAATTTTCTGAGAAACTGCCAAATTTATTTCCAACATGGTTGTACAAGTTTGCACTCCCACCAGTAGTGTTCAACGTCCTTGCTAGCATATGTTGTCACTTGAGTTTTTTATCTTAGCCATTCTGACAGATTTATCTAGCTTTAATTTTTTTTAAAAAAACAAAAACCTATAATGGTTCTTAATGCTTTAACCTCCATTTTAGCTTTCTACCAATAGGAGGTAGTGGAAAAGAAAGGATAAGGAGGAAGTGGTCCTGTTTAGAAAGGGTTCTTTGCAACAAATCCTATCTGCCTTGTCAGAAAATCAGCAGTTCAGTCCACAGGTTAGTAGAGGCAGCTCAGTGCACTTGCAAACAATACAAGTGTGATAAACTTCACAGATATATCAGCAGTCCAGTTCAGTAGAGTTGGGATAGCAAACACAAATTAGCAGTAGTGATACGACCTAACAGACACAGTCAGTCCTCAGCCTCAGCACAAGTCAGCAGGAGAGACCAGGGCCAACAGGAATTTCAGGAAAAGCCCTCTGTGATGCCTCTCTCAGAGAAGTGAAGATCAACTCAGATTCAGAGACCAACAAGCATTGACCAACAGGTAGCTCTATAAGCAAGCCAAGCTTAGCCTTTATCGCTGTCTATTGAGCTCTATTTGTATCCCTCCAAATATCACATGTTCTCCATGTGTCTTGCCTTGGCAGGTGAGTGTGTCTCAGCTGACATCACTCTGCCAATCAGCCAGAATCCGAGGAAGCAGCAAGAAATTGCTGCATACAGCCAGAAGTTTTTAGTGCATTTCTCTCTCTTTGGAGTCCTGACAGAAGGAGCTCAACTAAGCAATATGTGTGTTGTTAGCAAAGAATCCTTCATCACAATTTCTTTCACATGCTCGCTTTAGCAGAACTTTCTTTCTCCTGTGTCTGCTTCAGCCAAATCTTTCTTCGCCTGTATCCATATCAGCTAAACATTCCTTCATGTATTTGCCCCAGAAAAACATCTTCCAACTGACTTTACAGAAACCATTCAGTTTATACTTTAAAGTGTAAGATGGAATCTCAAAGTCTTTTTGTTTTTCCCTTTACATCCAATGTCCCTATCATCAAAAATGCTCATTGGCAAGTTAGTTCTCAAGATGAGGGAGGGATTCTGTCACTAAGTATAAATACACAACAAATGAGTTTGTAGATGGGTTGAGCACATTTTACAGATTATTTGTTCTATTTCCATCCAGTCTGAATATTACATATTCCTATATCTCACAACCAAACATCTAACTCTGTCATCCACATAATTTAAAATATTCAGCAGCTATACCTGTGCTTATGACAACAATTCTCACACATGCCTAAACTAAAAATAACCCAGAAAACATAAAAAGGTATTGTTTCCAAGGAAAGAAAATATTTTTTGTATTTAACAGCTCTTTTAGGAACTATATTATCATCTGAGGTAAAAAAATATTAACCATTTGGTATCAAGTACAGTTTCTTGGATTTTAAATATAGGATCCATGTTGCTATTGTCTAATTTTGGCATTTCCAGCCTTCTCTTCTTACATTTCAATCATCTTTATGTTGTCTAATCCTAGGATATCATCTTTGAACAGAGTAAGCAATGAAATATGGCTTATAAAATGGCCTTGTTATTTCAGTGTTCTAGTTCACTAAGCTGAGTGACCACCACGGTGTTGTAGATATTTATATTGGTGTGTGTCTTATGCTTACTCTCCTATTTCACTTTTCTTCTTTGTCAAACTTGGTGTTTAAAGGCTTTCCAAATGAAGTTTCAAAATGACATTCAGTTTTGATAGTTATTGAGCTCCAGAGAATGGTCACAGCAGAGTAGAAATGTAGAACACAGAACTATTCCTCATATTAAGAAGTGCAACCCACAAGGCATAAGCAAAATCACAATTCAGTCTCTTCCCTCATAGTTCCACAGTAATGATTATATTTCTTGGTTTTCTAATACTGATTTTCTACTGTTCAAAGAAACCTTCAGTTCAACCAGTTGATTCTTTCCAGAGTTCAAAGGAATTCCAAGGGAAATATACAGTGCAACGTTCTACTTTTCTGTCTGCTCAGTTCAACAGAAAACTACCGTTACTAACTCATAGCAATTGGATCCATTATTCTTATTATCTGCCAGTTCTTTGACATTTCATTTTTCTCCTCTTGGTTTAAATAATGCCATCATTTATAAGATCAATTAACTGTGTCCTTCTATCATCTTGCTACCATAATTCACTTGAATGGAGATAAGGATTTTGTCAGTGTGAAAGCCCCAATATTTAATAAGTTAATTGGTTAGGGTTGACATTAAAGGAAGATTCATTAGCTAAGGAAGACTGCATATTCATGTGTTGCTTTTATATTACTTTATTTTTGTATGTACTTTTATTTTTTTTCTTTTATTAAAATTAGATTTTTCCTCATATATGCTGGTAATGGATTTTTCTCCATCTTCTCTTCTATGTTTTTTCCTACATCCTCCCCTCCCCCACCACAGGATCCATTGGCTTTCTGCCTCTCATTAGAAAACAAGCTTCTAAGAGATAATAATAAAATATAATATAATAAGATAGAACAAAACTAACACATCAGAATAGGACAAACAAATAAACAGAAGGAAAAGAGCCCAAGAAAAAGCCCAAGAAACAAATATAGATGCAGAGTCTTATTTGCACACTCAGAAATCCCCTAATAACTCCAAACTAAAAGTCATAACATATACTAAAAGGACCTACATGTGAAAGCACATAAAATATGCACATAAAATATGTATATTATATACTTGTACATATGTACATATAACAAAAATAAAAATGACATTAAAAAATCCCTGACACTACATTCTGAGACAAGGAACCTTCAACGATGCTATTGAGTTCATTTTCTGTTGACCATCTACTCTTGGGCATGCAGTATGTATTTAATGTCGAGTTAAAGATGATGAGGAAAAGCATAAGGAGAAAACAAGCAAGCAAGCAAAGAAAGAAACCACTATTCTTCAGCTGGATGTCTCATTCCCACTTGGAAGGGAGAAGAAAGCAATCGCAAACAAGGAAGGATGGAGGGAAGGATGTGGGAGGGAACATAGATGGGGATGGGGGATAGAGGGGAACCTGATCTGGTATTAGGTCAGGGCAAATGACTGAAGCCCTGAGGGTCAGCAGATAGAATGGAAATAGGCAACCTCAGGAGGTAGGAGGTTGGGGGGGACCCTCTAGAATGCACCAGAGACCTGGCAGGTGAGAGACTCACAAGACTCAAAGGGAAGGACCCTAGATGAAATGATTGACAGTAGGGAGAGTGAAGTTATAGAGCCTACCTCCAGCAGGAAGACAGGGCATCAAGTGAGGGATGGGGTTTCTATCCCACAGTTAAAGCTCTGACCCATAATTCTTCCTGTCTGAAATAACTGCAGGGTTGGAAATGGAGAGAAGCCTGAGGAAAAGAAGGTTCAGTGACAGGCTCAAAGTAGGATCCAGATCTAGGGGAGGTCCCAAGGCCTGACACTATTACTGAGGGCTCACAAAAAGGGATTTACTGTGGCTGCCCTCCAAAAGACCCAACTAGCAACTGAAAGAATCAGATGTAGATATTTGCACCCAACCAATGGACAGAAGCTGCTGACCCCTGTGTCTGAATTAGGGAAAAGCTGGATGAAGCTGAAGAATAGGGCAAGACTGTAGGAGGACCAGCAGTCTCAATTAATCTGGACCCCCAACTAGGCAGCATACACCAACTGATATGAAGCCCCTAACACATATACAGCAGAGAACTACCAGGTCTGGACACAGAGAAAATGCACCTAAGCCTCAAGAGACTGGAGGCCCGAGGGAGTTTAGAGGTCTGGTGGGGTGATGGAAACATTTTAGTGGAGACAGGGGTCAGGGAGGAGGTATGGGATGTGGAACAATCAGAGGGTAGACTAGAAGGAGAATAAAATTTGGAGTTTAAAATAAATAAATATATATTTTTAAAAAGCGTAGCTTGTTTCCACAGAGAGAATCCCTTGAAGAAAACTAATTTTTGTTTGCAAGTGGTTATCAATTGGAGATATCTTCTGGCTTAGGGATGGGCTTATTTGTCCTCGTCTTCTATCAGTTTGAGGACCCCACCTAGTGAGGACCAGTGCATGTTACCTTAGTCTCTCTCCTTTTGAATGAGCTTTGATCATATTGATTTACATGGACTTATTTTCTTGATGCCCTCCATCCCTCTGACTTATACACTTTCTGCCTTCTTCTTCTCATGCTGTAGTTTAAAATTATACTGAATTTATTTATATTTTCCTGTAGTTTCCAATTATTTTTACAACAGTAATGTATGCTTGCTGCTGTGTGTGTGTGTGTGTGTGTGTGAGAGAGAGAGAGAGAGAGAGAGAGAGAGAGAGAGAGAGAGAGAGCGCAACAGAGAAGGATAGAGAGAGACAGAGAGAAACAAAGAGAGAATGAATTTGAGAATTTGGTGGTGGATACTTAAAATTGTATGGTTCATGCTCCATTCTATATTCCTGAAACTAGGACCAGCCTTCCCTTGCAGCTATAATTATCATACATTAATGTATCACTTTTTATGGTAATTCTAGAATTTTGTGGGGTTTTTGTTTCTATTTTTTTGTTTGTTTTCTCAGAATATGTTTTCCAAGCTTCAGTTAATTCTTATCTTGATAATAGAGCAGTTTGGGAGATTATTAAAGCTAGTTTTCTTTATACCTTTTCCCAACTAATAAGAGAAAAATAGTGTTGTAAATGAATTATTCTTTTGGGAATACTACTGTTGAATAATATAGACACTATTGCTGTTCCCCTTTCTGTCTTATTTTCTTCAATATTTTCCTAGTTGTGCTCCATGAGAGCAATTCTCAAACTATCTGAACTCAAGACTCATTCTACTCTCCTAACCTCCAGTCCAGTACAGTCAGTTCAGTTTGTATTGCTTGGTTTCTCCTAGTTATGGAGCTTTCTCTGGAGTGTGTTCAATATACCAGGTGTCATATCATTGAATAAAACTGATTTTTCCTCTCCCAGCAGCAATGCAATCAGATCCCAATATCTCCTCAGAAAGTGGGAACTAAGAGAGGAATGTTATGCTTACCTTTACAAATTTAACTTTTATTCTATTGTTGTATTATTTTCTCTGAGGTCTACTGACTCCATCTCCTAACCAAGGCCTAGTCCTGGAAGCTTCTATTTTTCATACAATTTAATCTAGGCCTGAAATGTTTTCAGTCTCTGAGACTTGCTGCTGAATAAATTCACCCTTTTTTTGTTTTTTATGAACTCTATCTGGCTAGTTCAACTCAGCTGTTCGGACTCAAACACCTCTCCAATTTGACTGATTCAATCTGGATTTTCTGTCTTGGCCTCTGACTCCGTTGCTCTGCTTGGCCTCAAACCAACTCTAGCAATCTATTCTAATCCTGGTTCCTTATCATCTGTCTCATTCTGTCTTCATTTGTGTCTAGCTTGTTTTCTCTTCAACCTGTCTCTTTAAAACTCTCCTAATAAAATTGCCTCCTTCTTTCTTCCTTCTTTGCTGTCCTTGCTTGTGTTGACTCTTTCATTTCTCTCTTCTCATAACCTATTCTGTCAAATCTTTCTCTGATTCATCACTGTCGCCTCCCAAACCAACCAGCAGACAGAAGACAACAGACACTGGATCTTCTTCCCAACACGGTTTATTCAGGAACCTTGAAATACTGCAAAAAGCCCTCCTCCCACCCCCGAGCTCTAGCTCCCAGCCCTTAAATCTCTGTGTCCTCACCAATCAGAACCTGCCACGTGGTCATTCCCAATTGGTGCTGAGCACATATGTCACATGGCCCGATCTTATGTAATGATGAACAAGCAAAATGCATGTGCAGTAAAGCCTAGCCTACGTGCCACCCAGGTTTCCTAAAATGGTGAGCCAACATGCCAGGGGCGTCTGGCACCCAGCCAGGCACCATCTCGAGTTCCACTCCCCACATCTCACCCTTTTTTATTGATTTGATGAGAAGTCTCATTGACCTCAGACAAAAAGGGGATAGGGTACTCATTACCATTTTCTAACGGGGGGGGGGGGGGGTAGAGGCCTGATCCCCATCAGGATGACAAGTGTGGGACATTGTAATGATTTTCGGACCTCTGTTGTTGTGCAGTAGGTTTACTAATCATACCTGTCCCGACACCTTTTCATGGGGGAAGGATTTTGGAGTCAACCTCCATGCAATCAGGCATATCCCTCAGGGAATCTACCTTGAGATAATTCAAGGACATCCCTTGCAGTGGCACCTGACACCCTGTGGTTACTGGTACACAGAGCCCTCTTCAAAACTGCTGAGCAATGGTCCTTCTCATCAAACCATATATCCATATCAATTTTTTTCCAATCATATTTAGCCATACTTGCAGAGACTGTCCCAGCTCCACTGCTGCAAATGCCTGTACCATCAGGGCTTGATCATGGGCATATTTAACTCTCATGTGACACAAACACCAGAATGCTAGCAACTGATAAGTAGAAGACACAGAGCTAAGGCTCCCAAGCCTGCCCATTCCCTAAGATGAGAAACTGCCTGTAGAATCCAATCAGCAATGCCAGATGCAAAGGACACATCCACTCAAGTAGAATTGATGGTAACAATAGACTGCCATAGTTTTCAAAGAAGATCATCCATCGCCCCGAACCAATTTCCTATAAGATACTGAGAAATATTTCTTGATAATTGTGCTGTATAACTAGTGTTCTCAAATTTGACCATGGTCACACACAACCCAGAGTACTTCTTTGACTTCTCCTATTGACTCTATTACAAGGAAATCCTGGGTATTTATAAGCACAAGCAGGAGAACACAGGTGAAGACATTTTATCACGTTCACCATTCAGCTGCAGTCATTAAACAGCCTTCAATTTGCATCAGCTTAGTAACAATTATACAGATTTCTACCAAGAGTTTATGGCTGTGTAATCAATTTTAGCTCTTCCTCCCTGTTCCAATAAAACCATTACTTTTCCCTAGAAAGACAGCCTAATATTAACCACCTCAGTCCCCAAGTCCAGGGAATTAGGGTGCTGATTCATTAACTTCTTCAAGCTGAATATGGGCATTGAGATATTAGAAGAGGGATGAGGGGAAGGGTAAATTGATAAGCATCTAAAGTCTGTCTTAACTGCATCCAGCTGGAAGTCCAGGGCATCAGGTGAACATGCAGGTGATAAGAAGATTCATTCACCAAAGCTGTGTATTCTATAATATACAAATCTAAAAACAAATTTTAGTATTAAGATAATTATTTTGTTTGATTCTCTGGAATCTAGTCTTCTGGAAGCCTACCTCTGTCATGTCTGATCCGTATAATTCTGGAAGATATAACTACTACCTTAATGACCTCATCAGAAAACTCATAGAAAACCTCTTATCCCAAGTCTGTCTATCCTTTGGTCAGTAACCAGAAAAGCCTTTATATTGACCTTTTATCCAGAGGAAAAACATAAGTACACAACTCAGAATCACACCCATTTTAAAAGTTAAATCAATTAATATTATCAATCTTGGACCCTTCATTCCTTGGCCATCTTAAGATCCTTCCCCGAAACCGAAACCTCATCCACGGCCTGTAAGAACTTTTCCAAAGTAGCCTTCTTAAGCCCTACTCCTTTTGCTTTTTCTGCTTAACTTGTCCCCAAACCAGGAACTTTATAGTCTCTGAACCGAGAACTTATCCTTGTCCCACTTACCTGGGAACTTACCAGCTAGCTGCCCTGACTGTGATGGGTTCTGAAGTCCCCGTACGGCCACCACTCGTTGTTTCCCGAACCAACCAGCAGACAGAAGACAGCAGACATGGTATCTTCTTCCCAACATGGTTTATTCAGGAACCTTGAAGTACTGCAAAAAGCCACCCCCCCCAGCTCTAGCTCCCAGCCCTTAAATCTCTGTGTCCTCACCAATCAGCACCTGCCACGTGGTCATTCCTGATTGGTGCTGAGCACATAGGTCACATGGCCCGATCTTATATAAGGATGAACAAGCAGAATGCATGCGCAGTAAAGTCTAGCCTATGTGCCACCAGGCTTCCTGAAATGGTGAGCCAACACACCAGGAGCATCTGGCACCCAGCCAGGCACCATCTTGAGTTCTGCACTCACAAGACTTTTTTTTTTTTTTTTTTTTTTTACAAACTAACTTTGCTTTCATTGCATGGGATTAAAAGGTGTGGACTAAGGACAAGCATACATTCCAGCCAGAGCAATTAAATCTGTTTATTTAGGTTAAGCCATAACTAGAAACAGGTTTTTCCAGTAAACTGTATAATTTCTGGGAGTTCACTCTGTGATCAAATATCCTGTAACATGCCCCTCTTCTTCCATGTGGGAATTTTGGCTGTGTTTGTGTGGATCTTATATATCCTGTGAGTTCTTTTGTGACTGTGTTACCTCACTCAGTATGATATTTTCTAGTTCCATCCATTTGCCTGCAAATTTCATGAAGTCATTGTTTTTAATAGCCGAGAACACCATTGTGTAAATGTAACACAATTTTTTTCTACTCAACCCTCTGTTGAGGAACATCTGTGTTGTTTCCAGCTTCTGGCTATTATAAATAAGGCTGATATGAACATAGTGGAGCATGTGTCCTTGTTATATGTTGGAGCTTCTTTTGAGTATATGCCTAGGAGTGGTATAGCTGGGTCCTCAGGCAGTACTATGTCCAACTTTCTGAGGAGCTTCCAGACTGATTTACAGAGTGTTTGTACCAGCTTGCAATCCCACCAGCAATAGAAGAGTGTTTCTCTTTCTCCAAAAGGGCTTTTATGTTAATTATTTCTTCATAATATTCAATACTTTATCATATTATGTGTGTACATGTGTGTTTGTGTGTAGTGTGTATTTATTCTCTAAGTTACATTTCTCTAAAGTGGCCAGATTAATAAAATAGCTCTAACATAAAACTGCATTTTATCTTATTGATTTTCTACCTCTGTCAAATATTCATGGGTATTAATGCTGCTGTAGTGACAGATTTAGTATGTTAATGTAAATAAGTTTGTACTGGGTCATGTTGTATATAGAAATGATCCATAATTTTGTAGCCATTTTGTGATGTTTATTTTAAATCTACATTTGTGAATATATTGCCAGGTAACAACATTTTCTTGGAACAACCTTGTCAAGTTTTGTGTGAGTTTAGTACTGAGTTTATAGAATGAAGTAGAAATAATTTAAATATTACGTATTTGGGAAAGAGTTTGAGAATTAGCATTGTTTAAATGTTTGTGTAGGTGTTGTATTATGTAGGTAATTTCTGGAAATTATTTTCAGGACATTTTATTTTGAAGTGCTAAGAATTGGATCTAGTGTTTTGTGTACACTCATTGGGTAAAGATCCTGCCATTGAACATGTCTGGAGTCTTAAAATGACTTTAACATCTTGTGTAGTAAGGTCATTCATTGGTTTTGTTTCCTCTTGGATAGTGTTCTGATAATCTTTCTGGAATAAAGACTTGAATATCAGTGAGAGTGGAAGAGAAAATAAATATTCACTAGTGAACTGAATCCAGGATAATTCCTGAAAGGGTGCAGTATCTGGTCCAGTTTGCATCCTCACTGTATTCAAGGCAGTGTAGGCAAGCAAACAAGATTTTACAGATACATGTCTGGTAGACAACAGGTTGTTAAGGGCAATGGCCCATTGTTTTATCCAGGTAATTCTGTTTCATGTAGCAAGTTAAGTTGTAGTTAGTAAATAGGCAGTGCAGTGTTTTATGCAAACCATTAAATATATCAGTAAGTCAATACTTGATTTGTTTCTACCTTATCCTACTTCAATAGATTATATTGGCTATGCCTTAATTACTATTCTTATGCTGTGATAAGACATCATGTCCAAAGCAATTAGAAGAGTTTACTTGGAGCTTACAGTTTCAAAGAGTTAGTCTATCATCACCACATCAAAGAGTATGACAGCAGGAAGGCTGGCATGTCAGGCAGGAAGGCATGGCACTAGAGTAGTAGCTGAGAGATTACATCATTACCCACAAACATGAAGGAGAAGAGTTGAGTGAGTATGGTGGCATCTTTTGAAACCTCTAAAACCTTTCCCAGTCCTATTAACTGGACATAAGTTTTCAAGAATATGAGGCCATGAGGGCATTCTCTGCTTTATCCTTCCTGATATCTTTTGCCACAATAGACTTATTCTATCAGAGGCCACTAGTCAAATTTACCCTTATGTACATGTAAAAAAGGACATAGTCTTTAATAGCCCTGCCCAGATTGATCTGTTAACTCAGTTTACTTGTACAAAAATAGTCTTCATTGTTCATTGCTTTTGTCAGTTTTCATACTCAGGATTCCATGGCCATTTATACCATGAGCCACTGTTATCATCAAATGTTATGGCTGCTGATATTTCCTCTCATAATTCTCTGATATGTAGTTGGAAGCGTCCAACCTACACGTGTTTGCTTCTGTGCTTTCCCTTTGTGTCCCTGTATTTGTACATTATAATCATGTACTCATCACCAAACATTCTCTCTATGCTCTTGAAACATTATTTTGCAGCTTTGTAATTTTGTACTGAAGATTGGATAATTTTTATAATACACTGTGGCAACTCTGAAAATCAGATTTTCCCTTTATCTCTGGGGCTGTTATAATTGTTATCCATTAAAACTGTAAAGGACTTTTATCTTATATACATCTTATATAGTTTTCATATATATGGATACTTAAAGACAATTTTAGTTAGTTTAGTGATCCCATGGTGGTCAAAAGAAATGATTTTTAAGGGCCTGAAAAAAAAAGCCTTTTGGTTGCCTTTCTTTTCATACTAGGATATGATTTCAACACTCAGCTAAGCTTTTTATACCTATGCTTTTTCTGGACTACTTGATTTTCCAGCGCTATTTTCATTTAAGTCACTTTTTATCCTACATTATTGTTTAAAGACTATAGGCTTATGTCCTTCATATTGCATGCATTATATCACATTTTCTTCAGTATATCTTTGTAAGATAATTAATGATTCTCTCATAAAGTTTAATATTAGCTATGTATGTTGAGTGGCTGACATAGGTCTTGAATTCAAACATTACTGAAGAGTTTATCATGTTAACCAGTAACCTAATTTAATTTTTTTCAGATAGCAGATTGATTATAATGTCTTTTCACTTGACATTCAGCAAAGCGTTTTAATTCCTTCCTCCCAGTGAGAAGTCTCAAGTCTAACTATTGTTTGTGTGGATCCTTGAGGAGCAGAAAATTACTTTTAACAAAATAACTAGGCACTCATTTTTTCTCAAATACCACAATATTCAGAACTTTACAATTTCTTATATTCACAATAGTTGGTGTTAATCTTTCCTATCTTCTCAGAGGCTATATCTACAGTTGTCCTTTACTATTTTTAGACCATACTTTTGTTTGCACTAAACTTATTGAGTAACAAATGCTTATCTCAAAATCTCTACTCCACAGATAAATCTTACCAATACCTTAAACAAGTATTTATATTATGATATTCATCCTTCAATTCATCATGATTGAATTGGAGGAAGTTGTACAACATTATTTCATTAGCATATTTCTTCCCACACTAAGACACAACCAAGTGTAAAAAATAATCGGTCCCTATTATATAAACAGGGAGAAATTGGGAGAAAGTAGGGAGACACATATGACTGTATAAGGTACAGAAGTGTAGATATGTAATAGGATTTACTTGGAAATGCTTCAGAGTATTGGAGTTATAAGATAATTTTATACAGGCCTGTAAGTGTATTTCTTGGGGAGGTTTCTATGACCCCTTTGTTCTCAACTGCAGGGCACTACTATACTTGTTCAAGCCCTTTTTAGTTCCCCAAATAATTGACATGAAGACCTATTAAGTTTATTAACAAGCTTTAAGAACTATGATTTGTCAGATATTCAGATATTCCATCTAACCACAAGCCCCATGTTACTTGTAGTCTGAAGCTCACCGTGGCTTGCTCTGCTCTGTGTGTGTCCACTTTATTTTTATTTAATATTTATTAAAACTTCTCCACTAGATTTTTGTCTTAACCAAAGACTTTATAAAACTATATTTGTTTCAAGTTATGGTGAACTGGGTCATTTAGACTAATTTTACTGAAAAAGAAATCTAAAATAACTGAAGTATAAAAACCATCTGCTTAGAGGCAGTTGTGAATTAACATGCTTGCAGAAATTTGTATTATGATTTAGTTTAGTATGTAAGAATTGGAGGTGAATTGACATTTGGAGCTATTTTTCTTCTATAGCAAAATTGACAAACTGTGATTTGCATACCATACTTCTTTGTATATAAAGTTTTATTGTAAATGAGAATTGCATTTGTTTATGTATTTTCTGATACTTTTTGGATACTTGCCAGCAGAATTGAGCAATATCAAGATGTTATGTTCTGTAATATTTACTCACTTAACACTAGTAGATTGGGTAATTCTAGAAGAGGTAATTCAGAAGCTGAAGTGCTGAAAGGCACTTCTGAAAAATTTTAAATTTAAAGATCTGCTATGTAGAATCAAACAGCATCATCAGATAGATATGTCATCTCATTCCTAAAATTGAGTTGTGCTAATATCAGATTGTAAGTGCTGACAGCCATCTAGCAGAAGCAAATGTCAATGCTTTTACACAAGATTATATCTACAAACAATTCTATGAATAAAATTACCAGAAAAAATAAAAAGTAGTTATTACAAAAGGCTATAAAACTATATTAACAGGAATAAAAAATGAGAAAGAGACAACAGTGAATTCTAAACAAATACTTTAAAAACCGATTCAAAATGGGGCTAGAGGAATGTTTCTACACTTGTGAACAGTTGCTGTTCTTTCAGGGAACCAGGGTCCAATTCCCAGAACACATATTGATGGTTCGAACTCCAGTTTCAGGGAATCAGATGCCTTCTCTCCTGGCTTCTGAGAACAACAGAGATACACACAGTGCACTTACATAAATGCAGAGAATGACTCATACATACAAAATAAAAGTAAATCTTTTTTAAAAAGTTTTCATTTATGAGACTTAATAGAGTAGACCTTTCATAGCATCAATTCATAAAATTTAATTAAATGTATTCTGTAACCAGGCAGTGAGATTATTGTGATTTGCTAAATAAGAGGAAATGATTTTTAATTATGTGTAAATACATTGGATCATTGCCTATGTCATATCTATGCAACATTACCTTACCTGTTTCTATACTTTCAGAGGCAGAGAATACATATACCTCACCAACCTGATACAAAGCAGCTATTCTGTTCTCTCTAATCGAATTAGTACCTCCATCCTTGTTGTCTCTGAAATAATGTCATTCCACATCTTCTAATGACAATATCAGTCATATACTTTAGGAAAACAGTACAAAGAGTCTTTAAAATCAAATCAAATAAGTATGACTAAGTAGTGTTAAAATAAAAATGAAAATGGGCGAATAAAGAATATACAAACTAAATTTGTTTCAATTGGTATAAATTATTTATAAGTTTATTAAAGACAAAAGGAAAGTAACAGTAGCTAATTTTAGTTCTCATATGATGTTACTACTATCAACTATCCACAGAGGACTATGGAGTGTTAGCCTGAATCTTAGTTATACAACAAGGTGAGTCCAAGTTCATAAATTCATGCAGATAAGTTCGAATTCAGGGTACTCAAAAGTGGTAAAGGTTTATTAGACAAGAGAAGATATCTCACAAACATAAAGTATATCATTATTTTGTTTTAATGTTATGTGTTTTGTCTCTCTGTCGCATGCATTGTTTTGACCCTTTAAAGCTGTCCTTTATTGAGCCAGAGAAATAAAGTCTAGGTAAGTCTTTAAGGAAGAGTGCTGAAGAAAGTGAATTCATTGTAGTTGTAGATTTTTCTTCCCTAACAACAGGCATTTTCTGTACAGGTAACTTTTATTCACCAGATGTAATTGTATCAGAGGCTTAATGCTGAATAAGTGCACCCTTTCTAGTTCTTTCTGATCTCTGGCTTGTTGGTTAACTCAGTTTTTCTGGCTCAAACTTCCCTCTAAGGTGACTCTCGGCTTCTGCCTGAATTGTTCTGCTTGGCTACATTCTAACTCTGGCAATCTACTCTAATCTTCTGGCTTCTCATTCTCTGGCTTGTTCTGTCTTCATCTGTGTCTAGGTTATTCTCTCTGTAACCTGTTTTTGTAAAACTGTCCCAGTTAAAAAAAACTGTATTTGCATAATTTACCCCTTTCTCTCCTTCCTCCCACTTTTCCCAACACCCATACTTTTTAAATACATCTTATTATTTAATTATTGTTTCTATATGTATATGTGTATACATATATATCTTTATACAAATATTGATAAAGTGTTTTGAACAAAACTTCCTTCTCTCTGTCTCTATCTCTGCCGCTGTCTCAATCTCTGTCTCTGTCTGTCCATCTGTCTGTTTCTGTCTCTCAGTCTATATGTCTCTGTCTTTTGGTCTCTCTGTCTCTCTCTGTCTCTCTGTGTCTATCTCTATTTCTCTGGTTGTTCCTAAGTAGCCTTTCTTTCTAGGCTCTTCTCATGTGAGTTGGACATATTCTCTCCCTTGCTCTTTCTGTCAAATCTTGCTTTTATTTGTCACTTTTTCTGCCCCTCAATTAGATGTCACTTTCAGACATGGCTGCTTCTTTATACGTACTAACTTTACCTATATTGTTTGAGATTAAAGTGTATACTAAGGGTGTGTCTGTATGTCAGCCAGAAGGATTAAACATGTGTCATTCGACCTGGATCATACAGATCTAGAAAATATTTGGATGTGATCTCTTGCCAGATCAGCTAAGTTACTGGATTAAAATTCCCCTACAATTTTCTTTTATCTCAGCTAAAAATTAAAACACATTTAAAAAATAAAATGTGGGTAATTATCAAATACTGTTGCCCTCTTTCTAATATAACTCACATTCTAGATTCTGCCAATAGTTATTTAATGTTTATTATCTTCTTAAGGAGTATTTTTAATAATATTATTGTTATACTCTTAGTCAATATATCTTTTATTTAGTTAAATTTATTTATCTGATACATGTAAACGTAAATAATAAACATTACTGGTATACTGTGTGATATTTCAATATATGTGTACGTTTTATAATCATATTAAACATATTTCTGTGCTAAAACATTTATCATTTTTTTCTAGTTTAAAGCATTCAAAATATACTGATATACAAACAAATTTACTCTTGATATATTCTTTGTGTTTTCATTTTCACTGGTATTTTGACACCATTTATGTGTACTTATTGGATGAGATTATCCACATCCTTTAGATCAGCTGCTCTCTGCCTGTGTGTCACAACCACATTGGGGCTCACTTATCAGAAACCCTGTATCTCAGATACTTACACTACAGTTCATATCAGTAGTAAAATAACAGGCATGAAATAACAACAAAAATAATTTTATGGTCATGAGTCACTACAACATTAAATACTATATTAAAGGGTCACAGTGTTAGGAAGGTTGAGAAACACTCCTTTAGATCTATTACTTAAAATTGCTGGTTGATACTATTGCCATTAGAAGTTATGAAAGCACATTCAAAATGTCATTCTGAAGCAAACACTGTATACTCACTGTAATCACCATAAATTTTACGGCTGCTTAACTGTAACCTTAGTTTCTACAGAATGCTATCACTTACTATCCTTGGACCTTGGTAACTATCACCTGACTCTTAACTTTTACTGGATTAACTTTTTCAGCTTCCACATGGGAATGAAATCATAAACTCTTGATTTTTCTGTACCTGCCTCATGTCACTTTACTGTAATAATCTTCAGTTTTGTTTGTGTTACCCAAAAGTCCTTTTCTTAAAGTATAAACAATTTAAATTTTTTCTTCAAAAAAAAATACAGTACTTAGGTTGTCATTTCTTGACTACTTTTAAAGTGTTGCAACAAACATGGAAGTTCAGATATCCCTTCAATACACTGATTTAATTCTTTTTGGTTATTTATACTCTAATGATATTGGTAAATCATGTAGTACTTATAATTTAAAAATTTCCCCTTTTAACCTTTTATTTATACTTCGTAAATTTTACTTCAATGACTCCAATCCTACTAATCTTCCCATTCCTTCATATATGCCCTCTCCAGATGGTTGTAGCTCCTGAGGGTGTGGCCATCTCTCCTTCCTGCTGCAGGTGACTGTGGCTGGGGCCAGCTCTCCAGTGCGAATACCCTTGGGTCTGTTCACCTCGTGCCCATTCTACCAGGGCCAGTTTGACTGTGCTGCCCTAGTGAATGAAGTCCATGCTTGTATATATGTTTAAGTCTAACTACTTGGGATTGAAAGTCAGTTTTTCCTTCGTCTGTGAAGTCACTGATTGTAGCTGTAGTTTTTGGCTACTTTATTGAGTACTTATATCTACCACACTTCTCCACCCCAATCCCTTCCAATGCCCCCCAACTCTATGTAGGCAAAAAAGAAGGTTGGAGGGAAGGGGGGCATTGGTCTCTTTAGATTCTTTCCTGCTGATTAGGGATATTGTGTTCTTTGGGGCAAGTTCAATCTTTGTCATCAGGTTACTTCCAGCTAGCAACCAGCAATCTACCAAAAAGCAGCAGCGAGAAACCAGCAACAGCAATGTAACAAATAGAAAAAGCAGAAGCAGAAAATAAAGCAGCACCAGGGATAAATAGCAGAAGGAGGAGCAGTGGCTTCAGTCTCTCAGGGCTCTGGCATTTTTATACCCTCTATAATGAATCCCCAGAATTCCAAACATAAACTATCTTCAGCTGGCACAGTCACATCCCTACCCAAGCATGAGACAAATCATAGTAAGATGCTTTGGACAATCTGAAGCAGCCCCACATCTCACACTTAGGATTAAAACAACTACATAGTCACATAACATAATTGGGTTCTTAAAGAAATGAAAATTCTCACTACAATTAATTGCTTGTAGCTCTTCATATAAAAGTGTAATTTTACTTTCTTCATTTTTGATTTCCACAAAATCTTTTTGATTTTGAAAAATTGCAAGGGAAGGAGGAATGGGGGAAGGGGTATGGAAAGGTGGGCCTGGGGGGAGAGGAGAGGAGGGGCTTCAATCAGGATGTAAAGTGAATAAATAAGTTAATGGAATATGTGCTTTTACCTCTGTTAAAATTTTCTGTTAGAGCACTGAGCCATTTCTTCATTGGTTGGCAAGTCACAGTTCTTTAAAAGAGCTATTTTAAATTGTCTGTACCTATTGTTTACTTTTGCTAGCTAATAGCTTCTCAGATGCTAATATTATGTTTTGAGTATTATATGGGGCCACAGTTTCCTGAAAGCTCCTGATATTCAGCATTATGTAGTGGGTCGTTTTTGCTACCCTGCCTTAAGATCTGGGAATGGGCCATGTTACCAGACCCCACCCAGGTTCCCTAAAATCTGTGGATGAAACACACATACAGATGCACACAGACACACACAAACACACACACACACACACACACACACACACACACACACACACACACACACACACAATTAGTTTTCAATCTGCCTTATGGCTCAATTGGCCTATGGCTACTCTGCTCAAAATCTCACAGGGCTGAACACCTTTTGTCACTCTGTAGCATGGTGAAAATCCCTTCCTCTTTCACCTCTCCTTGTTTTCCTTCCCTTTATGTGTATGCAGAAGTCCCACCTCTTTCCTTCCACCCAATGATTGGCCCCTGGCATCACAAACCAATTGGAGTACAGGACCTTAGCATCAGACCCACTCCTTACATTTTGTGTTTTTTGTCCAATAAATAAAATAAACACTTCTCCCAGATATAAATTGAACAAAACCATAACAAGCATGTAAATTATAAAATATGGTATACAATTATCCAGTCCATATTTGTCAATAAAATAAAGTACTCTACCATCATTTCTAAGTTAAAGGATTATGATTCTATCCCTGGATTATGTTTAGATTATAGCCTGTAACACCATCTGATAATCATGTTTTCTACTCTATAACTTCTCTCTCAATGTTAAACAATTTGAGTTTGATTATGAAACTTCAAGTAGTCTTCAACCCCTTTAGAAATCCAAGAACAACTTAAACATTATCTGGGTATATAGAAAGCACCAAACAGCTTCTCAAACTTAAAGAACCTAATTTCTTATAATGTTAGAGCATCTGTCTTCAGACTTTTGGCCCAGGATCATCTGACAGACTTTGCAAAATAACAAGTCATTGGTCCATTAGGCAGAATTCATTAAACGATTATGAAGGACTGTTTATCTTCTCTTGGCAGAACTATCAGTCAACTTTTCTACATAGTGTCTCACTTTCCCTGACAGTATTTTGTCCTCAGATGAAATAGGCAATTTCTGCCCTGTGGCTACCTTGCCATGATAAGCAACCTTGCCTGGAGGTGAAAATGCTCAATTTTTCTTTGAATGAGAATGAGGAAACTGTCTGGAGCAGACGTGTCTTGTCAAATGGTTAAATAACATTAAATGTCATATTCTATGGATTTCTGATACTTTTGAAGACTATCTAAGTAATATATACCTTCAACTTTTAAACTTTAGCTACTCTTACCCATTTTTATTTGAGTTAATTAAAGGTACTTTGTCATAATTAATTCAGAATCTAAAATAACCATGAGTTTACTAACTGGCCCTTAACTTAATCATCCTAAACAGTTTGTAATGGCAGTTTAAGCCTTGTATTCTCAGATGAGTTGCATAGGCATAATGTGTATCCAAGCGTAACACTATTAATCTCAATTTCTGTATCAATATAAGAAATTCACATCAATGAAAACCTTAAATCTGTATCAATATAAATTTTATACCAATGTAAGAAATTATAACTTTAATTTGTATCAATTATAAAGATTTCTACCAATGTAAGATATAGCTACACAATGCTTTTTTCAAGGATAAAATTTAGTAATCCATCCTACCTATTTTTTCCCTGTTCAAAATTATGACCATTTCCAAATTATGCCTTGAAATAACAACTTATCTATAATCTGTAAAATAACTATTACCAGACATTGAAACCCAGGGAATTGGTCTGATGATTCTCCGTAGCTACTTCCTACTGAATATGGGTAATAAGATACTCTCTAAAGGGGCGAAAAAGGGTAGGGAAATTAGAAAAGCTGGATAGACTAAGAAAGCTAGCTTTTAGCATCTGTTATACAGTCCCTACATATTTGGAAACTTCAGGGGTTGACTGAAGTTCTGACAGGATCCATCTGAAAAATTGGATGCGGTAAGATGACCTGGAATCAGCAGCAATCCCCAAAGCTGTTTTGGGCAGCAGCCAGAAGCAGGGGGCCAAGCAGGTCAGTTCAGCATCTCTGAGGATGAATCTCTCCAAAACTATACATTCTGTAACATATGAATCTCACAACCAAAATTTTAGTACCATTAAGATATTGTACAGATTATGTAGGGTATATAGATCAGTTAAGGATAAAATTCTGCTCCTTCTTTGAGCAAGTAAAAGACAACTTTTTTTAGTCTTTTTAAATTAATTTTATTAACAACCAATTATAATAAATCTTCATTTATGCCATGCAAAGAATGACATGATGAATCTTTACCTGTCCTATTTCGTTCTCTTGAATTTTTCTTGTTCTTCAGGTTATCTCCCCCTGTCATATCAGATCCACATGACTCTGGATGGTGTCCATAGCTTCTTCTTTCCTGTCAACACAAATACAGTGCCTCTATTTCAAAATAACAAGTCCTTGGTCCAGTAGCCAGAAATCATTAAAAGTTTAGCTTAACCTTTCTTCCAGAGGAATTTTAATATAACCACCAAACTCAGAAACACACTCATTTTGATAAAACAATTCAAAGCAAATAAAGCAATCTAAACAAATATCCAATGAGACAATGCTTCTGCTATCTCCTGACCTAAGTTTCATGAGGCCAAGGCCTAAATTATTTAATCTCTCTCTCTACTTTCTGTATAAGCCTATTTCCAGGCTCTATCTATGTTGTACCAGGCAAAGAAATTTTATGAGTAGATCATGTTCAAAGGTCCCAAGAAATTGTCCTTGCAAAACTTTTTCAAATCTTTCCTAAAGCATTTTCTTCATTCAATCTCGGAACTTCACTTCTGTGGAGCTTGATATTTCTGTATACTTAAGAACATTTAAACAATTACCATTATATTCTCTTCTACCTTCAAAACAATTAAATCATATTTTGTTTATCATGATTCCTTGGTTATTTGTTGGTATGAAGTAGGCTGTGTCCCTCATCTGACTCTGACTCTCATCTTAAGCTCTTTGTATCAGTTCCAAACCACAGAAAGAAATCCCTCACATGGCTTGGGCAAAATCTGTATTCCCTTCTATCTTTAAAAACAATTGAGTCAAATTTCAAAAATCTATTCTTTGATTACTTGCTTATAAGAAGCAGGGGGCTTTTATTGTTTGTCTCTCCCTGTCTTAGAAGAGCTGACCTGTTTATTTTTCACAGCAGAAGCTGCCAGCATCTCTGAGGTGAGGCTCTCCCTGTGTTCCTTTGTTCAAGTTTCATGCACTGGAGCCATGTGACTGACTCTAATCTGCTGGGAAACCCCATCTGCAAGGAGAGCTAATTTGACTTCTTCCTTTCCTATCTGTATTACTTTGATTTGCCTTGTTTCACTTATTGTTTGTTTTAGCTAAGTCTTCTAGTTCTATACACAGTAAGAGTGGAGAAAGTAGATAGTGTGGAAGTGTTTTGAGGTTTTCCCTATTTATTATAGTTTTATTCTAGTTTTTCATACATAGCCTGTATTATGTTGAGATATGTTCCTTCTTATTTTACGCTCTCCATTTATTAGTATTAGTACTAATTAATTAGTTTCATTTACATCCCAAATGTTGCCTCCTCTCCCAGTCCCCTCTTCCAGAGTTCTTTCTTCCATTCCTCCTTCCCTTCACCTCTGAGAGTGTGCCTGCCCTTCCTCTCTGCATCCACCCTCCCTAGGGCATCAAGTCTCTACAGTATTAGGCATTTGTTCTCCCACTGAGGCCAGAGAAGGCAGTCACTGTTGACACTGTTGGTCTTTCTATGGGGTTGCCATCTCCTTCAGTCTCTTCAATCTTTCTAACTTTTCCATATGGGTCCCTTACCTCTGCCCAATGTTTGGCTGTGGGTACCTGCATCTGCCTCATTCAGATGCTGGTAGAGTCTCTCAAAGGACAGGCATGCTAGGTTCCTGTTGCAAGAACAATTTAGCATCAGTAATAGTGTCAGGGTTTGGTGCCTGCCAATAGGAAGGATCCCAAGTTGGGCCAGTCTTTGGTTTGCTATTCATTCAAACTCTGTTCCATTTTTGTCCCTGCATTTCTATCAGAGAGAAACAATTTGGAGTCAAAAAATTAGAAGGTGGCTTGGTGTCCCCATCCCTCCATGAGGGCTCTGTCAAACTGTGGGAAGTGGCATCTTCAGGTTCCCTATCCCCACTGTTGGACATTCTTGCTAAAGTCAACCACAGTGAGTCCTGGGAGCCTCCCCCATCCCAGGTCTCTGGAACTTTCTAGTTTTAGAATTGGTTTGACATATATAGTCTGTATTATGTTGAGATATGTTCTTTTTATTGCAAGTTTCTTTAGAACTTTTTATGTGAACAGATGTAGAAGTTTGTCAAAAGTCATTTCTACATCTGTCTCAATGCTTTCCTTGAGACCTCTATCCAATTAAAAAAATTATTGTTTTATGTTTATTGAATAATTAATGTTTCTCCAAAATGAGTCCATTTTGATCATGGTGAGTGGATTTCTAACTTTTCTTGAATTTGGTTTGCATGCTTATAATTGAACTTCATAATCAGGATAGTTCTATACAAGGTAACATTGCCATAACTATAAATGGAACATGACACATTTTCTTTCTATCTGTGATCTGGATACCTTTGTACCAAGGTTTCACTTACTAAGGCAAGTGCAGTTCAGGCCTGCACCAAGAGGATCTTATAAGAATTCAGAATTATATGAGTGGTTGTGGCCCATGCATTTTATTACATCGCTTGGGAGTCAGAGGCAGGGGTATTTTGAGTTTGAGGCCTGCCTTATCTACAGAGTGAGTTTCAGGACAGCCAGGGCTATACAGAAAATATCTATCTTAAGAAAAACAAGCAAACAAACAAGCAAACAAAGAAATCAGAATTACAATTTCTTTACTCTCTGATATTTTAATTACCTTCATTGAAACCTTGGATTCTGCCCAAGAAAATTCTGGGAGGTGGAGCTTAGAGTGATGCCCTATGATATCTGACAGGAGAAATATAGCAACAGTCAACAGTGCTGCCAGTGCTCTTGAGACAAGACAATTTTATTTATTTTCAAGGGGTCCATCACTGTTTTATAGTTCATGTGTATCTATATAATTGATAGAAGTGAAGTGTTCACTCTCATGCTTATTCTGTGTGTCTCTCTCTAGTCTTAAGCCATGGGCTTATATAGACCCAATTTTAATGTCTACAGATATTTTTAAAATGAAATATTGGGCCTTCCTTTATATGTCTTATTGATGGTTGCTCTTTGTTGATAGACCTATTTTAAAAATATAGTACTGGCCATTTAGTATATATTATTTAATATATTTTTGAATGGCAAGATTGCTACTTTATTTACCTCCAACTTTATTAGTCTTTGACATATGAGTTATTAAATTTCATTGTGATCCAACTCACACTGTTTTAATTCCTGATAATACAGCTTTGTATTCTTTTGTAATAACTATATAATTATATTTGTTATGAATATCAACTTAATTTTATCAGCAGTGCTTATCTTGGATTTTTGTAGTCATCACTCTACTTAATAAACTAAGCAATTTCTTGAAGATATATCCTTCCTCGGAAGTTATAATGGCACACACCTGTAATCTCTGCACTTAGGTCAGAGACTACTGTCTCAAATACACACAACTTCTAAAAATGAAGAAAGAGCATCCTTATTAGATCTTAATGTGTTATAATTAATGATATCCTGTTTAAAACTTTTGTTTTTAAATAATTATGTCCCTATAGGACTCTGTTAAGTTAGAAAATTGTAGCTTCTGGGCAGATAATCACTAAAAAGACCTTTGATTTACAAACAATATGCACTTCTCTGTGTCTTTTTCTTCGTGGTGTTTCCTTGTTTCTAGTTCAAGCAAATGCATGATATCATACACACACGCGCGCGCACACACACACACAAACAGCTTATATATTTATCATATGTTCTATGAAGTAAGTATGGTTTTTACAGACTGTTAACATTCCAAAATCAAACTCAATTTTGAGTATTCTAGAATTTCTGTCTTTTCTTAATGTCTCTTTATATCAAGTTATTGTGGAAGTCTTCTGAAGTAGTGCTGTTGGGCTTTTGTTTTGGAGAAAGAAGCATTCATCTAGGGAGAAAGACCACAACTGTGAAACTTGAGTAAGAACCAAACAGTCTAGGCGAGTTCTTTAGAACTGTTTTATAACTCTAAAATTAGCATAGGGTTTTATTTATTTACCTTATTTCTTTAGGACACAATGATCACATTGTGGTAGAATGTCCCTTCTGATTTACTCTGTCATTTAGAAAAGTTCATTTTGGGTTAGTGAGATGCCTCATTGGGTAAGAGGGCTTGCTGCCAAACTTGATGAAATGAATTTAACCACATGGTTCCATAAGAGGAACAACAAGAAGAAGAGAACAGAGTGGAACTTTGTTCCTCTGACTGTCATACATAGGCTAACACATGTCTTCATATGAGAATACCAACAAATAAACAAACAAATGAAATTCTCTTCTTATATATTGTTTTGCTCCTGATGAATCTTTTGAATTTGATTTTAAAAATGAGGGCGAGAGACAGAGACACCAAGAGAGACAAAGACAAAAACAAAGAGACAGTGGGGTAAGAGAATAAAAAACCATCCCATAATTATAGCCTGACTAATACAACAAAAGGAGAAAGCTGGAACATTAAATAGCCTACACAACACATTGTCACATTTAATGGAAGTGGTAACATTTATGGAGGTTTACAGAAAATTTGTCACATATGAAGGTCAAATAAAAGGGGATGGAGGGTGGCAAGTAGTGACAAAGTGCCTTAAGCAATTCTCTGATCTTTATATATCCTGTAGATCAAGCCAGCGTTTAGAATGACTAGGATGTACAAGAAGTTTTAATTTTAGTTTAAGATTTTCATCAATTCCCCCCATACTCTCCATGAATTGCTGTATAATATATCTACAACATTAAAGACAGAACAATACATTTCAGGACATAATTGAAGATCAGGTTTTGTTTAAACTGGAGTTGTTGAAATAACCTCATATAATAGTCCCCATACTCCACTGCACATCACTATTATGTGGGAGCCTTTTTAATGTCTGTATGTTGTACCGTTATGATGAAAATGTCAAAATGGTTGTGATTGATATTTTTTTTTGCCAAGGTAGAAGGAGAAGGCTAGGTTAGCATACCATTGATTTAATACAGACCTTTTATTTAACAGTATGATGAAACTTAGTGAGAGGATACTACATGCATGATCAAGTTTTAATGTGTTCCCAAGAAATACATGGTTTGGATAATTAATCTACAATTTTAAATGCTAATTGAATTTCAAGATGAATTATTTGGGAGAAAAATCAAGGTTATTAGCATGAGTCTCCTGTGATGACCCACAAGACTTCATAAGAAAAAAATAACAAGAATATATAATCCTGTGTTTGTCTGTGATGAAGCAAGAAGGTCCTTAATAGACGCCAAGCAAGTAGTTTGCAACATACTCTTGGATTTTCTGGTCTCTATAATCATGACCCAAATAAAGCTGTATTCTTATCAATTACTCATTGTCAGTAACCTGTTACCACAGTGAAAAACAAGCTAAAACATCAAAAGCTGTAGTGCCTATGCATATACTCCGTGATTATTTTTGACAACAAGGATTTATTTCTTGAAAATTACAAAAAAACTGGAACTTTAAGTCCAGTAGTATTGTTAGTGCTCAGTCTGTTTGTCCTTGCACTGTACTAAGTAATCTTTTCTTTCACTGAAATAAATACATTGATAAGGAAGTAAATGAAAATAACAATTGATATCTCAAAATACATACCAATAAAGTTGTGGTATTGTTGACCTGGGACTCAAATCTTACTTAAAAGTTTGCATTTACTACAATGCACAGATGTATTCAATTTCCTTTTTATTTGCATTGCATAGCATTTTCTTCTTATTCTGAAGATATGTTACTCTTTTTAGCATTGCCTGCTAGTAACTTTCACAAATGTTCCAGCATTCCATTGTGTAATATTCAGGGTATGCTATACAGTATTATTGCAGATCATGATGTATCTGCTGGTGAATGAGGAGTGGGCTAGGTCACTTTGCCACAGAGAGTTTATATATCTGTGAGTGCAGATACATTTAGCTTTTTGCCAGAATTTGTTTTAGTTAAAAATAGAATAATGAATAAAATGGTTTTTTTTAGTATTTCCCTAGCACATTCATATATTCTTCCTTTTATAATAACTTCTGAGGTTTGTGTTTGCTTTTATGAGCTGTTTAAATAATGATTCTGACTAACAGTGTAACTAGAAAAATGCAAAATGCTACATAAGTATTCAGTCACTGAACATTCTTTGGGAAATATTAGAATCTTCAATTTGGTGAAGGTAAGTTCGAGCATAGGACTATTTAATAGCCTGTCCAAGATCAAACAGTAAGAAGTTGAACCTAATCATGAATCCAATTACATGGAATTGTGGTCTGTTAAATGTTTTAATTTAAAATTCTCACATTACTTTCCTTAGAATATAGGGTTTTTTATTGGATATTTTATTTATATTTCAAATGTGATCCCCATTCCTCATTTCCCCCACACCCAGGAACCCCCTATCTCATCCCCCCTCCTCCTGCTTCTATGAGGATGTGCCCCCACCCACCCTCCCACTCCCACTTCCCCACCCACAAATTCCCCCACACTGGAGCATCCAGCCTTCACTGGACCAAGGACCTCCTCTCCCACCTATGCCTGACAAGGCCATCCTCCCCTACATATACAGCGGGAGCCATGGGTCCCTCCCTATGTGCTCCCAGGCTGGTGGTTTAGACCCTAGGAGCTCTGGTTGGTTGATATTGTTGCTCTCCCCATGGGGCTGCAAACTCCTTCAGCTTCTTCAGTCTTCTCTCTCACTCCTCTATTGGGAACCCCATGACAGTTCAATGGATAGCTGTTTCAGCCTTTGAATGTCAGACTCTGGCAGACCTCTAAGGAGACAGCTATACCAGGCTCCTGTCAGTATGAACTTCCTGGCATCCACATCAGCATCAGAATACAGGTTTTTAAATAATGGAATTTTAGAAAGAAAACAGCAATTACCAGAAAGAAAACAAAATAATAAATTCAAAACTTCTTGCTTCAGTGGTAAAAGGAAACAGTAAGTTATCTTCAGACTCAACTATAGCATAATGTACAGGGGTAGGAGTCAGAATTAGGGGTAAATATTGAGGGTGCAACATAAAACAGGATATTGGTAGTTGAAGTAGAAACAAAAACTCAATGGTATTAATTACACTGTCCTGGGTATGTATCATAATATTTCAGCTATAGACATATAAAAGTAATAGTATGAGTATAAAATGTTTTTATTTGAATAGAAGAATTAAACTTCACAAATAACTTTGCATGAAAATGTAAAGTACAAAATCTTGCATAATATTTAAGCCTAAACAGGTAAGCACACAACTGAACAAAGACAATTATTTGTTTCAGTGTTCCTTTTGAGTATAATGACACCTCCCATCTGACACTGATGCTTATTCTCTGACAAAAACTAATTTACAGTTTTAATATCTGATTTTAGTCGGAGTTTACTTTTTTTTGCTTTTAAGTGGGAGGAATGTGCATAATAAAAATGAATATTTCAATGGATATTTGAATGTCAGTGGCCACAGCCATCCAGTATATCCTAGGCTAGGCAGCACAGTATGCAGACATCTGGGCTGACTGCCATTATCCTGCAAACTAGCTAGGTGTGAGTGGTCCTTTGAAACCAAATTCCACTCCAACCTGGTTTGCCTGTTTTGAAAGAACTCTATTTGCCAATATGTTAGAGCAGGTGCAAAGTCATTCTGGAGTTTCCTGCTGAGGTTTATGCAAATATCTGGCTTAACTGGACCTTGGGCTCAGATTCCAACTGTCTGAGAACACCACGATTCAAGAATGACTTGGCTATGCTTTTCTTTCAAGTTAATTCATATCCTTTTCCAGTTTTCTTCAACTCTTTTGTCTAAATTACAGCCTATTATCATGTTGTACAGGGTTTCTCAAAGGAAATAATTGGGAGTGTGAATGTATTTAATACTGAGGAATTCCTAAGCTGATAGTCCTGTGAACTGATTTCTGATCACGGAGGTATTTGATGATTTTGGAGAATTGGTTGCCTTCCTTGGGCTTTTTATCTTATAGATATCATGCAAGAATTAAATACAGTGCTACATTAGCAGGAAATGATATGCATAAAGTACTCTACTGATGCAATATTGGATAAAAGTAAGAGAATACAAACATGATTACTATAGTGAACAATTTTAGGAAGCATATAAGGAAACTAGCCTGTATTGACTTTCTCATTTTCAATTCAGGTAATTTGCTTGGATAGTAGCATACTTGACCTAATGAATGACGTATAAGAATAGGACAGAACAGTTATGATGTTTTTGTTCACATATTAATGTCTGCTCACTCAAAATCTACTACCTACTCTTTTATATGTGATCTAGTTGTAATTTTTTGTTTAGCTATATAATAGGACTTCTTTATGCTTTTCTTCCTGGCCCTATAGCTTGAAAGTTGATTGATACAAAAATTATCATGGCTTCATGATAGGGTATCATGTAACCAAGTCATGGAGTCAAGTATTTACCTTTGAACGGTATTGCATATGCTTACCTCACCTTGTAACTTGAGAATTAGAACATGGCTATATATTTATGGAAAAGATATACCATTTATTCCATATCAAAGGAGAAAACATAAAAGGGAAAATACAATGTTTCTAGGGATAATTTGGTAGTTTAACCATGTCAGGCTCTTTGTTTATATACTTTGATCTGATTAAATAAGTTTTAATAACATAACACACCTAATGAAAATAGTTTATACTTATGCTAAATGTATTCTCAATGATACATATTAAAATTTATCAATATAACTTGAAAAATATTTATAAATCATAGCAATAGCTCCACTTAAAACTATTTCATAGATTCACTCTGCTCTTTGGATGAAGAGAAAGGAGAAGAAAACACAATCAGAGGAGAAGGAGTAGGAAAAATTCTTTTACCATTACTTTGAAAACTAGATGATCTAATTTTTGCCTGCCACTAAAATGTCTTCTTATATGACAGTTCTCTGGGGGTCCCCTTATAATACTGGTTCAAAGCATCTCTTTTCTAATGCATTTATCTGTATATTTATCAGGAATGAATATGCTTTTCTCAAGTCAATAGTTGCTTATTTTGGAATCAATGAGGTCTCCTTTTGTTAGCACTACCACACCCTTTAGAATCACCATAATATTGATGGCAACACTATACTTCTTGTGGACAAATATCCACAAGGAGGCACTTTGCAAATCAGTCTGGTGGTTCCTGAAAAAATTGGAAATAGTTCTACCTGAAGACCCAGTTATACTACTACTGGGCATATGCCCAAAAGATTCTCCAACATATAACAAGGACACATTCTCCATTATGTTCATAGCAGCCTTATTTATAATAGCCAGAAGCTGAAATCAACACAAATGTCCCTCAAGAGAAGAATTGATACAGAAATATGGTACATTTACATAATGGAGTATTACTCAGCTATTAAAAATAATAACTTCATGAAATTTGCAGGCTAATAGATGGAACTAGACAAAAGTCAGTGAGGTAACCCAGACAAAAAGGCCACAGGTTGTATATACTCACTGATAAGTGGATATTAGTCTAAAAGCTCAGAATGAACATGATATAAATTACAGACCATATGAAGCTTATAACAAGAAATAAAGACAAAGTGTGGCTGCTTCAATCCTACTCAGAAGAGGGAAGAAAGTAATCATGGGAGGCAGAGGGAGGGAGGGAGAGAGGAAAAGGTAGGAAAAAAGGGCACAGGATCAGGTATGGGAAGAGACAGGAGAGAAGTTCAGAGGTTCAGGGAAATGAAAAGAAATATATAGGAGTAGGAGGTGGGGAACAGGGGTGGTCAGAAGGAAGCCATTAGAAAGTTCCAGACACCAGGGATGAGAGAGACTCCCAGGACACAATGGGGATGATATTATCTGAAATATCTAACAACAGGGAGGTAGAGCCTGTAGAGACCACCTATCTCAAATTTCTAATGCAGAATTGTTCCTGTCTAAAGGAAATCTAGAGACAAAAAATGGAGCAGAGACTGAAGGGAAGGCCATCCAGAAATTTACCAACCTAGGGATCCATCACATCTGTAGATACCAAACCTTGACACTATTGCTGATTCCAAGAAATTCTTGCTGACAGGAACCTGATATAGCTTCTCTGGGGTGATTTGCCAGGTCCCTACTAATACAGATGCAAATACATCCAACCACTGGACTGAGCCCATGGACCTAAATGAAAGAGTTAGGGGAAGGACTGAAGGAGCTGAAGGAGATTGCAACCCCATAGGAAGAACTACAAAATTACCTGAACCACCTAGAATTCCCAGGGACTAAACCACCAACGAAAATGTATGCATTCATAGGTCCATGGCTTCAGCTACATATGTAGCAGAAGGTTGCCTTATCTGGCTTCAGCTGGGAGGGGAGAACCTTGGTCATGTAAAGGCTTGATACCCCAGTGTAGGGGGATCCTAAAGCAGTAAAAGAGGAGTGGGTAGGTAGATGAGGGAGTACCTTCTAGAGGCAAAGGGGAGGGGGAATGGGATGGGGGGTTGTGGAGGTGAGACTAGGAAAAAGGAAAAAAATGAATCCTAACACAGTTTTCTTGGGTAGTAAGTACATGGTACCTTGATAAAGAGTCTTAGTTTGAGAATTACCCACATACCTGAAACTTAAGTAAAACTTTTACTCTATGACTTTTTCTGACATAATCTAGAGCTGCATCACATCAACATGATGGCTTGGCATGAGTACTGAATACTGTTATCTTAAGCTAGTCAGGGGAAAACAAATTTTATCCAATTTTATTGATCTGAGAATGTGTTTAGTCCCACTTCATTTTAGTTTAGTCCCACTTCATTTTAGATGTCTAAATTTACAGGGTTTAGAATACTTAGTTGGTAGTTTTATTCTCTCTCTGTAGCTTAATTTTTATATCATCTCTTCTTTCATTAAGATACTCTGAAAGGAAGTGAAATTTTTCCTTTCTCTTCTACAAGTAGGTTGTTTCTCATAGTTCTGTTTCTTTTAGTTTTTATTGTCCTTTTTTATATCTCAGCATTTATGAGTATATTTTATAATCATTTCACAACTCTTGAATACTTTATCATAAATTTTATTTCCCTCATTTTTTAAATTTTTAGGGTTGAAATTATTCTATTGGGATATTCTCAAGCTGTGAGCTTTTCCTCCTCAGGTATGTTCAGTCACCCAGACATAAAATATATTTATCGAACAAATTCTCAATCTGTAGCATACTTTTTAGTCTGTAATTATTTTTTATTCTTGTTAGAATTTCTGACACTATGAGCTTTTTGCTTAGTTCATGAGTGAATATGTGGAATTAAATATATCCAATTTAAATTCCTAGTCTGATAGTTCCAACATCTAGCCATACCTAGATGGAGATGAGATGTTTGCTTTGTATATTGTTTGCATGCCAGTACGATTGGTGGCTTTTTCTTCATAATATTGGTCTGGATGTGTTCAGTATATGAACTACTATAAATACGCCTTTAGGTTTTTATAAAGTAATATGAAATTGTAAAATTAAAGTGTTGAAAGTTTAGTGTTCTCTTGTATATGATCAGCTTCTAAATTCATAGTAAGCCTGTATTACTGGACTGTATATTGCAAAAATAGTTTTCATTTTAAAATTTGTTTTCTTCCTCTTAGCTGCTGCAGGCTGGCTTAACAAAATTATAAGAACATATTTCCCGTCTCCGAAATCAGTCAGGCACTGAATAAATCCCTGTATTGCTTGGTAGAACTGGAATTACAAACCTCTAATTCCAGTAATTGGGAATCAAAGGTTCAAAGCCGGTTTGGATGAAAATTTGTCTGAAATAAAGAAAAAAAACTAATAGTGTAGACTCTTTTAAAATAATTTTTACCTGTAGGCAGAAACTGGTAAGAATAGAATGTTTCATTTCAATGAACATTTCACTGATGTTCTAATGTAGGGGTATGCTAGGGCAGGGGGTGGGAGTGTGTGGGTCGGTAAGTGAGAGAGCACCCTTATAGAGTCAATAAATGGGGATGATATGTGGGTTTGTGGAGGGGAAATCAGGGGACAACATTTGGAATGTAAATAAATAAAATAAAAATTAAAAATAATACTTCCTCTGTTCCTAACAAAAGCATGATGGCAGATTTTTTTCCACCATTCCTGTTGAGAGTTTGGTTGATACCCTGAAGGCAAAATTTAACATGAATCTCCCTCTTCCATGATTAAATGCTCCTGAAGCAGTGGTTCTCAACCTCTGGGCTCTGAATTCTTTCAGGGTCACTTATAAGATATCATGCATATCAGATATTTACATTACAATTCTTAACAGTAGCAAAATTCCTATTATGATGTAGCAATGAAAATAATTTTGTGGTTTGAGGCCACAACAACAAGAAATATATTAAAGGGTTGCAGCCTTAGGAAGGGTGAGTGCCACTGGCCTAGAAACTTTGACTTTTGGGTTTGTCTACACTGCCCTTCCAGTGATCTCTCAATAACAGTTCCAGTTTCATAAGATTTTTACTATTCCTACAATAATTTCTGCTTGTGAAGTTTTACTTCAATATGTAGTGGTTCCCTGAATTTTTCTTTATCTCTTATAACAAAGCTGTGTAAATTTACCATGACTACATTTCCCTTGTAGAGCTAAGAAAAGCTACTGACTTTTGAGTTGTTCAGCTTTTGACTGGTTATCATGGTGAAAGGCAACTTCCAATCTCCTTTCCTGCTGGATTAAAGTTCTTTTTGATTAACTCCCTTTTTTTTCTATTAATGTTACTCAGTGATTTCCTTTCTGTTAGTGGCATTTTATATCTTGAGTTTACTTTAAGATAACTTTTTAGTGCTACTCTTCTTGAGAGACTATAAATAAAATTTAAAGGTGAACTTTCTAAGGCTTTTCAAAACTTCTTGACAACTTCAATATAACTATATGGAAAACTTGCTCAGTAATTCCTTCATTGCTAGTTGATTTGGAAAATTTTCTTCATCTGCAAAACCTAAGCTCTTCTAAAGATGCTACTGTCATGTAATATATATTGGTTAGGGGTTCATGAAAGTAGACGCATGTTGTTTTGCTATTTTTCTAATAGTCCACTATAGTTTTTATACAACAAAATGCATTACATAGGAAACATTTTCATTGCAGCCAATTCAGGTTGGTTCCATGACATTAACAAAAAAGACTATAAGAAACAGTATGGGCCCAGGACCCCTAAGACCCAGTTCTCACCCCAAAAGAGATTAACTTGTCCCAGAGGGACAAAGGGCAGGGAATAAGAGACAAAGACAGGAGATAGAAGGGAGAAAGGGGAAGGGAACAAGGGAGAGGGGAGAAAGGGGGAAGGGAGAAGGGGAAAAGTTATTTGTCCTGGAGAACAAAGGACATCCTCTGGATAGAGAAGTGACAGATATGGCCTGTAGGAAAATGGTGATTCATAAAGGCAAAATTGACAGCCCAGTCTTAGGATGAGGTGTTTAATTTCAATTCAGCATGATAATTAGGTGAGGCAAAGGGGGCTTTTTATTGCTGGCCTTCAGTAGTTTGATAGCTAGACCTTGGTGATTAGCCTTAGAAGAGGTATGAGGAGCCACATAAGGGAACACACCTTGGTGTCTAGCTTTAGGAATGTAATGTAACAGTTTTTAGCACGGCAGATGGAACCAGGAGAAGTACAAGGCCTGCCAAAATCATGCTTGTGAACTGGCTAGACTCCCTTCAAAAATCTCCTCAAACATGTCTTGTATCTTCTTCTGGGAATAATCTCCTAGTTAGATCACAGTTTTTCTATTTGTAATAATGTAATCAGAAGAGATCATGAGCAATCTTTTAATAGAACTTGTGTTCCCTGCTTTGTATTAGGTATAATTACACTACATTGTTCAAAATACCTACTACTAACAAGTCAGAAAATATATAATCCTTCCTGCATAAAACCTGCCATGTTATACTGAAACCTCATTGCAGAATTGGCTCTTATAATTCAATTTCCCCAAACTTTACAGGGTAATCATTTTGATTAATTTTGTGTTTGGGATCCATAATATTTAACCATACAGTACATCTCAGTGAAATTTTTATTATTCATTCTTCTTGTGAAAACCCAAACTAGATACAGACTGATTTTGGCATTTCTAGCTCAGAGTTACTAAACATTATCAGTAATGATTCCTAGGTTTAAGTACACTGGTATGATCTAGCTTTTACTAATGGAGTGAATTTCAGCACAGGGCAATTCACAGTTCACAGTCTTAAAAAAAATAATAGCACATTAAACATACACACAGGCACAGTTATACACCACAAATAGTTTATCATTCATGTGTGTGTATAATAACACTTGCTAATTTAAAGAAATTCATGAATTTGGATGAGAGTGGGGAAGGATGTATAAAAGAACTTGTAGAGAAAAAGGGGGAAGAGAGCTATGTGTAATTAAATTATAAACTCAAAAATAAAATAAAAATTAAAAAATATTATCAGCAATAATCTCCAAGTCCTATGTAAGCATTAGGAGTTGATTAAATAAAATCTATGATATAAAGGCAATGGAAATGAACTATATGAATACCTATGTCAAGTCATCATAGGAACATATGATTCTGGTTTTTGTTGTTGTTTTTTTCTTTAATACGACAGTAACAGGCTCAAAATGCAAAAGCGAAGCAATTAGAATGGTTTTTGAGGACTGAATACTATGTCACATTAGTGATGTTTGATTCAACCAGGGTTGTTTAGTTAAGAAGAATAAGGAACATCTTTAGAAAGGTGACTTGAAGCGTGAGGATGAGAGCTTAATTAGAGTTTCATTTGCTCATTAGATGAAACACTACTGAGTACCCGATATGAAATAGGTGCAGCATTAAGCCTTTTAAATAAAGATAGACTTATTATGTGTTTCCTAGGGAGAAAATCTGAATTTTCTGACATATTATCTGAAATGGCAAGTAAATGACTTTTGGTGTCATATAAGAAAAAAAGGGGACATTATTATCAGGGAATACAGAACAAAAAAGTGGGTGAATCTCAGAAGTCATTGAAGACCCTGCAGTTAGTCATATTTAAATGTTCAGATAGGTAGAAATGAATCCTATTCATCTTTGAAATTCTGGTGAATTCACACGTAGATATGCGCTGACTGACTCAATAAGCGGTTTTTGATTAATTAAATCTATTAAGTGGGTAATTGATTGAGATTGTTCATTCTTAAAACAAGGGGTGCCATAGGGTCAGTCTGTCTTTTCCACTTATCAGTTCCTTTACAAAGTATATAAATGGTATCTTATCTAAAGAAGTTAAAGGATAATATGGAAGGCAAAATAATTTTAATGAGCAATGTACAGATGAATGTCTGGAAAGGTAGGTAAGGACTACTGAATTTTGCATGAAGCTATCTGGATGGATCTGAGGATATGCATGTGGTTCATCAATGTTTTCTGTCTACCCTCTCCCCTCTCGAGCAATGGGAAAAGCAGGAAGAGAGGTTTTCTATATAAATTTATCATCATTCTTTAGTTCCCCCATAGCTATTAGTCTAGTTCAAATAAAACAAATCAAATCGTAGAATAGTATCAGGGAACATGAGTCAAGGATAAGCTTAGTTAAGTTTTGGTAAGTTAACTTTTTATCTGAGGAGAGGCGATACTGATGGATGAGTAGTTTAACAGTTGTTCAACATGAGCAAATACATATGAATCCATGATAGGGACACCCATATTTCTTTGAAGAAAACCGCATGATAGCATTTCCTTTTTAACATAGGTGTATATCTGTGATATGTAAGTTTTAATCCCAAACCAAGAAATTCAATTCAAAATCGTCTCTTGCCAAAATTAATAATTTATTAACAGGGGAGTTTAGAGCTGGGTCAGTTATATTGAAATTTAAAAAGTCCTAGATGCCCAAAGTCCTCTCAAGAGGACATAGATTCAGCATTTACTATAACTACAACCCTATGCTATGGGCAAATTAAAAGCAAACATGTTTCTTATTTCTAGTTATAATGAGATAGATACTAAACTCTAGTTTTTCTCTGTCTCTGTCTCTCTCTGTCTCTCTCTGTCTCTCTCTCTCTCTCTCTCTTTCTTCTCTCTCATGAGAATAACTAGACAGGAGAACTGAATATATTAAATTAGTCTCTTCCTGCATAATGGTGTTTTAGCTGACCATATAATATGGTATTCTGGTATTCTCATAATATTATCTTAACTAATAACAATGTATCATCTTAGTTTGTACAGATATATTCTATCATGCTTGGACAAGAAGAAAACACACCTCACCTAAAATTATTTCTTAGACTTTATCCCCATCATTAAGCAGTACCTGATTGTAACTAATTTACATAATGCACAGACAACAAACGACACACAGAAAATAAATTAAAGTGGGCGTCTGGATGGCATTTTTTCCCTATGTAAACCTATATTTCACACACTGAAATAGTGGAGGAGAGTCAAAGCCGAACTAGATTGTTTCCATGAATTAAGGAGAGAGAAATTAGGGAAACTGAGAAAATAAAGGGCAGATCTCTGAGAAAAGAGAGCTTCCCAAATAAAGAAATCCAGAGGGGAGGGGGGGAGGGAGGGATGGAGGGAGGGAGGGAGGGGAGCGAGAGAAAGAGAGAGAGAGAGAAGAGAGAGAGAGAGAAAGTTTGAGAATTTTTGCAAGTAGAACCGAGTTGTAAAATGTCTCCAATTATTTTATTCACTAGAGAAAAACACTTAAATTTACAGTCACTTTGATATCAGTGCCTATCATGGTTGGAGTTGGGAGTGGGGTGGATGTCAAAATGAAAAACTATATTAATAGGACAGCTTGTGTAATAAGATTTTCATAGGTTTTTGTAAAGGTCTTACTTGGCAGTAAAATCATTAAATGAACTAAACTGTATAGACAAAATGGTTATTTTTATATAAATATTGGAACAAGTCAAAGAAATTATTAAAAAAATCTTACATTACTTGTAATCTAAAAGGTTTTGTGAATGTCTATGACACTTTACTCCTAAACAACACAATACAAATTCTTCTTATATGTACATGCGATAATTACTCAGATACTCCATCCATATGGCTTGTTATGAAAAAAATACCTTTAAATTAAAAAAAATTGAAATTATGTGAAATATTTCTATTGACTACAATGGAAATGAACTAGACAATAGTAGCAACAGGAAATATATAAAATTCACAAACCTAAAAAAATGTTAAATGTACTTGTTTTTCCTCCATACCTTGTTTGCTGCCTGTGATTTAATTTCAGGTGGAAAAGGAACAAGACATCTAATCACAGTGAAGGCTGTTTATCAACCCTGAGGCTTTAAGACCCATAAGTACCCATGTTCCAACCCTTGTCTGGCTTACAACTAATCTGATTTACTGGAAGGGAATTTAAGGAGCCTTAATATTTGAGACTATACTCATCGGTAGGTGTGTATGTTTTAGAATTTTCTTATTGACCATATTGACAACCCAGCCAGGAATAAGATCAAAGAAAATCTGCCTTGGATCCTTCCAAGTGCTGAACGTTCTGAAGAGTTAGTTCATCTTTTGTGATATCGAAAAGAAAGTGGTCATTACTTCAATGGCGAGATCAAATCTTGCTTCAGGAAATTTGGCAGGGTCGGCAGGTACTCTGTTTTTCCACATCAGTAAACTGAGGCACTAGCGCCTCAGGAGGGAACATCCTTTTTAGAATGGATTGTCCTCTCAGAAGGAATGGAACGAGCTTGCACAGAATTTCTAGACTTCTTGGGTCATAAAAGGCAGTAGTAACGACACTGCCAATTTTTTTCCCAATCGAAGCAATGGCTAATTCTGAAGGCAACTGCACCTCAAATTAACTTATACTTGAAAAGTATCAGCACTGTCTTTGAATAGCTGGACTCCATAATCCCTTTCAAGTGGTTAGATTGTCATACTTCTCCCATTTACAAGATGGGTTAAGTGAATAGGTACAGTTAAATCAACTCGACTGAAATCAATGAGATACTGTAGTCTCCCAAGACTCAACAGCTGATACTGGTGCCTGAAACTATGTCCTTCATTAAGTCCATATTTTGGGATTCAGATGTAAAATGGAGTCTGCCCTCCCTCAAAGCCCAATTATGGTTGAGTTCCTCTCCACTTTTCTCCTTTATGGCCTCTGCCACATTTCTTACCTCATCTCCGATCTCTTGGTCATCTTTACTGTTTTCTGGAGTTAGGGTTGGGACTCTGGATAGCCAGGCTCACTCTCAGCAATGACAGCAGAAGGGCCAGGCTGGTTCAACAACCTTAACGCCAAGTCAGCCATGGCCCCTGGTCTTTTCAAGGATGCCCTAGAGGCAGCTTAAATGTACTTTAAAAAACTGAGCTAGTGAAGAAATTATGAAGAAAAATAGAATGTATTTTGAGGTTGATTAAAAATGAAGACCATTATCTTGGATAGAGTAGCACATGCCTATTATTCCAGCACTCAGGAAGCTGTTAAACAAGAGCCTGAGAACACAGCTGGCACAGGATACACAGAGAAACTCTCATGCTTTCTAAAAATCATATATTAAAGCTAATGAGAAACAGTAAAAGTACCCCTATGAAGTACTATACATGCCAGTATTAGAAAGGAAGTTAGATTTTTTTTTGGCTATGATACCAAATATAGACAACAGACAAATGAACTGGGTTATATGTAAAAATTCAAATTTTCTATACATCAATATTTCTAAGCCATTCATCTTATAAAAGTCTAAGATAAAAATATAAAAATCACACCTGCAGGTAAACAACCACAACAAAACCAAACAACTTGGTTACCAGTAGGTAAAGAGTTCAAATAAGTGCTTCTTCGAAGACCATGCATAAGGACATAATATGTAAATGAAAAAATGAAATACCATCCATCAGAAGGAGTGATAATGTTTTTCCCAAATGCCATAGAATAACAAAACCCCCAGTACCAGCTATGAGAACCTTCCCTTGTTGGTAAAAGCAATTCAAGCATCTGACTAAACAATGTGAACCATTGCTATTGTCCTTGAGTACTTCCTAGAAGGTGAAGACAAGTCCCCATTGTTGAAGGCAGCATACACTTTGACCATAGGACTTAGAGGATTTGACCTGGATATGAACACAAAGCCTTCTGCCCTGAAGACCAGCTTTCATTGTATCACAAATTGTTATGTAAGCTTCAAATTGGGGAAAGCAATCAATAGTCCTAGCCAACTATAACGACTATGAACCACAACAATTGTCAACACAGCAAGATTTCTTTTTACAGGCATAATACTGGCATAAGTATCTTGGCAAGAACTAAGAGCTATTAAATTGAACTTAAATCTCATTCAATAAAAGGCAAATCATGCTTGGTACTACAAAACTAGTGAAGTAGCCAGGAATAGTGATGGCATGGGTCTTTGAAGAGAACCCACTGCTTCTTCTTTATTAGAAAAACATAATAACTGTCTACTAAAACTTATGCTAATATCCACAAAGAATTGTAGCTCCCACACCTCATCAAATCAACTTTTCTTTGTTTCTGCACCTATGTCTCAGAGAAGATGAAGGAAGAGGTACTGAACGATTGTGAGACCAAGAGATCCACAAAATCTGCTGTGATATCTTGTTTTCTAGAAATGACAGAGAAACTTCACCTTCAACATTGCTGCCTAAACAAAACCCAAACAAGCGCAGTGCCAGTAGGCATGCTTCCATGCAGTGATCTGGATCTAGACAAGACATAGGTAACTGGAGAATGCTGAGAGCAGAGGGGAATAATCTTCCACCAGAGAGAAGCTCCATAGTTGCTTATCGAACTGAATACCAGTGGGGTCTTCCCTGAAATTATATACATACAGGCAACATGAAAGTGACTCAGGAACCACTTTATGCCTTTATATGTGTAAATGGAATAGTAATAATTAAAGAAACCTTGAAATTTAAAAGGTGCTAGAGTAGTCATGGAAAATGTTGGAAGTGGAGAGGAAGGGAGAAAAATGATATAATTATTTTTAATTAAAAATAAAATAGTTCAAAAAACAAAATAGTTTAAACTAGTTTAAATAAATAGAGAAGTACTGACTCAGTTTTAACATAGAAATATAGATGAACCCAGAGAATGTCATGCAAAATAGAATAAGCAAGGCATAAAGTGATACTTTGTATTATTTATATTCATAGGTGCCCAAAGCAAGCGAGTCCACAGAAACAGAAATCAGATCAGTTGTTTCTAAGAAGTATAGGTAGAAAATAAAAAGCAACCTCATAATGGGTACAAGATTTCTTTTTGTGTTCATGGGAACATTTGGAAATTTGTATTTTTGTTTGTTTGTTTTTCTACAATATGGGTGAGCTTTTCTTTATTATAAATGCTTTAACATTATTGAAATGATTAATTTTACTTTGATTTAAAGAAAAATTAAGTATAGGAAAGTGAGATGTAATTCTTAGGTACACATATAAGATAAATGACAGTTAATGACCAAACAAAACCTCTTGGGATATGTTAATAACTGTATTGTTTAAAGCAAAGCAATAGTGGTGGCAAATTATAGTCCAGTCAAGCCTGTGTTCCTCTCTGATGTCAGCATTGGCAGCCAGGAAGTTGGTGGCATGAAGATTGAGCTGTTTGCAGATGTGGTTCCTAAGGTGGAAGAAAACTTTAGGTAATTATGAACTGGAGAGTTCAGAAAGGATGGTATTTCTATAGGATACAAAGGAAGTTCCTTCCATAGGATCATAAAGGATTTTGTGATCCAGAGTGGATATTTTGGTAATGGTGATGGTTCTGGAGTTGCCTATATTTTATCAGGGTCAATTTACAGCTGAAAATGTAAACTTAGACACACAGTTCCACACATGCTTTCCATGGTAAACAACAGTGGTCCCAGGACAGATAGGTGCCAGTTCTTCATCACATATCCTAAGAATGATTGGCTGGAGAGGGAACATATATAGCCATTGATAGACTTCTACTGATTCGAAAGATCGAGAATATTCCCATGGGTTAAAATAGTAAGCCCAAAATGCCAGTGGTAATCTCACAGTATGGAGAAATGAAATCTAGACCAAGACTGAACACATCTTCTGTTGTTTTGGGTGATATTCTCGCTTGAGTATTACGGATCAGAACCATTATCCTCTTTAAATTTTGTACTGTAAATAAAGGATTAATTAATGCAAGAAATAATAACATTGTTCAAAATACATTTTAAAAGTATAGACAACTCCTTTTTTTTTTTTAGATGATAAAGGCTATACCCATCTAACAAAGTTTTTAGCCATTTAAAGAAAGTACTAGTAAATACCATCACGTAGATGAACTTAATGATATGGCTGGCAAGTTTAGGCTGTCACAACACACCATATTACATGGTCTATTTATAATAAATGTCTATCACAACATAGAAACAGAATTATTGGGAAAACTATGGGTGACTTATATAAATTGTATGACTTTCTACAGTAATGATAATACTCTGAAAGAAGATTGTAGCTTCATAATACTTTATGAATATATAAAACATACTAAACACCTTTCCATTCTGAGCTTTGAAAATTGAATTGTAGGGCTTTTGAAATATAGTAAAATTTAATAATATGTATGAAAACATTATCTGAATCATGATCCTAAGTGAATAGTAAAGAAGAACCAAAAACTCTAAATGCAATACATAAATAAAAGCAGGAGAAAGAAGAAAGTAACCCAGAATGTCTGGTAGAACAGAAAACAGGTCACAAGATGGTAGACTTGCATCAGTAGTATCAATGACCACAATAAACATAAATGGAATGACTAGTTGGGAAGCAGAGACTACCACAAAAGAGTAATTTAATAATATTTTGATTCTATGAGATTTCCTTTCAAAAAAATCTTTTCTGTTTTTTAAAACTCCTCAAAGTTCCAAAACTAAGCGATGAAGTGCTTGGTTCTAAACAGTAAATCTCTATTATCCCCACCAAGATATAGAAAACATGGAAGAATATAAGAGACTGAGAATATGATGGTGCACCACAAAGAATACAAGAGACTGGGATAGGAAGGTGTAACATAAAAATTATCTTCTGATTATTACATGGTACTTGCATTCATAACTGTGGTTATCTATATGCAACATGTACCACATAATGCTGTTAACATTTTTCCTGAGTCCTGGCTCATTTTTTGTTAACTTGACATAAATTAGAGTCAGTTGGGAAAAAGGATTCTCAATTGAGAAAACGCCCTCATAAGCTTTGCCTATAGGCAAGTCTGTAGTGTATTTTCTTTATTAGTGACTGATATGAGAAAGCCTAGATCATTGTAGATGATACCACTCCTCGGCAGGTGGTCCGGGAATATACAAGAGAGCAGACTAAGGTAGGGAAAGCAAACAGTTTCTGACCTGTTTGAGTTCCTACCCTGTCTTCCCTGGATTATGAATTATAATGTGAACCTGCAAGCTGAAATAGACCCTCTCCTCCAAGGTTGTTTTGGTCATAGTATTTTATCATAGTAATAAAAACTCTAAGATGATCATGGTTGGGAAAAGGGCATATGAAGGATCACTTACCCTGAGTGGAGTGAGTTATCATTTTCTCTTGTTATTTGGTCACCAAAAAGTTGTCCATGTTCCAGTAAACAACCTCACATTTATATTCTTTCAAATAACTCCAATTAAACCAGACAGTAGCCCACTGACTTCTTAGGAAGAAGAAATTTAGTGGGAAAGGGAGAGGCAAAGGGAGGATAATGGGGTTAAGCAACTAAAATCTATCATATGCATAGGAAAGCAGGCACATACTAAATACGACTTTTTAGCTTTTCTTTTTTTGTGTATATATGTGATTAAGCATATGTAATTGAAAATAATGCTATATAAAACAGAAACATGTCAAACAAATCCAAACAGTTCTCTGCTATCCTGCCAAGATTATCCAAGGACTATCACTTATTAGGATTTTGAGACTGTTTTGAATAATTAATGGTGGGTGACAAAAGAATTTTCACACATGCTCCTAGATATCTGACATGTTTTGGGACTGTGTTAAGCTTTCTATTAGCTTAACTCTAATATCACTTAAAGTGCCAAATTAGTAATACTGTAATGTCTCATATTGTGATAGTGATAATAGGATATGTGCCTGATGAAAAGCCAATTATCTTTCTTCCCTGGTGTAATACATTTCCATTTGCAAAAGGAACTCTTACAGAAATTTATATTTTAAATCAGTATCCTTTAGTAAATTTCTCTCCAGCATTTCCTAATCTTCACTTCACTGAAGGCTTACATGAAGTTATTGGGCCAATCTAGAGTGATATAGCACCACATTAAACTTCAGCCATGAAAACTGTTGAAGAAGATGGAAACTTTTCCAGTTTACCCACAAACAAATTTTTGAGCAGATACCTCAGTGGTCAATGTCATCCTTAAAAATGAATTGTGAAGGGGATTTCACATTACATTGCTTCTCCACAGAGTGTAAGAAATGGATTACTATTGCACGATCACATAAAAACCTACTTGAAGGCTGAGAAACTGGAACTGCCACTTTGACTTATATTTAAGCAAATGAATACTGCAGCCTCAGCCTAAACTTGACAGCCTAGGGAATCATTCCTCCCACCCCTCATTTTTGCATGAAGGGCAAAAGCAAAAGTAAAGGCAAAGTTTTACGGTGCCGTCCGTTCCTTTACATTTTTTCCATCAATAATGCAACCCACCTAATTTTTGACTCCAAGGCCATTATATCTCATTTTGCCTGTGTAAAATTTTATATCCACTATACCACATTCAAGTAAAAAATGTCAACTCTCATTAGATGATGCTTTTCTATGCCTTATAAAAGAAGCTTCTGTTAATACTATTACTATACATTCACTTTTGAAAGTATTTCTCTGATTATATCAAAGACCATATACCATAAACAATAATGGGAAAAAGAATGACAAAGAGTTCCTTATGGTAGGGAAAATATATTATTTACTTCTGTATCTTCAATGCCTGATAAGTATTTAGGAAATTTGTGTTCAATAAATGAATATACAAATTAATGTTAATATCAATAGATAGGCTAATTTGGAAGGAGGAATCCAATGGGCCCCATCTAGATGAAGAGCTACACACAATAAATGATAGCTGAGAAAGAGAATTAGTCTTCCCCTGTTGTAAGCGTTCTAATTATTTATCCAATACAAAAGGGTCAGCTCTTAAGTTGTATAAATACACTCAAACATATAATATTATATTTATATTCATTATGTATGTATTCAAAATAAAATAATAATAATAATAATAATAATAATAATAATAATAATAATAATAATAATAAAAGAAAACCCTCAATTTGAGAGAAAGTTTTTCTCTTCAGTAGTGTGTCTATTGGTGTGGTTCATCTGTATTCAGCAATATTCACGAGATTTCATTGGTGTTGCTTCTCTGATATACCTAGAGGACAATGTAAACTTTCTGTCCCTTGGGCTCTTAAAATCCTTCTGCTCTTTATTCTGCAATAATTTCTGAGCCTTAGATGCAATAGTTGTATTATAGATATATCTGTTGAACTGTATACCACATAGTCACTAGTTATTTGAATTTTGAAGGGTTGGGCATTTTAAAATTGTTCTTTATCTATTGCAAAGAAGTGGCTTTTTCGTGATAAATATGATTTATATATGTATGTGGCTATAACAATATATACTTGGAATTTATTTAGAGAATACAATGGTTTAGTAATATGGTGGTTGAAGCTTTTCCTCCAAAATCAATTACTTTACTATCCTTAGATAGGTGGCTATGTTTCCAGTATCTGCCATGATTTCCTCCATGTTGCAAGAACCTTAAGTTCAATTGGTTAGTGCCAAGATATACACGCCACTACTGTATACTTAGGGATATCATGCCATGGCAATTGCGGTTTGTACTTCAAAAGTATAAGAGCTGGGTAAGACTATTGGTTCCATGTGTACCTAGGAAACTTTCATGCTACCTTTTGGTACTATGAAAACTAGTGTTCAGGGAGGTTTTGGGGTCATAGCTAGCTCAGATAGTCAGTATCCTGTGTATAAATCCTTGTGCCTTCAGAGATAGGGAATTGTTTTCAACATCTAGAAGAGAAATAAGTACAGTAGCAGTAGTCTGTATTGCTTTTTGAGTCTTTTGGACTCCTCTGATTAACAGCTAAAAGGGGAATTCCTCATGCCTAGTGGTAGGGTTTTGAAAGATAATCCATGGTTCTTTTTTGGGAGAAACAATGCAGGTCCAGATGAGAAAATTTCACTTAAATTATGCGTGCGTGTGTGTGTGTGTACATATACATACTGATGTATATAATATGTAATTTTAGGTAAATAGTTATATGATTTCTTATGAGTTTTTCTATCTATATCTATGTGACTGTCTATATGAATGCATATATATAACCTCATAATTCAAAAAGATCAAAGATACTCTCAGAAAATAAATACGTGCATGTGTTATAATGAAACTATGCAAAAGCAAAGAAAAGCAATCATTAAAATTACTAATTATATAAACTTTGGAACTCCTGAGATTTTTTTTCATCTTCATTACAATACAGTAATCATCATTAATCTAGATAGGTTATCTGAAAAAAAATTAGTGACCACTAAAACAAATATTTTTATCTGGAATTTTCTGTCTATACGCACATATGTTTTTGAAAGAACAAATTTTAATTCTGTGTGTATGTGTGTAATATTGTTAATGTCTGGCAGTCCCATGCATAGGTGTCAGTGTTTGTAGGACATATTTTTGGCTTTACTATATGAAGGTTTTCTCTTATTGTGATGATGAACTTGGATCACTGTTAAAGTTATGAAGGGCTATAATATAATGTGTTATAATAGAACATTATATTATTGTTTTTTTCTATACAAAATTATGCACCAAATTTACCCAAAAAGATTCCAACATGTATTTCAAAATAACAACTCCTCATATTTTCTAGTTATAAAGCTGTGCATTTTTGATTATGAGAAAAAAAAAAACCCTGTAGTTCTATGAGATGGTTTAACAGCTTTCATTACCTTACAATTGGAAAAATGTAACTAACTCAAGCAGGAGAGTGTATCTGAGTATAATGAAATTTCAAACCATATTTCTCCTCAAAACACATCAGAATACTCATTAATGAAAAAGGCTGCATTGAAGAGATTATTATAAATCTTTTTTAAGTTATAAGAGGAAGCAAACCATTATTGTACCATGAAAAGTTACACATTACGTGTCAACATGGCAATAGTACTTTAGACAACCATTTGCATAAAAGTATTTTCAGCCTTGACAGAGACTCCTAGCAGTTTCAAGATCTCTATTGAATTATAAGCACACTGCTGTTCTGAAAATGTGTTTCTCTGTTATAGGTGCCACTGAAAAATAGGAGAACAAATGGCATTTGAAAGTTAAGATATCTAACAAGAAGGCTAAAACATTTTCTTGATTGATTTATTTTCCCTTATTCTTTACAATTACAAAGGCTTCTGGCTTTGAATTAGACAATATTGATCACTGAAGTGGTGCTATTCAGCTGCTTTATTTACAGGGGTGAAATGCCAAACACTATTTTCATTAATGTTCTCACGAGGCTTAGCTGTCTAAGTTACAAATGTACTCTTCATTCTTAATGTTTCCACATCATTGATTAAAACAGAAAAGTGGGCTTTTTGTGTTCCATAAATCTACATCATACATCACTCTAGCTAGAAAAACTTCATATTGTACTCGTCTAAGTTTAATATGCTTTCAAAGTAAGATGGTTTTTCATAAAATGTAATTAATTTTAAATACTTAGTAACAATGTACCAAGGATATAGACTATATGATCTTGTAAAAATTAAAGTGAATATTAATCTATTCATCATAGACAGAGTTACATCCATGAGATAAATAAGGATCAAATATATAATGTCCTAGAAAATTCAACCTTTTAAATCATGTAGTTTTAATATTTTATTTCTTTATACTTTTTCAGTATACAATAGAGATTTCTCAATTGAACTTTTATTCATTGTTTTATATATTTTGAGCTTTGCTAAATGATATATCCTCTGGTCAGACTGCTTTATGCATAACATTTTATTCTTTCTTACATTTTATTACTTTAATTGTACCATGTTAATGAGTTGTGTCTCCCTGGCATCAATATTTACTTCCTTATTTTGGGCTGCTCCCGGAATTAAGAAAAGATAAATTAATTAATGACTCTTCCTGAAAATAGGACCTATAAATTCTATAAAACTACACACAAAAAAATTACCTGAGACTTATTTTTACATGAAAAAATATAGATAAATATTTAGGGGCAATGGAAATATAATAAGTAACCTAAATGTGTGGCAATAATCATTGTGCCTAGTATAATATGTAATTTGGCCAGAATATTCAAGTGATGAAACTCTAATAGAGAAAATGAGAGAGAGTGAGGGATAACTTAAGAACTGAGAAGAAAGATTCATGAGAAATTCAATACTAAGTGTTTTAACTCAGCCTGAGTCTTTGATTCACATCTAAATCTGATATGTGTACTGTTAATTTGTTCAATTAGTAAGGATTTTTTTCAATAGCGTATCATATAGTCCCAATATATTGTGAATTTAGCATGTAACCAAGGCTGGCTGTATATCTATTTAATCTTCCCTATTTTCCTTTTTTTCATGGACTTCCTAAATTGCACAGACTAACCTTGGACTTCCTATCTAAGTCAGGCCTTGAACGGGCCACCATCCTGTATTAACTATTCTAGTAGCTGGGCTAATAGACATGTACTACTCCTGGTCTTGGCTTTAGGCCTCAACTTTTAACCTGCACATGTCATTATTTGTGAACTTAGGTCCAGTTTTGTATAATTGAGTCCTATTTTATTTTCTCTTTAATTGAGAAAAGTAGATCATGACCTTTGGAGTATTATTGAGATGTTAGGGTTAAAGTTTGCCACTGTATTATCTTGGGATTGTTCCCTCTATTTTCATCCTTTTCTTTTTGTCTTGCTGGTTTACTATGAGTTACCTGGACATATTATGTGTTCTATATTGAACTTCTCACTGGATACTATTGCTGATATTTTACCACTTTTTGTGAAGCAACAAAACTAGTCTTCCATTTGTTTACTTTATTGTCTATCACACTATAATTGTTTATTTCATCATTTATATATGCCATAAAAGATTACTCTAAGAGAAAATGTAAATTGGATCAATAACCATGATGTATATATGCATTAAAGTGCGACTTCTTCATCTTTACCTAGGACAGACTACAGTGTAATGGACCAGGCAGTCCCTGTTGAGACCAATATTCTTCCTTCTCTAACTATGTTCAGTGAATTTTTAAAATAAACTTATCCTAAATTTAAGATATTATTTTCTTGAGCATTTCCCTACATATGTTGGCTGCCACATCAGATGGTGATATAGCTTATTCTTTAGTGACATCTGTTAAAGAAACTTGTAAAAACAGGTATGTTGGTATATACATGTAATCCCAATACTCAAGAGAGTTGAGCCAGAGGAGCTTAAGTTTGAAGTCAGCTGTCTCTATAGAGCAAGTTTGAATGTAAACTGCTATACATAGTGAGGTCCTGTCACAAGCAAATGAAGGGGGAAAAGGAAAAAGAAGAAAGTCAACCCACACAGTTTAAATCATTTTATTTCTGCACATTCTGCTGTTCTTCGGTGCATGTATGCATGCTTGTGTGCCTGTGTGTGTGTGTGCGCGCACACATGTGTATGTGCCTTTGTGTGTGTGCATATGTGTGTGCGTATGCCATGGCATGTGTGTGGAGTTCGGAGAACACCTTGTGTGTGTTGGTTTTCTCTTTTAACAATGTGGGCTCCAGAGATTAGACTTAAGTTATCAAGCTTGGTGGCAAAAGTGGCTTTATTTACTGAGGTATCTTGGTGGCTGTGCTTTTTTACCCAAAGATCTCAGAATTCTGCATTTTGTTTGAATAGTTTGCTTTAAACATTCTCTGGAGATAAAAATCTGATGACAAATTCTTTTAATTTTACTTTATCTGAGAATGTCTTTAGTGGAGTTTTATTCATCCATAAAACAGAATGAAATTACATTCTTTTCATGGAAATGCATGAAAATAAAGATCTTCAAGTTAATCACATAATAAGCCACATTCAGAATAAATATCCCTTATTTCTGTCATTTCTTGATCTTTTATATCTATTAATATGTAAAATGTTCTCATGTGGCATAAAAACAGAAAGGACCCTATTAGAAGAAAGAAAAATAGTGGGAAGAGAGTACAGGGGAGGAGAAAGGGAAACAGGGAATACAAAAATGGTCAAACTACAGATTTGCATAAATTAACTGTTTTATCTGGAACTACACTGGAAGCTTCCTCTCTACTGTCTAATGTTCATAGTGACAAAAGAGATAGAATATTGTGGAATGGTATATTCTGAATTTATAATGGCCACTGTATAAGATCTTGGTCTCTCAGTAATTCTGATCACTTATATAAGATATGGTCAAGATTGAGTCTATCAGGATTCCTTCATGTAGGTTGGAAGGATTCATGAGACTTCTTGAGGTTATATTTTCAGTTAATGTTTGCCAAGGAGATGAGCTCACAAAGGCCCAGAATTCTTTGAGGATCTATAAACAGATGGTTGCTGGGGAACAGAGAAAACTTTTCTTAAGTGGTATAGCCACTGATAAATAGCCTTATCCAGGCTTGAAGTGAAAAGTTATGGTTTTTTTGGAAAGTCAGTTGTATTGGTTGGTGTTTTGTTAAAGCAGACACGTGGAGAAGTGGTTTCCTAAAGTGGACACAAGCACAAAGATGTTTTGCTAAAGCAAACACATGAAAGGAAACATGATTTTAAGAAGAACCCAACAAACAGTAGAAGATACTAGATGGTATTAATATGCCTTGCCATTCCTTAATGGTCAATGTTTGTCATGACTTCATTGAAAGAAATGCACAAAAAACTTCTGATGGTGTTCTGACAGCTTCTCCCTGCAGAGTAATGTCAGCTGACACAGTGAAGTTTTGCTAAGACAAATGCACATGATATTTTGTGAGGCAAGACCCATAGAGGCACATGGTGTTTAAAGAGAGTATAAATAGTACTCAATAAACATGAAGGCAGGCTTAAATAACTAGCTTTGCAATACTTCCTTGGTCTCCCATTTTGGTCTTCTCTGAGAATTTCTCCTGGTCTCCCAGCTGGTCTTTGTTTCTCCTGCTGACTCCTGCTGATCTGGCTGACACCTGACTGTTTCTGCTAGTTAGTGCCACCAATGCTGACTCATGTTTGCTATCCTGACTCTACTAAACTAGACGGCTGGTATATATCTGACAACACAGATTAGATTTACTCCAAAAAATCCCTATATCTAAACAGCTCCACTTCCCCGTATCCTAGTAACCTTTTTTTTTTTTTTGACTACCTCTAGTGGGTAATAGGCTAAAAGAGAGGTTATACATTTAAAACCCCTTAATATAAATAAAAATTTAAAAATTTAAGCGTACACAAGCTTCTTTAAGTAACTGTAATAAAATGTATTGTTGCATATATACAATAACTGAACATAGAAAGAGGGCTAATAATTAGGAAGAAAAAAGAATAAAAGCAATTGGGACTGTGTGAGAGAGGGAAATGGGAAGTGAACATGATTAAAAAACATTGATATACATGCTTGAAAATGTCACAATAAAACATGATAGTTACTGTATATAATTAATATGTAATAATAAAAAGATAAAAACTGAAAAAAACACAAAATAATGTGTGTAAGATTTATTCAGACAAAAAATACAAATAAATTTTAAGAAGCTCATTGTTGAAATAAAATGAGTGAGATGAAAGATCTCCCATGCTCATGGATCGGTTGGATTAAGATAGTGAAAATGGCCATCGTAAAGCAATCAACAAATTCAATGAGAGCCTCCTCAAAGTTCCAACACAATTTTTTGCAGACCTTGAATGGACAATACTAAATTTCATATGGTAAAACAAAAAATCCAGGATAATTAAAGCAATCCTGTGTAGTAAAAGAACTTCTAGAGGTATCACCATCCCTGATCTCAAACTATACTACAGAGGATTAATAATAAATGCTGCACAGCATCGGCATAAAAACTAATAGGTTGAAAAAAAAATCAAATCAAGAACAGAGTTGTAAGTCCACAATACCCATGGATAACTGATTCTTTTTTTTTTTTTTTCACAAAGAAGCCAGAATTACATAATGGAAACAAATGATGCTGGTCTAACTGGGTGTCAGCATATAGAAGAAAGCAAATAGATCCTTTTCTACAGCCTACATCCCATGTGGGGGGAACTGACTAGTGTGGAACACTATGTAGCTGAAACAAACAAAAACATGGAAACATTTTGTATGAATTTACTTCTAAGATGTATTTCATAGTGAAAAGTGATATTTATGAGAGGGTAACATATACTAGTGTTTCAAATACCCAATTATTTTATGGGATTTCATGTTTATATTCTCATATGTGCATCAATTTTCCAAAAGAAACAAATGAGACTTATACCAACCTCTAAAAAATAGAACTAAATTCATGCTAGGGAACAGAAAAGAAAGTTTCTTTATTTTTAATTTCCTATTGTTTTCATTTCTTTTGGACTTTGTATTATAAGCTTATGACATCTATATTAAAATCATTATAATTTAATTTTAAAAGAGAAAAATAGTAACAGAAGTTTTTAACAAAGTTTGTGAAGGTTAACACTTAATTTAGACATCAGTACTCCAATGTTTCCATCTTACAGTATACCCAAAGCCACAAAGCTCCCTCTTCCCATTTTCTGGAATTACCTTGTCTTTCAGTTTCCATGTGGAGACAAAATGGGATATCTTTAAGCACTACAACAAAATGTTTAAAAATGATTGAAACTTATTACAAATAATACACAATTTCAAATTTTATCTAAAATCTACATTGAAAAAAGTCTTTGCTTTACAATAGATAGGAAGGAATCATAGACCTTTAATTTAGAATTAATAATTCATTTTTTTTAGATTGGAAACCTATCATTAATGCAGAGGGTGGGATTGAAAGCATTCCAGGAGAACTTTCTACCTCAGTTAGAATTCCCTTTGGGAAGCAGATAAGAAATTGTATAAAGTAGAACAAGACTTTTATATGTAGTATCCTTCCTTCCAAATTCATTATCATGTCATTAAGAAGAATCAGCTCTTATATTTCAACTCTTTTTTTTTCAGAAATGTAATTTAATTTGCATTCTAAATTGTTTGGTGGTGTGCAATCTGGGTTTCATTTAACCATAGAAAAGGTAATTATATGAGGCTTTAAAAGGTTTGGTTTGGGTTGTGAGCCTAGCTTTTAAAGTCTGAGCCATTGTTTGATCATGCTCTACTTCACATACAAATAACAGAAATTGAACTTTTATTTTATTTTATTTTATTTTATTTTATTTGAGGTGGGGGTATAGGTCACAAAGATAAGGTCATACCTGAGTACTAGGAAATGAGTGTGAGTAGGGTGCATGATATGAAATTCCCAACAATCAATGAATTGTATGATGTTACAAAAGGTGTGGTTTTATTTTTAGGTTTGGAAATAGTCTGCTATATAACATGGCATGCCTCTAAATTAGTAAATTTCCAAATGTGAAAGTTTTCTATGCTAGGTCAATAACACCAATGCCTTTAAGACATATGCTTAGCATGATCTTAACTAAATAAGATATCACATGTGAATGATTTCAGATTTCCTGAGGTTTGAACAATGCAAAGTAAGATGATTTGACTCACAAAAGGCATTAAGCCAGGGTCAGACTATAAGGAATCATGTCTGCTAAATGCAAGTTTAGGAGCTTGCTTAACTGCTTGGTACAAATGAACTAGTGTATTTGAAAGCTCAAGTCAGCCACTTGCCTATTAATAATTTAGTGTTAACTTCCTAATAAGTAATTAGGATGCATTATTTTAGCTAAGTCCAAGTGTTTTTCTATTTTTAACCTTAGTGGTGCCTTCTTTTAATTTCTTTAATGTTTAGCAATCATTTTGTTTACTAAGGAAAAACAAAAAATTCTTATCCAAAATGGCCACCTTCTAAAAATAGCTTGTACTTTTTAATGTGTTTCGCTCTCAAATGCTTCCCTTGGTAGTCTGAGCAAACTTTTCATTTGTATTCTGCAGGTTTAATTTTGGCAATGTTGCTTTTCTTCCTCCCTTAAAAACTCATCAAGAATTTTCACACATACACATGCTGAGGTTGAGGCATTTCACATCACCTACCACCATATATCTTAATCCTGCAACTGATACTTTTCTTTCTTTCTTTCTTTCTTTCTTTCTTTCTTTCTTTCTTTCTTTCTTTCTTTCTTTCTTTCTTATATGTGAGTACACTGTAGCTGTCTTCAGACACACCAGAAGAGGGCATCGGATCCCATTACAAATTGTTGTGAGCCACCGTGTGGTTGCTGAGAATTGAACTCAGGACCTCTGGAAAAGCAATCAGTGCTCTTAACCTCTGAGCTACCTCTCCAGTCCCAGATACTTTTATTTTCAATTGAACCATTCATATATCAAACAACACCATATTAAAACATAATAAATACAAACATTCTTCAACACAACTGCATATACTCTTATTCTTCTCAATAACCATGATACCATAATTAAAGCAGTATGCTGGGTGCAAAATATATCTAATATAAAATTACCATATAAATAACAAATTGAATGAACTATAAATTTCCTGATTTAAAAGCTCATAAAATGCTAGCCATTTCCCCTTAAATTTTCACTCATTTTATTTCATCAAGATATATTAAGATATAAGATAATAACTGTATGGTATTGGTACAGAAACAGATTGACCAATGGAATTGAACTGAAGACTCAGAAATAAACCCACATGTGACTTTTGATAATGAAGCCAAATCCATACAATGAAAAAAAGAAAGCATCTTGAACAAATGGTGCTAGTCTAACTAGGTGTCTACACATAGAAGACTGCAAAACGATCCATATTAATCACTCTGCACAAAACTCTAACTGGTTCAAAAACCTCAACATAAAACCAGATACACTAAATGTAATAGAAGTGAAAGAACAAAATACCTTTGAAGTCATTTGTAGAGGAGACAACATCCAGAAGAGGTGATCAATAGCTGAGGCATAAGGTTAAAAATTAATAAATGAGGCCCCACAAAACTGAAAAGTTTCCAAAGTGCAAAGGACACTGTCAACAGGACAAAACAGCAGCCTAGAGCTTGGGGAAAAAAAATCTTCACTAACCCTAAGTGCAGCAGATGGCTAATAGCCAAAATATATAAAGAAATTAAGAAGTTAGACTCCAACAAAACAAATAACCCAATCAAAAAATGGAGTACAGAGTTAAACAGAGAAATGTCCAAAAGCTTGAAATACCCAAGATACAACTCACAGACTACATGAAGCTCATGAAGAAGGAAGATCAAAGTGTGGGTGCTTTGGCCCTTCTTAGAAGGAGTATCAAAATGCTCACAGGAGCAAATATGGAGACATAGTGTGGAACAGAAACTGAAGGAGAGGCCTTCTGGAGACTGCCCCACCTGGGTATCTATCCCATGTGCAGACACCAAAGGCAGACACTGTTGTGGATGCCAGGAAGTGCATGCTGACAAGAGCCTGTTATAGCTGTCTCCTGAGAGGTCTGCCAGAGTCTTTCATATTCAGAGGTGGATGCTCACAGCCAACCATTTAACTGATCAAGGGTTTCCCAATGGAGAAGTTAGAGAAAAGACTGAAGGAGCAGAAAGGTTTTGTGACCCCATGGGGAGAGCAACAATACCAACCAACCAGAGCTCCCAGGGACTAAACCACCAGCCTGGGAGCACATAGCAGGGACCCATGGCTCCAGCTGTATATGTAGGTGGGAGGAGGTCCTTGGTCATATGAAGGCAGTGTGAGAGAATTTGAGGGCAGGGAAGTGTGAGTTGTTGGGTGGTTGGGGGCACACCCTCGAAGAAGCCAGAAGAGGGGGGATCAGATAGGGGGCTTCTGGGTGATGGAATGGAGAAAGGGGATAACATCTGAAATGTAAATAAATAAAATATCCAATAAAAAAGAAATGTCAGCAGAAGAATGAATGGCCAAGAAACGCTGAAAGTGCTTAGTCATTATGGAACCAAAACAAAATGAGCCTGAGATTCTATTTTACACCCATCAGAATAGCTAAGATAAAAAACTCAAGTGACAGCACATATTGACAAGGATGTGGAGAAAGGGGAACACTCCTCCATTTCTAGTGGGATTGCAAACTTGTACTACCACTCTGGAAATCAATCTGATGGTTTCTCAGATAATTGGAAATAGTTCTACCTGAAGACCCAGCTATACAGCTACTGGACATACACCCAAAAGGTGCCCCACTATACCACAAGGATACATAGTGGGGCTATGTTCATAGTTGTTTTAGACATAATTGCTAGAAGCTGGAAGCAACTCAGATGTCCCTCAAATAAAAAATAGATAAAGAAAATGTGGTTCATTTACACAATGGAATACTATTCAGCCATTAAAAATACGGGCATCATAAATTTTGCAGGCAAATGGATGGAGCTTGAAAATATCATCCTGAGTGAGGTAACCCAGACTCAAAAGAATATAAATAATATATACTCAATGATAAGTGGATGTTAGCTATAAAATACAAAATAACCATGATAAACCCCACTGACCCAAAGAAGTTAAACAAGAAAAAAGGCCCAAGCAAGGATGCTTGAATCACACTTAGCAGAGGGAGGGAGGAAAGTATGTGGGAGAAGGGAGGGTGAGGGGAATTGGGGGCAGGATCAAGTATGGGAAGAAACAGGAAAGAGACCCAGAGGGCAAAGAGAATGAATGGAAATCTGCAACTGTCAGTACTTTAGATGTGGGAGGAAGCTTTAGGGGTTCTAACAGATATGAGAAAGGAAAGGCTCCCAGCAGTTAATGTGTGTGACCTTAGCCAAGATATTTAAGTGGGGACATGGAACCTGAAGAGGTAACCTTCTGTAGCCTGGCAAGACCCTGAGTGCAGAAATAAGAACACCAACCTACCCACAAAACTTTTGACCCAAAATTTGACCTGTCTAAAAGAAATGCAGGGACAAAAATAGAGCACAGACTAAAGGTGTGGTCAACTAATAAGCAGCCCAACTTGAGACCCACCCCATGTCACTGACATTATTGGTACTCTGTTATGCTTGCAGACATGAGCCTAGCAGAACTGTCCTCAGAGAGGCTCTACTCAGCATCCGACTAAAACAGATGCAGATACCCAGTCAAACATTGGATGAAGGTTGGAGACTCATGGAAGAGTTGGGGAAGAATTGACCCTGAAGGAGATGAGAACCCCACAAGAGGACCAACAGAGTCAACTAACTTGGAGCTCTGGGAGCTCTCAGAGACTGACCCACCAACCAAAGAACACATAAAGACTTGAAGGAAGCCACCAACACATAGTAGATATGCAGCTCAATCTTCATGTGGATCTCCCAACACCTGGAACAGAAACCTCTAAAGCTCTAGCCTGAATGTAGCATCAATTCCCCAACAGGGCTGCCTTGTCTGGAGTAAATGAGAGAGGATATGCCTACCCTGGCAGAGACTTGATCCTCCAGGGTGGAGGGTTACATGCGGGTGGGTGCCCACCCTCTCAGTGAAGAAGGGGCTAGGGTATAGAGGGAAGGTCTCTGGTGGGGGAGACCAGGAGTAAATAATTTTTTAAAAAGATTAACTTAAAAGATAGCTACTACACAGCTACTCAGTCTGAAATGGGGATAAATATAGAAAAACCTTCGGATTTTTATGCTTTTGTCCTTGTTCACATTGTGGCATCTTAAGGAACATTGCAAAGGAATGAGTACTGAAGAGCCACTATTCAAAGATAACCCCTGCTTTTGAGCCTAGATGTAGCCAGCACTTCAGGATAAAAGTTACTTTCCAAAGTGAAGTCAAAGAATTAAAAAAAAAGAAAAAAATCCCTCATAACCACACTTAAAACTCTTAAATACACTGTGTAAGCCTTCAAGTGCCCTCACAGTTTCTTGGTATCTCCAAGTATTTGGAAAAATCCATATTATCCCCTAATCCTCTCAAATGATGCAAAATTCATTGACATCATTCAAAAAGCAATTTCAAGCTGACAAATCTCACTGCCCTTATATTTGCAGTCTGAATAATATAAAATCTAAATGACTTGGGCATTCATTAATGTTTATGCCCATGGTTTTCTAACAAATACACTTGAGGAGCCAGTGGTTAGTAGGTTCCCAACAAACCATTACCCTATTAGTGAAATCCAAATTTGAAAATTAAAAAAAAGAGAGAGTTGCATGTAATTTTCTGAGTCCTGGTCAGTGAAAAGGCAGAATACTACAGTTGTAAAGTGGGGGGAGGGTTGTATCTAGATATCCTAATATCGAGTTAATTTTTACTGCTTAAACATTTTGCAATTGAGCACTCATCTTTCTGATCTGTTAAACAGGAATAATAAAATTGGAAACTATTTCATAGAACTTCTGTGAAGGTTAATTGTAGTAATACTTTTCAAGTAATAGGAACCATGTTTGGCATATAGCAATCCTACAAATAAAGACCGTTTAGAATTACCTGTTTGGAATAAACTTCTTTTAGTTCAGAATGGTTTTCCCTAGAGTCACATAAAGTTCTAACATGTGTTCTATGTTAGATGTCACTTGACAAAGCCAGGAACTCATGTGATCCTAGCACAGCAAACAGCAGGGATGCATTTGCCATAATTTCCAAACGTACTTATCAGACTCATAAGAACTAAAGTGGTGAAGCAGATTGAGAGCAAGGATGCTTTTCAGGAAGCTCTGAATTCTGCACTTGAATTCTTGACCTTGTGTTTTGTTGTGTTTTGGTCCTTGCAAAATGACCTACCTGTCATTCATTTCTTTTCTGAAAAAATGATTCCTCTCCTATTCTCATGTGTTAGCTTTTGATTTGTCTTATTGTATTTTAAAATAAAAATAAAATAAAAATAAGTTACATTTTAAAATAAAAATCTATTCTCAAAAAAGTTAAGAATTTTACTTGAATTATTGAAAGGGGTCAAAATGTAACTTTATTTTGAGGAGAAAATAGTAGGGAAAAGTTTGCGGCAAAGAGAAATAAATTTACCTAATCAAGTTCTAGTAAGTATGACTAGCCTTTAGCTGCTTAAAATTCATATTTTTTATATTTGTGGTGTGTATGAAACATGGAATCTCTATCTAACCTTGTCTTCTGATTGACAGTGATGGATTGTCTTTTAAAAATATTCTAATGCCAATAAATTATGAGCAGGTTACTTAGAGTACTATATAATCTGGCATTTATTTAATTTTTTCTTATTTATTTACTTATTTATTTATTTTACATAACACTCACTATCCTCCTCACGTACTTCTTCCCACCAACCCTTATCCTCTCAGAGGGCCCCCTAGGTATCCCTTCATCCTGGCACATTAAGTCTCTGCAGGGCTAATTGTATCCTCTTCCACTGAGGCCAGACAAGGAAGCACAGATAGAAAAACATATTTCGCAGATAGGCAACACCCTTGCTCCAGTTGTTTGGGACCCACATAAAGACCAAACTGCACATTTATTATGTATATGCTAGGAGGCCTAGGTCCATCCAGCCAATGTATGATATTTGGACTTTCTGACAGCTTAAAGGGTCCAGGTTAGTTGACTCTGTTGGTCTTTCTGTGGAACTCCTATGTCCTTAGAGGCTGTAATCCTCCTATTCCTCTATAAGAGTCTCCAAGCTCCAACAACTGTTTGGTTCTGGGTATCTGCATCTAGCTGCATTAACTGCTAGGCAGAGCTTCTCATAGGACAGCCATGGTTGACTGCTGTCTGAGAACATAACAGAGTATCATTAATAGTGTCAGGGATTGGTGCTTGCTGGTGGAATGTATCTCATGTTCAGCTGGTTATTGGTTGGCCATTGCCTCAGCCTCTGCTCCATCTCCATCCCTGCATTTCTGGAAGACAGGATATATTTTGGTTGAAAGTTTTGTGGGTGAGTTGGTGTCTCTATCACTTCACTGGGGTTCCTGCCTGTCTACAGGAGGTGACCTCTTAAGGTTCCATATCCCTAATGCTGTGAGTCATAGCTAAGGTAAAACCCTGTTGATTCTTGTGTGAGTCTCTTATCCCAGGTCACTGTCTCTTCCTGGAGATGCCCCCCCCCCCCCCGCTTGTCAGTTGCAGGTTTCTATTCATTCTCACAGTCATCTGGCAATCTCTCCTATCCACCTAATCTTGAATACCCCCTCCATTCTCCTCCCAATCATCTCTCACACCCAGTTCCCTCCCTCCATCTGTCCCTTATTACTATTCTATTTCCGTTTCTAAGTAAAATTCAAGCTTTATTTTTGGGCCTTACTTCTTTTTCAGCTTCTTTGGGTCTCCATTCAATCTATTAAAGGTCCCTTTCATTAAAGTTACAATGAGATATTTTAAAGCATGGAGAATTTCAACAGTAATTGTGTAATTATGACTAACTGGTAACTCTTATTTGAGTTCTTACATAATGATAGACTACCAAAGTAATACCCAAATTATTACACTTAGCAGGGAGTCTAACATAAATAATAGACCATATTACGTGTTTTACAGCATAAAACTTATTAAAAGTGGTACACAGCTCATTGCTCAATAGAATAAGAAATCAGGGCATCATGAACAGCACCTTATATATCCCAGAACATTGGCATCTCTCTTTTTTCCCTCCATTTAGCAATTTCTTTCCCTGTAGTTTGTTTTGGAAGCCTTCCTTAGTGATTCTGGCTCAACCATAGGCCATTATTCATTGGTTGCTATTTCTTAGACACTTTTTGTGATCATTTTTAGTCTTTATGCCTTAGTTTTACTTTGTTTTATTGGGTATTTTCTTTATTTGCATTTCAAATGTTATCCCCTTTCCCAGTTCCCCCAAAATCCCTTATCCCATCCCCTCCCCTGCTTCTAAGAGGATGTTCCCCCACATACCCATCCACTCCCGCACCTTCCCACACTGGAATTCCCACACATTGGGGAATCAAGCCTTCACAGGACCAAGGGCCTCTCTTCCCATTGATGCCCAACAAGGCCATCCTCTGTTACATATGCAGCTAGAGCCATATGTACTCCATGTGTACTCCTTGGTTGGTAGTTTAGTCCCTGGGAGCTCTGGGGTGTAAGGTTGGTTGATATTGTTGTTCTTCCTATGGGGTTGCAAACCCTTTCAACTCCTTCAGTTCTTTCCTCTAACTCCTCCATTGAGGACCTCATTGGGGACCCTGTGCTCAGTCCAATGGTTGGCTGTGAGCATTGCAGATGATATTATACTATACTTAAGTGACCCCAAAAATTCAACCAGAGAACTCCTAAACCTGATAAACAACTCAGTAAAGAGGCTGAGTATAAAATTAACTCAAACAAATCAGTAGCTTTCCTCTACTCAATGGATAAACAGGCTGAGAAAGAAATTAGGGAAAATACACCCTTCACAATAGTCAGAAATAATATAAAATACAATGGTGTGACTCTAACCAAGAAAGTGGAAGCTCTGTATGACAGGACCTTCATGTCTCTGAAGAAAGAAATTGAAGAAGATCTCAGAAGATGGAATGATCTCCCATGATCATGTATTGGCAGGATTAATATAGTAAAAAATGGCCATCTTTCCAAGAGCAATCTACAGATTCAATGCAAACCCCATCAAAATTTCAAATCAATTCTTCATACACTTAGAAAGAGCAATTCTCAAATTAAGTTGAAATAACAAAAAACCCAGAATAGCAAAAACTATTCTCAACAATAAAAGAACTTCTGGGGTAATAACCATACTTGACCTCAAGCTGTACTACAGAGCAATAGTAATAAAAACTTCATGGTATTGGTAGAGAGACAGGCAGGTAGATCAATGGAATAGAATTGAAGATCCAGAAATGAACCCACAAAACTATGGTCACTTTGATCTTTGACTAAGGAGCTAAAACCATCCAGTGGGGGTGGTTCAAATGGTGCTGGTTCAACTGGAGGTCAGCAGGTAGAAGAATGTAAATCTACCCATTCTTATTTCCTTGTACAAAGCTCAAGTCTATGTGGATCAAGGACCTCCACATAAAACCAGCTACACTGAAACTAATAGAAGAGAAAATGGGAAAAAGCCTTGAACACATGGGCACAGGGGAAACGTTCCTGAACAGAACACCAATGGCTTATGCTCTAAGATCAAGAATTGACAAATGGGACCTCATAAAACTGCAAAGCTTCTGTAAAGCAAAGGACACCGTCAATAGGACAAGCGACAACCAGCGGATTGGAAAAAGATCTTTACCAATCCTACATTTGATAGAGGGCTAATATCCAAGGTATACAAATAACTGAAGAAATTAGACTCTAGACTATCAAATAACCCTATTAAAATGGGGTACAGAGCTGAACAAAGAATTTTCAACTGAGGAAACTCAAATGGTTGAGAAGCACCTAAAGAAGTGTTCAACACCCCTAGTCATCAGGGAAATGCAAATGAAAACAACACTGAGATTCCACCTCACACCAGTCAGAATGGCTAAGATCGAAAACACAGGTAACAGCAGATGCTGGCGAGGATGTGGAAAAAGAGGAACACTCCTCCATTGTTGGTGGGACTGCAAGCAGGTACAACCACTGTGGAAATCAGTCTGGTGGTTCCTCAGAAAATGGGACATAGCATTAACTGAGGACCCAGCTATACCACTCCTAGGCTTATACCCAAAAGATGGTCCAACATATAACAAGGACACATGCTCCACTATGCTCATAGCAGCCTTATTTATAATAGCCAGAAGCTGGAAAGAACCTAGATGTCCTTCAACAGAGGAATGGATACAGAAAATGTGGTACATTTACACAATGGAGTATTACTCAGCAACTAAAAACAATGAATTTATGAAATTCTTAGGCAAGTGGATGGAACTAGAAAATATCATCCTGAGTGAGGTAACCCATTTACAAAAGGACACACATGGTATGTAGTCACTAGTAAGTGAATATTAGTCCAAATTCTCAGAATATGCAAGATGCAATTCACAGACCACATAAAGCTCAAGAAAAAAGAAGACCAAAGTGTGGGTATTTTGGTCCCTCTTAGCAAGGGGAACAAAATACTCATGGAATCAAATACATAGACAAAGGGTAGAGTAGGGACTGAAGAAAAGGCCATTCAAAGACTGCCCCACCTAATGATCCATCCCATATAGAGTCACCAAACCCAGACACTATTGTGGATGTCTTTTAGATATTTTTGGTATACCTTACTCTTAAGTTGTTATTCTCTTTTGGTTCATGATAGTATAGAACATCGGCTGTGTCACAGTAACCTAGTACAACAACAACAACAACAAGGAAACAAGAATATATATTTCCAAACTTTTAATCTTTTGCTTGATCTGCTTCACAATAAACAGATCTCCAATGTAGACACTATTCTGATTTCTATCTACAGACACTTTATACTCAATTGCCAATTGATTACAAATATAAAATAGTAATTCTACCTTCTGTAAGGAAGTTGCATATAGACTTATATTATTATATACTACTGTTATATTATAAACTTCATCACTTCATATAAATAAAATATCTATACTATACAATCTTCTAGTCATCAGTAACATAAATAAAACTCATGAATATTTTTCTACATTGTAATTTATTTTTTCACTTCTGTTTCTTCAAATGAATTTAAAGCAATTATTGTAAGCATTATAGTATTGAACATTTGTGTTATTTCAGTTGTCACTCTTGCTAATAATATTCTATAAAGTTTTAACATCTTTTAGGTCAAATATACACTTAATTACATTAAAAGTAAAGCAGAATTTGTACATACATTTGTAGATTTATATATGTATATATTGCAAATATTTTCAAAATATCAATATTTTCCTAACTGCACAGTTGAAGTTTAGCAGTCTGTGCAATCTCTTAAAAACATGAACATTTCCATCGTGTCATTTCTCTTTGGGAAATAGCTTGATAGCTTTGGATTGTACTAAGAATAAGAACCACATTTCTTTCCTGTTCTGTGAGATCTAAATTAACTCCTCTATTTCTAACTTAGCAAATTCTGCTTATTATTTTTATGTTTACTTCTTTTCAGACACATTTTACTTCCATAGATTTTCTAGGCTCTTCTTTTGTACCTTAAAGCTACAGTATGTTATTATTTTTGTCTGCAAAAAAATTGTCCCACCCTTTTCTGGGTAGTGGGTCCCCTTAACTTTGAATTTCAGATTAAATTTCATTTCCTGGATGTGTCACTTGTATATTGTATACACTTTTGCACTCCCTAATTGTACCCAGCCTTGTATAAATTTCATAGTCTTCATAGTTTTCATAACCCTTTAAATGCAAACTTTGCTTATTTTTAAATGTCTACTTCATTGATATATAATAAATTTTATAAAACCTCGGATTTATATTATAGCAGGCCGTATACAACAATACTTACCCTGGTAACTAAAATAGATTCCATTCATTTTAATGCAATAATAGCTTGACCGTGTATTGCTTCATACTTCATGTAAAATTTAGGCCCAAATGGATAATAGTTTTAAGTGAAAAATTTAAAAATACAAAAAGCTCTTTGAAACTATTAAGATGAACCTTCATAATTCAAGATTAGGCACAGTTCTTAGACATGATCTCAAAGGCATGAAATACAAACTAATTTGAAAGTTAGATTTTGCCACATTTAAAGTGATCACATTTTTATCAGCCCTGCTAACAGAATGAAAAGGTAGGAAGTATTTGCAAATTGTACATCCAAAACTCACTAAAATCATAAATATTTGAAAATTTTTATAAACCCACAGTGAAATATAAAGGAAAAGAAAAAAAGAACACTGCATGCCGCCAAATGCAGAAAGGTGGTGGATATCAAATCCAGTGTCAACAATATTCATATTGGTTTGCAAAATCTGTTGCTTTCATATTTAATGTTCAAAATAATTAAAATTGATCTTCATGACAACTTAAAAACCTTCCTTAACTGGTTAAGTATGTAAGTCAGTGGTACTTGTTCCAAAATCATTAGAAATCTTCCTGAAAATTAATTTATCTATAAATCTATACAAATAAATGGGGAACAATACATCCATGTGTTCACACACCCAACCTTCCTTAATTACTGCTACATTTTATGGTAGACAGGAAGGAGTAGAAGGTACATCTTGCTTTGTGTTCAAGTTTTCCAGGAACCTAAAGCTACTCTAAAAATTAAAAAAGAGCAAAGTCTACTAAAAATAAACAATTGGCATGTTGTGCTTTTCCTCAGCAACATAGAAAGCCAAATGTGTGTAAATAAAGTCCCATAAATATGCACCAGTTAAATATGGCCTTCCTCCCCTTCTATATTTAAGTCAAAATGATGAATTATCAGCTCTCTGCATTTTAGGTATGAACTTTCCATCAATAGAGGCTGTTAAAAATTTCTACTGAAGACTCATGATACTGTACGGCACTTGGCAGTGATAAATGGGTTTAGCTGACAGTAATAGAGACTCATCAACAATTGGATATTGAGTTTCACTCAGCTGACACTCACAGGAGGAACAGTGTTGAAAACATTTTTTCTGCACTTAAGATTCTCTGCCAGCAAAGAAAATCTATTCTGAGTATTCGAGCTACCTCATCAATAGGTACCGAAAACTCTCCCATTTCTCCAATTTAGGAGTCCATTTTAGAAACTGCAGTTCCGATTTTTCCTCCATTGCTAAATGCCCCTAGGTTTCTTGGCATAACTTGTGGTATAGCCTTGGAAGATCTTCCTTAATTTAAAAAAAAAATGTGTCATTTAATAGTAATGCTGGCTTTAAGTTGATAGCATGTCAAAAATCATGCAGAGTAAAAGGTGCAAAGAGCACTATGTAATCAAATACTTCTGCACATATACCCACTGTCTAGAGTGTAGGAATCAATAGGGTAAGCCACTTTCTTATACCTGGAAAAGACTTCAATGACAAATAATCCCTATTTTCTTTCTTTTAATTATTTGAAGGGACAAAACACTCATCATATAATTAGTTTTGAAGATGATAGTCAGGAAGCCAATTTTTATCAAAATGTTATTCCAATCCTAGAGCCAAGCTCATTACCAAGGCAACATAAAGAGACTTGAGGCTGTTTCAAAGCAATATGCTAGATTAAAAACTATGCTCCACCCAATTTAACAAACTGATATTTACTAAGAAAATTAGAAAGGATTTTTACACCCCCCCCCCCCATGTCTCAGAGCTTATAACTGTAAAGTGTCATCAATAATAAGGACATCCATATCTTTTCTGTTGTTGCAGGAAGTCTGGAAGAATATAGCTAAACAGAGGTTGCTGGTAGATGCTTTGTCTCCACTTATTAATCTGGACAGAAAAATTAGTTTGGCAATTGAATTCTAATTGTACTTCCATAATGCGGCAAACATTTTTCAAGATCCTTACATTGTACTTTTTGAGTTGTGGAGGACAAAATGCTCCCTTCATGCTTTAGAATTGGTTTTGGCTAGCATCTTTCCAAAGGGACTGAATCCCTGGCACCTCTCCTAATCTTATTAGTGTGTTCTTCTTGCTTTCCAAGTATTACTTTTTAACCAATACATTTGCATAATTGTACCCTAAGTCGACATTGCCCATATTTTAAGAGCACTAGAATTTTAATATTTTGTATATAAAACAAGACCATTATATAATAAATGGACTTGGCATGACTAATTTCATCTTTGCAGGATGTAATGATTAAGTAGAAAGTTGTGTCACTCTGGTGATCATTGTTTTAGAGATACAGGTGATAGCTCTCTAACTGCCTCTGAATGATCATAAAAATTCTCATTAACTTCAGGTGAGTGACCATTAGAAGGAAATAGAAATAGTTCTATTCTAAGTGAATTGTTTTTGAAGAAACTTGGTCTTATCGCAAACAAAAGAGCAACTAGAAAATGAACTAACAGAATGGTTTTCAGGAAAATAAAGAGGATATAAAGCCAAGCCTATTATAATGCCTGTGTCTGCAGAAAAGGGAATAGTAGATAAATATATTCCATAGTTGGGGCCATAGAGAGGCAGAAAGGGAGAAAACATATAACAAGGTATCTGGCTGTAAACTGAGTTTTTCCTGTTCAGTGTAATGGAACATGGAACACTGAGATTCTTCTCTTTGGAGGGTGTTATACAGTTGCACACTGCATGGTGTTTAAGTCTACAATGGATGAAATACTACTGAAAAAAATCCCCTTCTCATGGTATTGTTACTGTGTTATATCTGTTTATTTATATTTTGTTACAAAAATTTTTCTTTTGTTCTAGAATTACCTACACAGTACCGTTAGATACTACAGGTTTGCAGCTAAGAGTGAAAAGCTATACAGGATAGTCTTTGTATATAGTTGGTTTTGCAATATAGATGAATTCAAATAAATTTTATGATATTCATATAACATGCTTGCATGTATGTCTCAGAATAAACTTCCAACATTAAGTGATATATGCCTGTATTCCAATTTAAACAATAATAAGTGAGGTTGAATCACATTTTGTATTTAGGAACAGGACAACCCCATATACTTTTGTTACTGTACTCCATGTTCCTCCTCAAAGAAACATTGATGGTGTCCTGGTTGTCAAAAACACTATTTTAGAGGAAAACAAATACATATCCATTTAATGCAATAGGAAGAAAAAATTCACTCACTTAATGCTAGTTATAACACTGAAATAACCGGAATGAAACAAAATAGTACCTTTGTTACTTTTTCCCCTTATTGCTTTTTACTTTGGTCACTGTGTCAAATAAGTTGTTATGAGCCATGAGACTTAAAATATTACTTCATTTGAAACTATTTTATAATTGAAGGCTTTTCACATTTAGTGATCAATAAAGGAGGACCCAACCTATTGTGGGTGGTTCCATTCCTGAGGTGGTGGTCCTGGGTTCTATACAAAAGTAGACTCAGCAAGTCTGAGCAAAACCATAGGGAGCAAGCCAGTATGAAGCACTCCTCTGTAGCTTCTGTCTCCAGGTTCCTGCTTTGTTTGAGATCCTGTCTTGACATCCTTCGGTGAAGAACAATGTGGAAGTGCAAGCCTAATAAACCCTTTCCTCTTCAACTTGCATCTTGGTCGTGTTTTTTTTTTTTCAACAAAAACCCTAACTAAGATAAATAAAAAATGGAGAAATATTGGGATTCTATTATAATCTCAAAACTAAAATTTTAAAAAATAGAAATAATTGACTAACGATTGGCTCCATGCAATGAAAATAATCTAGTGAAAGCAATTTTGAACCTGCCTGGTTTGGGCATGAAATGTATTGTTATAGTATTCTGTTTAGCAAAAGTTCTTCATTTGTATGAAAGCAGCTATCTGGGATTCTAATTAAGAGGTAATATTTCTTGAATATGTTCATTATACATCCACAGAACTATGTATAAACCTACATTCACAATGTGTGTATAGTCAGCCTATATGCCTTCTGGATGGCTATTTCTAGCTATGCTGCTATAATGAAAGTGATTTAAGGTGCTGGAGCCACAAAAAAGGGGGGGAGAGAGAAAGAGATAGGGAGAGAGAGAGAGAGAGAGAGAGAGAGAGAGAGAGAATATGAATATCTGTCCTCATACCGAGATGGAATAATAATAAAAAATTTCCAATTCCATTCCCCATTAAGCTTCATCTCATATAATCAAAACCATAGTGCCATTTTACTCACCAATACATTATTATAGTGTTTATATTAATATACATACCATTCCATTATTATACCTCCAAACTAACACTAATTCCATGTTATCAACTAATAGCCAGTCCATATTTAAATGTATCTGGCTATGTCAAAACATGTTTATAGCTGATTTTGTTCTTATCAGGTTTCCAACATATCCCGTGTGTTACATTTTTTCAGTATTTCTCATAAGGCCATTTGATTCTGAATCATTTCATTTCCTTTCACTTTCTGAACAGTAATATGGGCAAATATATAGCCCTAATATATAGTTTTGCCAAAACTGGACAAGGATAGATCTAGATAGCTTCATTATAGGTGTGCAAACATGTTGGTTATTATTAGTAATATGCATTCCATTAATACCTATAAACACCAAACATTTGAGTGTGCCTGCTGAATTTTAGCATTAGTTATTCTCTGAATAAAACCATGAAAGCAGAAAAACAAAGCAAAAGTTATCATTGGCCCCTTTTCTAAAGGTAAATGAGATTCTGTTTAATTTATTTTCCACAAATCTATCATCAGAGAAAGTTAGTTTCAAATATTTATTTATTTATTTATTTATTTATTTATTTATTTATTTATAAAACAGAGTTCATTCTGCCATGACTATTTTAATCTCAAGATAAATTTGACCATTAACACCTAAAATGATCTCTTTATAAATGATTGCCATGCTGGAATACCTTCCATAATTTGTTATTGCTATTGAACTTCTATAGGCTTTGAAATGAGTACAATCAATGACATAATTAATCTCTATTAGTTTGCTTCAAAATGAGGCAACTGTTATTGTATTTGCAATATATTGTAATATAGTATCTGAATATGAGAATGAATATCACCTTATCACAAATTATTAAATAAACATAAATATGCCTCTAACAAAGGCTTTCTTTCTGAAATGCTTTTAGGCATCTCTGGTTTAATTTTTATGTACTTATTTTTATTCATATTTGCTTAAATTTATTTTTTGTGAAATTCATGTAGTTATGCAACATATCATTTTAAAAGTTGAAATCTTAGTATTTATTGTATGTATGATTCTAATTCTGTTTGCCTGTATGAGAGCATGTGTACACTTTTTAAGGACATCACACACACACACACACACACACACACACACACACACACATCCCTGTATAATGTAGATCCAAGGCTCTCTTATATTTCTCCTTACTCCATCTTTTTTATACCAAAACCCTCACTGTAAGTGAAGAAACATGCATCCAATGTGACTAAGCAATGTGCCCAGTATCACAGAGCTAGGTGATAACGTGGATACCATGAGTTCAAATGCAACATTAAAATAATTTACAAGAGGCTATGAAAGCAGAGAAATTCTTCCTGCCCCATCTCTATACACATCCTAGTCCATGAATTAATTCCAAGATTGTCAATTTTTTAAAAGACTTATTTATTTTTTATTTATATGAGTACACTGCAGCTGTCTTTAGACACACACTAGAAGAGGGCATCAGATCCCATTACAGATGATTGTAAGTCACCATATGGTTGCTGGGAATTGAACTCAGAATCTTTGGCAGAGCATTCAGTGCTCTTAACCATTGAGCCATCTCTCCACCCTCCTGTCAATTTTAAATTAGGTACATAATCCCAAGAATTAAGTTTTTAAGATTGGACTGGTTCAGTATTAATTCCCTTTTTCTTTTCTTTTCTATTCAATCTGTTTTTAATAGAGTATATCATTCCATCTTCTTCCAGATTCTCCTCCTCCCCACTCAAACAACTCTACAACTCTTTCTCTTTTCTTTTAGAAAACAAGCATGGATTTAAAAAAAGAATTAAAAACAACAAAGGGAAATTATAGGAAAAGAAGAAGACAAAGAATACACAAAGAAGACAGAGTCTCAGAGGAAGAGAGAGGCGGGAGGGAGGGAGGAAGAGAGAAAGGAAGGGAGGGAGAGGGAAAGAGAGAGGAATAGAACACAAAAGCCAAAAAATATGTAAAAGTAAAAAAAATGAAATCACAATGTATAAACAAAAAGCCAGTAAGATAAAAAATGTCCAAACAAGAAATATGAAACAAAAGAAAATCTACAATAATACCATTGGGATTGTTTTGTGTTGGCCTTCTATTGCTGGGCTTGTGACCTGCCATGTGTGGTATACACACATATTGAGAGTCTATTGGTGAAAGCTAATATTTCCTTTGCAAGTACTTGCCAGTTGGGGATAGCTTCTTGGTTAGGGATGGGAGCTATGTCCACTTCCTTCTCTGAGCTTTAAGATACCCATCTTGTTTGAACATGTGTAGGCACTGTGCATGCAGCTACTGTCTCTGTGAGTTCACATATGCACCAGTCTTGTATCTGGAAGACAGAAGAGTCAGGCATCTCTTCTGTCTCTTAAAGTCATTTGGCTTCCATTTCTGCAGAGCTCTCTGAGACTTGGGAGGGCAATGATGCATATATCCTATTTAGGACTCTGTTTCAAAGTCTCTCACTACTCTACTCATTGTCCATCTGTGGCTTTAGTATATCTTGATCATATCCATCTAAACTCTCTCAACTTTTTGCAGGACTATCACATTTTACTCCCAACATTCATGCCCGATTTTAATATTTATATATTTGCTATTTTTAATTTTATTTTTGTAACCTATCAAATCCAATTAGTGCTACTGAGGGTCAATAATTGTCAAATATTTACCAATTTTCTTTCCTCTATTAAATCTCAACTTCTTGTATGTGCTGGCCAAACCTTAGCAATGTGTTCAAAGGGTTGTATAGTTTTGTTAAATGAATACCACTGTCATACATTTACTATATACTTTGAGATCGCTGTGTCAATGTGTTCTGCTTTGCCTTGACAATGAGTTACAGTCTCAGGATTTGTTTGTAACCCATCTGACAAGAAGCCTGAAAGTCGCCTGATGCTGAAGAATATAACATAAAACTCAGAATTAACTATTGCTTTCAGGACATGGATGACAATTTGTTAATGAATGTCATCAATTTAGAGAGGGTTTAAAATTAGTCATTGCAGATAAAATTGGAAAAGGCTAAGAAAGCTTCGAGACCATACATGAAAGTTTGATTGAAGTTTTACCAAATTTGATGATATAACAACTTGAAAAAGTGACATGATGTTATTGATAATGGCTTACCAGTTATATAAAACTGTTTTAAACTAGGAACTACAAAGTTAATTTTTTTTTCATCTCTTTAATTTTCCTTACATATTTAAGTGACAAAATGTTATCGTATTGAGAAGCAATAGGTATGAGACAAAAGCTATATGAATGAGAGTATTATTAGATGTCTTCAAGCCATTATTTCTTGTGTTATTTCTTTCTCTCCTTTTGGGGGGTAGAATCTGCTTAACTCAGTAAAAAAAAAAACAAAAACAAAAACAAAACAAAACATGCTTGCCTGCCCTTGAACTCAAAGATAAACACATACCTTTTTCTCCCAAGTGCAGGCATTAAAGGCATGCAGCAATGTGCCTAGTTTATTTTTCTCTTTTAAAATACTTTTAAATATTTTGGGATTTGAAGTTGATTATTTCTTTGCATATTCTGAATAAATTTATTCACAGTTAATAATATATCTATTACTTCATTGAATTTACTTCAATTATTGTTCCAATCAGTGTAGATGTGACTCAGGTCTGACCTCTTATTATCATCTTAAAACTATCTCCCACTGGTTCCCAATATGAATCTTCCATCTGTGACGGTTTGTATTAATCAAGACAGTTTCTTCTGTAGCCTAGTAGTGAACCATGATGGCTCCTTCATCTGGTTACATTCAACTTAATTCACTATTTACTCTTATTTCATCTGACTGTATAAAGAATGAACTTAAAACACCTCACCTATAGTAAAGTATTCTTGATTCGAACATCTCTTCTCAGTTACATTTAGTCATTCTTTCTCTGATTCGGTTTTTAATTTTGTGTAGACTTAACCTAATAGGGATTAAGGAGTTTAAATCTATCTCCCTTACATTACAACAGTTCTCAGGACAAGAGGATACTCCATGAGGTTAGTGTCTTCCAGAAGGCCTGATCTATTATTTTCCTCACTGCGGGCTTCCATTTGATGTTGGTTGAATCCATCAGTGGATTGACTAATGAACTCCTATTTTTAGACCGCAACTAAATCCCATTTCTATGAAGCTAACTTTTTGATCATCTCAAGCTCAGAGTGAGTTCTACATTTATGAAAATGTCCTTTGCATTATCTCGATCATTTGTAAAAGTAGTATTGCATGTTATTTTCCATTTGGGTTAAGACTAGGAATGATGCCACTGTTGGAGCCTTCCTTGATAATCAACTAAAATGTAGATCTGTATTTTTTGTTTTTCACTTATTTACTTTATATCCAGCTCACTGCCTCCCATCTTGATTACCCCTTACCACAATCCTCTCCTCAACCCTTGCCTCCTTTACCTCTGAGAGGGTGGCTACCCTGTGTACCCTTCCAACTCTGCAAGGGTAGGCACATCTTCTCCCTCTGAGGCCAGTTATGGCATCTCATCTAAAAGGACATATTTCATGCACAGGCAACAGCTTTAGGGATAGCCCCCACTCCAGTTGTTTGAGACCCATGTCCTCACTCAAGTTGTATGGTACTCACATAAAGACCAAGCTTCACATCTGCTACATATGTGCAGAGAGGCCCAGGTGCAGATCATGTATGATTTTTGGTTGGTAGTTCAGTCTTTGAAACTTCCAAGGGTCCAGGTGAGTTGACTCTGTTGGTCTTCCTGCAATGTTTCCTCCTATTCTTCCATAAGAGTCCTCAAGCTCCATCCAGTGTTTGACTGTGGGTTTCTGCAACTGTCTGAGTCAGCTGTTGAGTGGAGCCTCTTAGAAGACAGCCATGTTAGACTCCTGTCTGCATGCATAACAGAGTATCATTAATAGTGTCAGGGATTGGTGCTTACCCATGAGATGTGTCTCAAGTTGAGCCTGTTATTGTTTGGCCATTCCTGTAGGCTCTGCTCCATTCACCACCTCTGCATTTCTTGTAGTCAGGTAAATTTTGAGTCAAAAATACTAGAAAAAACTCCAACCCAAGGAGAATAACTACATCCAAGAAAATAGAGGAAATAAGTAATTTCACACAAGCAAAAACAAAAGAAGCAGAGAGAGAGAGAGAGAGAGAGAGAGAGAGAGAGAGAGAGAGAGAGAGAAGCACCAACATTAAAATAACAGTAATTAGCAATCACTGGTCATTAATATCTCTCAACATCAATGTGTTGTGGCCCGCTTGAACTGCTCTAGCCCACATTTGGGGGCCAAAATGTGTTGAGGCCCAAGCTGCCCCACGTTTGGGGGCCAGAAACGTTGAGAACTGCACTACCCCGCATTTGGGGGCTAAAGTGTCTCCCATTCTGTCAATGTTGGGACCTGCACTGCCAAAAGCCTTGGGGACTAACTTGTTAGCCCGCACTGCCACAAGCAGCTCTGGTCTGCAGGTCAGGATTCAGCAAGAGAGAGAGAGTGAGGAAGGACGTGAGGAATGCAGACCAGACAGAGTGTGATTCAATCCCGTTTATTCTTCAGTCTCTCTTCCTAGTCCAAGTCCCAAGTCTTGAGTTCCTAGTTCCTAGTCCTTAGTTCCAAGTTCTTTTTCCAAGTTCCTAGACCCAAGTACAAGTGTCTAATTCCTAGTTGCCTGTCTCGAGTCTCAAGTGCCTACTACTTCCAAGTTCTTCCTCCAAATGCCAAGTGCCTAATAACTAATAATTCTTCCTCAATGCCTAATTCCTACTCCAAGTTATACTCAACTCTTCTGTCTGCCTCTTGCCTTTTATATGTCTCACTTCTAAGCCACACCTCTAAGTCACGCCTTTAAGTCACGCCCTTAGGCCTTGTCTCTAAATTTGATATCTAAGTCATGCCCTTAAGTCACACACTTTTAAGTCTCACACATCCAAGGGAAAATCCTGGGTATCTAAAGCAAGATGTTAATAGAGTGTGCTCAGCTGTTGTAGGTAGGCTATTGTAAACAAGCCTCTTGTCAGGGTATATGGCTCAAGATGGCTGCAAGGATGATAGCTACCTTCTGTTGGCTCACCACATCAATGGACTAAATTCCATAAGATGACACAGGCTAACAGAATGAATATGAAAACAGAATCCATCATTCTGCTGCATACAAGAAATATACCTCAGCAATAAAAATAGTCATTACTTCAGAGTAAAGGTCTAGAATAAAAGATTTCTAAGCAAATGGCCCAAGAAGCAAGCTGTAGTAGCCATTCTAAGTTCTAATAAAATAGACATTCAATCAAAATCAACCAAATGGGACAGGGAATGATACTTCATATTCATCAATGGAAAAAGTCTACCAAAATGATATCTCAGTTCTGATCATTTATGCCCCAAACACAAGGACACCCACATTTGTAAAAGAAATATTGCTACAGATTAAATCACACATTAATAGTGGGAGACTTTAACATCCCATTCTCACTAATGGACAGGTCATTAAGACAAAAAATAAACAGAGAAATAATGAAACTAAGAAATACTATAAATCAAACCTAACAGAAATCTATAGAATATTTCACTCAAACACAAAAAAATGATACCTTCTTCTCAGCACCTTACAGAATTGTATTTTAAAACACATTTTATTTACTTCTACACTACTATGTTCATTAATAATTATATTCAGCTTTACTGCATATGTTCCCAATACGTATTTTCTTATTAAGGTTTGAAAACAGATCCTCCTATATATTAAAAAGCCCTTTAAGTTATATCCCAGATATAAATCTAAGTTATATCATGTGTTGTCTTAATGCACTGATAAAATTTTCCAGCATGCTACTATAAAAGAAAATACCCAAGTTGCTTGGAATAAAGAGTAGATATAATTTCTAATTTTATACTTCTGTTCAGTCAAATGTTCTTATTCTAAATCTGATTTGGCTTTATTAAAAGGAAATATTATCATATAATGAAATAATTTTTTTATTTTATATTTTATTTATATTTCAGATGCCATCCCCTTTCCCCATTTCCCCTCCCTAAAAAACCCCTATCCCATGTCCCCTTTCCCTTTTTGCTTTTATACAATTTTTTAAAGCATTAGTCAAAGGCTTTATACGTTTGGTAATGCTCAATCAGAAGTATAACCCAATACCCAACCTAGACATATAAACTGTCTTTGACTGGTGAAGACACATGGACATCTGCCTCCATGCCCCGCCTCTCTTTCTCTCTCTTGTCACCTAGCTTCTTCTCTCCTTCATCTTCTCCTCTCTTTACTCCATCTCTTCCTCTCGGTACTCCTTCCCCCTTAGCTCCTCCTACATATCACCCTTCCTGTTAAAATAACACTTTTCTCTCAAAATACAATTAGACCATAATTATTCCTATTTGTACCAGTGAGGTACAAGATAATCCTAATACCCAGTCCATCATTTTGTTGACTAACCAGAACCTCTGTCGTCTCTCCTAACTAAAACACTTAGTTTTAAACTTTACTTTTTTCTTGGCTTAGAATAAATGTCAGCTGAAAACCTTCACTCAGATCTTTTCTCTCAAAGTAAATAGCCAGGATTGGCTATGAGACTATATGTTTGAGTTGATTTTATATCCAGCCACTTTACTGAAGTTGTTTATCAGGTTTAGGAGTTCTCTGGTGGAAGTTTTAGGGTCACTTAAGTATACTATCATATTATCTGCAAATAGTGAAATTTTGACTTCTTCCTTTCCTATTTGTATCCCTTTGACTTCCTTTTGTTGTCTAATCGCTCTAGCTAGGACTTCCAGTACTATATTGAATAGGTAAGGTGAGAGTGGGCAGCCTTGTCTAGTTCCTGATCTTAGTGGGATTGCCTCAAGTTTCTCTCCATTTAGTTTGATGTTGGCTACTGGCTTGCTATATATTGCTTTTACTATGTTTACGTATGGACCTTGAATTCCTAATCTTGCCAAGACTTTTAACATGAAGGGATGTTAAATTTTGTCAAATGGTTTCTCAGCATCTAGTGAGATGATCATGTGATTTTTTTCTTTGAGTTTATTTATGTAGAGGATTACATTGATGGATTTCCGAATATTGAACCATCCCTGCATCCCTGGGATAAAGCCTACTTGATCATGATGTATGATTGCTTTGATGTGTTGTTGGATTCGGTTTATAAGAATTTTATTGAGTATTTTTGCATCAGTATTCATAAGAGAGATTGGTCTGTAGTTCTCTTTCTTTGTTGGGTCTTTGTGAGGCTTAGGTATGAGTGTAATTGTAGCTTCATAGAATGAATTGGGTAGTGTTCCTTCTGTTTCTATTCTGTGGAACAGCTTGAAGAGAATTGGTATTAGGTCTTCCTGGAAGGTCTGATAGAATTCTGCACTAAAACCATCTGGCCCCGGACTTTTTTTGGTGGGGAGATTTTTAATGACTGCTTCTATTTCTTTAGGAGTTATGTGACTGTTTAGATGGTTTATCTGCTCCTCGGTTAATTTTGGTACCTGGTATCTATCTAGAAAATTTTCCATTTCATCCAGATTTTCCAATTTTGTAGAGTATAGGCCTTTGTAGTAGGATCTGACGATTGTTTTAATTTCCTCTGTTTCTGTTATGTCTCCCTTTTCAGTTCTGATTTTATTAATTTGAGTACTGTCTGTGTGCCCTTTGGTTAGTCTGGCTAAAGGTTTGTCTATCTTGTTGATTTTCTCAAAGAACCAGCTCCTGCTTTTGTTGATATTTTGTATGGTTCTTTTTGTTTCAACTTGGTTGATTTCAGCGCTGAGTTTGACTATTTCCTGCCATCTACTCCTCTTGGGTATATTAGCTTCTTTTTGTTCTAACACTTTCAGGTGTGCTGTCAAGTTATTAATGTATGCTCTTTCCATTTTCTTTTTGTGGGCACTTAGAGCTATGATTTTTCCTCTTAGTACTGTTTTAATGGAGTCCCACAAATTTTGATATGATGTGTCCTCATTTTCATTTAACTCTAAAAAGTCTTTAATTTCTTTATTTCTTTCTTGACCAAGTTATCATAGAGTAGGGCATTGTTTGGTTTCCATGTGTATGTGGGCTTTCCATTGTTTTTGTCCATGTCAAAGACCAGTCTTAGTCCATGGTGGTCCGAAAGGGTACAAGGGATTATTTCAATCTTTTTGTATTTGTTGAGGCCTGTTTTGTGACCAATTATATAGTCTATTTTGGAGAAGGTACCATGAGGTGCTGAGAAAAAGGTATATTCTTTTGTTTTAGGATGAAATGTTCTATAGATGTCAGTTAAGTCCAATTGGTTTATAACTTCTGTTAGTTTCATTGTGTCTTGGTTTAGTTTCTGTTTCCATGATCTGTCCAGAGCTGAGCATGGGATGTTGAAATCTCCCACTATTATTGCATGAGGTGCAAAGTATGCTTTAAGCTTTAGTAAAGTTTCTTCTATGTATGTGGGTGCCCTTGCATTTGGAGCATAGATGTTCAGAATTGCAAGTTCCTCTTGGTACATTTTTCCTTTGATGAATATGAAGTGTCCTTCTTTATCTTTTTTGATTACTTTTGGTTGAAAAACAATTTTATTTGATATTAGAATTGCTACTCCAGCTTGTTTCTTGGGGCCATTTGCTTGGAAGATTGTTTTCCAACCTTTTACTCTGAGGTAGTGTCTGTCTTTTTCACAGAGGTGCGTTTCCTGTATGCAGCAAAATGTTGGGTCCTGTTTATGTATCCAATCTGATAGTCTATGTCTTTTTATTGGAGAATTGAGTCCATTGATATTAAGAGATATTAAGGAAAAATGAATGTTGTTTCCTGTTATTTTGTTATTGGCAGTGGTGTTATGTTTGTATAGCTACCTTCTTTTAGGGTTGTTGGAAGATTACTTTCTTGCTTTTTCTAGGTTGTAGTTTCCCTCCTTGTGTTCTCTTCCGAGTGTCTAATGTCTACTCCTACTCCTAGTGTCTGAATCTCTATTACTCCAAATTGTTCTGAACTCTCCTGTCTGCCTCTCTCCTTTTATCTGTCTCACTTCTAAGCCATGCCTCTAAGTTACACCTTTAATCATGCCCTTAGGTCTTGTCTCTAAATCTGACCTTTAAGTCACACCTTTAAGTCACACACCTTTAATCTCACACACCCAAGGAAAGTTCTGGGTATCTAAAGCAAGATGTTATCAGAGTGTGCTCAGCTGTTGTAGGCTACTGTAATACAAGTCTCATGTCAGGGTATATGGCTCAAGATGGCTGCAAAGCTGATAGCTGCTTTCTGCTAAAAGTCGGCTCCCAACAACTTATGCTATCACTGCAGAAGAAACTATAAATTAATTCACTCAAGGCAGAATCTTCTGTGAAGAATACCATGAAGAGAATACCGAGTTTAGACTATGATAACCTATGCAGAGAGTGTCATGAAAATCTAGTATTCTACTATTTGTCTAGAGTATTTTATTCTTGACATATTAGTGAGTCCTATATTATCTTTTATACCAGCCATGAATCTTAGTTACCACCACTTCTCTGATTCTAATTCTCAAAGCTTTTGTGTGGATTTTTATTGTAATATCTGAAATGTTAACACTATTGTCAATTCCAATTTAAAGAATTTCAAATGCTAATAAACTTCCCATAAAGTAAATTGGTCTTAATGAGAATACACATCTCACTGGAAATTCTCATGTATCTTCAGCAAACTATCTCAGTACATAACAATTCAGTAATATTAACTACTATTTTTAATATAATATGTGAAAATGTAAACTTTGATCTCACAACTAGAATTACTTTAAAGGAAAAGCCTCACTGTCCTAATCAGTGCTAGGATAATTACCTTAACCTTTCCATACTTATTTTGTGAAAATAATCCAGGATACTAGGAAAAATTGATAAGTTCCTTCTGGTCACCATCTGATAGCTATGTTGACTGAAAGCTAGGTTGACAAATATTAGGTATTTCATTTTTATTATATTTTTATATTTATTTTGTTGAGTGTATGTATGTATGTATGTATATTGGCACATGCATGCCATAGCATGTGTGTGGGGGTCAGAATACAACTTGTGGGAATGGGTTCTCTATACCATGTGGATTCAGGGAACTGAGCTCAGGTCAACAAGCTTGGTAGCAAGTGCCTTTATCCCTGAAATATCTCACTGATTTGTATTTAATACTATTAATTCTGGTTGGATAAGAATATTCTCAAAGTGCTGATAATTGATTATTACAATGATACTATAATTTTAAACAGAAAAACAAAGTAAAAATTAATAGGTCCTCTCTTGTTTGTCAGAGAAGCAGCATGAAGTTAAAAGCACTTATCACAGCTCTGTTGGTAATTAGCTCTGTGCTCATACACAAACCAGCGCTCTGTACTTCAAGGTCCTCATCAAAATGGGCAGATCATATCAACTTCTCCTAACTGCCAGAGACGTCTCAGAAAAGTGTAGAGTTATAGATAAGGGCAGGTAACTGGAAGGAATTAAATATCTATGCTAATTAGACAGCAACAATTAGTATTCTTTTATCTTGATTCTCAATAAGAACCAAAATAACACATTAGTCTGCAGCAAAAGCTCTAGTGACAATAGTCCAATTAGTTATCAGTGGATAACAAAAGGTAAAAAACAAAAGCCTATCAGCATATATAGCAGTCATTCATTTTTCATAAATGCCAGAGGGGAAGAACTGTTTTCTTCCATTGAGAAGCTGATGGCATTATTTATAGAACGGTAATAAGCCATTCACTAGGTTTTCATGTCCAACTTTTGATGTTTATATCTTAAGAGCACGTCTGGCAGGAACATTTCCTTGATGCTTTTGAGCTCTATTCAAGTACACCTGTCAGCTCGAATAGTGTCAGATTGGTAGCTGCTGACAAGTTGCCAGGAAGCTGGAAAGGTTCCTTTGTCCAATCTTCTACTTTTATAATGTGTCTATAACCATTTACTTCAAGTTTTATGGGAATTGTTTAAAAGTTTTTACTGGACTAGGTGGTTTTATAAGCTAGAGGTGAAACACAGTAGTAACCACAAGGATTTGGTTTATCGTAAATTAATTTTAATTACCTATAGAATGATTGTCTTGATCATCAATAACAATAGAATGGATACAAAAATGTAGAGAACTCTTTAAAAGCACTTTAACCCAAAGTCAGGAAACTGTATAGGAACACTGAGTTAAGAACATAACAGAAGGGAAAGGATACTTAGTGTGGAGCAGACAAGTCTATAATGAATGATCTTGCCCAATAAACATAGATAACAGAGTTCAGTAATCAGTGGCCTTAGAAAACTCTCCCTTTGTCTCAGTCCCTAAGTTAGAGGCCTTAATCATGTGGAGACAAAGCAATGAAGAAGAAGAGAAAGTTATAAATACCCTGAAAGTAAACTTGGCCTTGTTAATAATCAATGATTAGACAACATCGTCCCATGTAAGACCATCATAGATTTTTCCTATTGAATCTGAATATTATTTAAATTCTGATTGTTTTACATTTAGTGTGCATGTGTGTATACATATATTACAGCATGTGTTTTGAGGTCAGATGTAACTTTTGGCAGTTGGTTCTTTTTTACACTCATATGAGTTCTGGAATGTCAACCTGTCCCATGGCCAGTGAGGTTAAGTTTCCTAGGCACAAAGGATATTCCATAGATTTAAGTGGGGATAAGCCAGGGAAATCCAGGGATATGAGTTCAAGTATATTGCAATGAAGTTACTTCACATTTTTATTATTAAAACAAGTAAAATATGATGTGACATTTACAATTTGCTTAAGAAAATACAAGTACAGTGAGAGAATATACCTGATGTTATGTCTTACCATCTTTGGTCATATGAAAGAGCCAGGAAAATTCCTCATGGGCACTTGACTTTCCCACAGAATTGATGTGGATATACCAGGGCATTTCATTTATGTCTGCATTCCCTTCATAATCTTGTTTTTAAGTGCATTCATTTAGAATAGTTTATGCAATTCTTTTTGGAAGGCCACTTTGTGAGAAGAACATTCTTCATGCTCCCCCACCAGTAGTTCCCAGTAAGGTTTCCAGTAAGTTTTCTTATACAGGCCTCATACTGGACATTGAACTCCAGTTGTCAGGCTTATGGGCAAATATCTTTACCAGCTATGCTATCTTGCTATTGAATAAATCTAGATATTCTTCAATCTCAGAGACATTTGCTAATGACTAGATACTCTAATAAAATTTGTGATAAGTAGATATTTAATAAAAGAGGCATCTTTAATTCCAGAAAGTCACCTGTTGTATAACCATCTCAGTATTGTTCCTTGTTAGAGGCTTATATCCTCATATTGCAGAATCTAGAGTGAATGTGCCAATGAAAGTTAGCTGTGCATAAGGAAATTCATCTCTGCTACTTAGTATAACGTCCAGTTTATATTACTGCTATCAAATCACTCATATCTCTCAACTTCTCTTAGAATATATATATTCATCTAGAACTGTGGTAAATTGCATACTTAGCATGTCTGCTGTTCTGGTTTCAATGGCTAACATCAACAAATCTCAAAACAAAGCAAAAGCCTTCATCTATATATCTATGTTAGCAAACTATTGTTTTTGGCCTTTTGAATAGAATCAGTTTAGTGTAGTTGAAGCCTTACATGACTACTGGAAGACCAGTGAAGTTGAGTATCTTGAAAAGTTTCCACATACTGCCAGTTATATTCATCTATGTTTCAAAATTGATGTATTAGCTACAATATAGTACTAGAGTAAGACTGAAATTCTCAACCATTATTTTTCAGAAGTTTGTTTCTGCAATGTTCCATAATAAATTACACTTTGGATAATTTGATTGACAGCTAAGATCAAGCACACCTAACCCTCAAAAGACTGGAGGCCCTAGGGAGTTTAGAGGATTGGTTGAATGGAGGGTTGGTGGTGGGGACATCCTCATGGAGACAGGGGGTGGGGAGGAGGTGTGGGATATGGAAGAGTAGGATGGTGGATGAGGGGGGCGGGAATAAAATCCATAGTATAAAATATAAATAAATAAATAAATAAATAAAAGACAAAAATAAAAAATAAAACTTGTTAAAGTACTCTAATTTCAGCTAATGATTGCATCCCTCAGGATTTAGTTCTATGGTCATGTCATCAAATTCTCCCCACTGCTCTTAGCTATTCTTTCCCTGCTCTCTAACTGAATCTACCTGGGACATTATAGCTAATATTAACATTAACATGTTCTCCTAATCTTTATTATATCTACAAATTTTTACTGTTGTGAAGATTTCTTTCTTGGTTTAAACTTCTTTTGGCATTTGTTAGCTAGAACTAAAAATCAGTGTGAGCTCTAACAGTTCAACAAATCCACCAATTTATTATTCTATATAGATACCAGTAGTGTGGAAATATGCAATATTAAAAGTTTATATTTATGATTTAAATTCCTTAGAAATAATAGAATTGTCTATTCTCATAATTAAAGTGTACATATTAAAATCACTGGCATGGATCATAGAGAAGAAGAGGCTAACACAACAGAAATAAAATCTGTGAAGGTATAATTAAGCCTAGAAATCAAGTCTAGAAAATAAATTGGAGAACAGTTTTCATATTGAAATAGACTTCAAATTGAGGGTGAGTTGCAAGATACTACAAATTATTTCCTTGTCTGATATGTCAATTAGCGCTCATGATACTACTCTTAACTAAAATCTACTAGTATAACCAACAATGTCACCCTTCCATGAATATGTGCATGGTCTCACAATGTCAATATGTGAAACTAACAACATATTTGGTTATGAGTTACAGTCATATTAGTTTAGTAAATATCATTCAACACAACATTGAATGATATAAGAAAAGAATCCATATGAACAAGACTAAAAGTTTTATTCTCATAAAAAATGTGACAATGCCAATTTCAAAGTTATATAAAATTAGGAAAGTATCACAAAAACAATGTGAAGAATATAACATATTCCTTTATATTTTACATATTAATTTTCTATGAGTTTTAGTTACTTAGCTTATGCTAAATAATCATAATATAGGAAAGGAACATCTAAATATTGGAGTGATGACTAAGTAATAAAAAATTACTTTTTGGACAAAATAAAGACAAATTCTGAGTTTAAATAATGAACTTAGATTTTAAAAATGAGCTAAAGGGACTAAAGTATGATTGAAATGAAGACTAGTAATAGAACTCTGAAAATTGTCAGCCAGATAGAAAATATAATAAATATTTGACATGATACAATAAGATTAATCACAGAGACGCTTAATATAATTTTGTGGAATAAAAGCAGAAGTATGGAAAAGACTCAAATTACTTCTCAAAATGAATGACAATTGTATTAGTTGGGATTTTATTGCTGTGAAGAGACACCATGACCATAAGACTCTTATAAAGGAAACCATTTAATTGGGGCTGGTTTCCAGTTCAGAGGTTTAGTCCATTATTACCACAGTAGGAAGCATGTTGGCATGCAGGCAGACATGATGCTGGAGAGGTAGCTGAGATTTCTACATCCAGATAGGCAGGCCTGGCTTGAGCTTCTAAAACCTCAAGCCTATACCTTGTGACACACTTCCTCCAACAAGGCCACATCTACTACAACAAAATCACAATACCTAATAGTACTGTTTGTTCCCTATGAGCCTATGTGGACATTTTCATTCAAACTACCATAATAACAGAAAGTATACAATGCTCCAGATGATGATTGAGAATATATAATCATATGATGCTATCAGAGTTCTTTTTTATCATATGATACTACAGTTTTTTTAATGCAAAAACTGTAGGTCTTTCTAAAAATCTTCAAATACTGAATCTTTGATTCTAAAGTACATGGGATCACATTAAAAATAAAAATGAAAAGGGTCACTAAGAAAACAATGGATAGGTACTCATGAAATTCAAAGTTTGGATAATTTATGTACCTGATACCAAGGAAATACAAATACAACATACTACAGAAATAGTCACAAGCACATAAGAACAAAAACGTCCAGAAATTACAGTCATGATTCTGCAACTGAAAATTCTCAGTGTTCCAAGAAAAGTTTGTTATGACAAAGAAATAGAAATACTCATTATTTAACATTTGAGATGGACACTATTATGGATATTCAAAGGAAAACACTGAAGAAATGTTTACTGGACATAAAAGATATCACTAAACATGCAATATTTCTCATTCTATCTTGGGGTAATCAACATCTGTCTAATTGTATCTAAGACCTACTCAATATATGGAAATTTATATCTGGTACTATGTTGGGAGCCAACTCGTAGCAGAAAGTGGCTATCAGCTTTGCAGCCATCTCGAGCCATATACCCAGACAAGAGACGTGTTTTTCAACAGCCTACAACAGCTGAGCACACTCTGATAAAAATCTCTTTTATCCCACATATCTTGTTTTGCTGTTTAGTGACCCCAGCTGCATGGTGCATGTGGTAAAGTGTCTTCATCAGTGTTCCCCTGCTTGTGCTTATAAATACCCAGGATTTCCTTACAATAGGAGGAGACAATAAGAGAGGAGGAGGAGACAATAAGGGGAGACAATAAGAGAGAGACAATAAACAAGAAATGAGACTTGGTCACATACTCTGGTTTGTCTCCATTCTTTGAGTCTGTCCCCCTTCATGCCCACTCTCTCTGTTGACCAGAGCGTACTTAGCCCAAAAGTGTGGGGCAGTGTGGACAGCAACATAGCAACCCCCAAGTGTGGGGAAGGGTGGTTGTCAACAGTACTATAAACCCTACAAACTACTTATCCCTGGGGTGGTCAACCTAAATAGATGAGTGTGATATATGTACTTTCTTTTAGTTTTGAGGAAAATATTTCTCAGTCTTTTGGCAAAATCTCACTTAATTGTATATGGAAAAAATGTGATCACATTACTACACTCAAACTTTAGAAAAGGCTGATAGCATGAGCGTGTAATATTGTTATATTATAAAAGTGGATTATATCATCAATAAGGGATAAACTTGGACTGGCTAATGGACTTGTAGTCAAAAATGTTTGCTGCACTTTACTACCATGGGAGGAAATGATGGCACTATTTCTTTTTTTAGCAATATCAGATGTCAAATATAAACAATAGCAGAAGCAGTTGTACAAATGTACAAATATATTAATACAAAGATATACAAGTTAGAAGGCTATATAAATTAATCAATTTTACCTAACAAACACAATTATATAGTCTCCAGACAGATTAAGGCAACTTGTTGAATTAATTTAAAGGAGTTTTTTTTATACATAAGAAAAATTATTTCTCTTTAAAAAAAACTTCTGAGGCAATATCTTATATGTGCAAGGCTGGACTTGAACTCAATCTGTACCTGAAGCATGACGCTTGTGCCTCTACTTCTCAGGTGTGTGTCATTATTTGATGGCAGGAATTGAACCGAAGGCTTTATGCATTCTAGCAAGCACTGTACCAGATGAACAACAATCTTGTTCCCAAAATGAATTCTGATAGAAGTATTTGCAAATGAAGAAGAAGTACATAATTAAGCAAGCATACAAAAATGCTTATAAATATGTGAAAAGGCACTTAACCAAAGAACTGTAAAAGTACAAAAGTACCTCAAAATAAACACAAACTAGCTAAGAAATATCATTTGTCTTTCTCATTTCTTGCACAAACATCAAAGTACACCAAAAACAAAATAAAATTAAATTAAAAAGCCAACTTTTGCAGCAACACTGAGACATTGACACATGACTGGCACCCCAGCATTTAGGTATTAGAGTCAGGTGGTTCAGGAATTCAAGAACAATCTGGGTTACAAATACAGTCCAACATAGTCCAGTGCTGGTTAGCTTAATAACACTTAGATGTGCCCTTTTAGAACTAGAAAATAGTATGAACTTTTCACAATGAAATATGTCAATAAGTATAAAACACTTATTAATGTATGGATATATATTCCTTATTTTGGATCATCATCAGAATATTTGAAATTATATGTAAAATAGTAAATAGTTATCATTGTGTTGCTTAGAAATACAAAAACAATTCACCTTAATTAGTGGAACACGTTGTGATCCTTTCATGTGAGAGAATGTTTGAAAGCTAGATACAAATGATGCTAATTCATTGACTACAAAGAATGCCAACAGCATAATGATGAATTCCAAGAACAGATTGTCAAACAGCTTGTGAAATGTGGTAGTTCTATGGGCTTGGAAAGATTTCATTGGTTAAAAATGTTCATAATCTTTTGTTTTATTTGGATTTTTAAGCATTTGTTTTTGTAAACTCCAAAAAAGTTGGCTTAGTCTTAAGCCGTGGGTGAAGAGTGAATCTAGACTCTTTAGTCTTAGAACAGTGAAATTAAAGCAGAGACGACAGCTTTCTAGATTAGAAATTGTGGCATTGAACATTTGTCTGGAATCCAAACTGACATTGATTTTCAGCCCCAGAAAAGTTTAGAGAGATTTGCAACTAGTTAAAAACATACCTTGGTACTTGACTATCAGTGGTAAAATAAATCAAAACATTTGAAGAAAAGAACACACAACTGCTCCTAGTGGAGCAGGCTAATAACCCTGCCTATGGAGGAGGCTGAGGGAAGAGAATTGTGAACCCAAGTACTGTCTGGGTGACAAGGGCCAGCCTCAGCTTGTGAGAGGTGTTCTGAGGAAGAGATGTTAGGGAGCAGTGAAACAAAGGACTCAGAATTCAAATCAGGGTTCTGAGCTGGCAGCCTATGCTTCCCTGGAGACAGTGGTCCAGCCTGCTTTCTCTCTGTTCTGCTTTCTTTCTGATCTGCTTCCTCTAGAGATTTCTAGGCAGCTCATTCTGTGTGTTCTGCTAGAGACAGTTCTGCAAGCAGTTCTCTCTTGCTATGCTAAAACCTTTCTCTGGATAGCTCATCTCTTGCAGATCATAAGCCCAGTCTTTTATTTTACATTTCAATTCAGTCATTTACTCCAGGTTTCCTTTTGATTATCCTATGAGTCAGCATCCAGTGAAAGCAGCCCCCAAATTCTTAGGAGACAGCAAGCACACATTTTCTTTTAACATTGCAAAAGATTTCAGAGATTTGCCTCACACCATTAAACACAGATGATAAACTAGCTGGGTAGGACCCCTACCTGAAATTACCAGTTCTACCACACCTGGGCCTAACCTTGGGATTTTTCCAGGCTGACCTTGAGCTCAGGAATCTGCCTGCCTTTGCATTATCTGACAAGCTGGCTCATTAATGCAGCTGCCTTTGTTCCTTTAGATTCATGAAACCCTTCAAAATTCATATTGAATCCTTATTCTTTACATAGTTGAGAAATTATATATTGTCGAACTCAGGTTTTTAAGAGTTCTTTTTCACAGCCTTATGGGCTGCCCATAAGGTCCCAGCCTTTAAATTTTGCTAAAACATTAGCCACACCTTCACCTCCCAGAGTCATGCTATCTCAGATCATCATGGAGTCCTTAATGTTAACAGGGAGGACATTTATTAAAGGAGAAATATAAATACAAACAAGCCCCCACAGCAGCCGTCCACACTCATGGGGCCCATGGAGGCTGGCCCTGTCCCAGGGGCAGAAACCATGTCAATCTGTTCCCACAATGGACCTAGCACCTGGGATCCTGGCTTAAATTTAATAATGAGACCTTGTCCCAAATAAATAGTTTCAGATATAAGTCAGTGGTAGAGGTCTTGCATTAAATGAACATGGTTTAGATTCAGTCACAGGCACAACAGGAAAGAAAAATAGAGGAAGAGAGGTATGGAGGGAGGGAGAGAGACAGAGGGATGGAAGGAAACAACAGACAATGAGAAGTGGAGAAAGGAATGGGGGGAGTAGAAGTATGGACAAACATAAGCAGTTTACCATTTGAGGGAAGTTGTGATTGCTGTGAGATATCATTACTGGCTAGAAATCAACTAGAAGAAAGTCAAACTTAAGATGACTTAGAAAATGAATGATCTTCAGAGGTCGGGGTATGAAGATATCTTGATAAATAAAGGAATGAGAAAATGAATAAATAATACATAAATAAAGTTAATTTATTAATATATGATTACAATAGTCCTCTGTTGAAAGGACAATATCTTTCTATATTTAAAGTAAGGAACCTTGAGTTTAAAAGAACATGGGTCAAGTTACAAGTTATACAATCAATTTTCAGATTCATACCCTGAGGCAATTGGAGTGCATGGATATCACTGTCTCTCAAACTTAATCTATAGCATGTGGAAGAATTAGAAATGTTGAAAGAAATTACAGGCAGGTGGTCTAGTGGCAAAGTAGCATATAGTGTTTTGTTTTGTGTTGTTTTGATCTTTGGGTAGTGTGTTTCTGTTTACTCACTTATTTTACTTTTAAAAATATGATTGATATATTAAAAGCAGAAATTTTCACATAAAAGTAATCCAGACCATTACATTGTTTGTTCGATTTATTTCTGTACTGCATTCATTGTATACCACATCTCAGTTGAGCCAGTCACCTTAAGAAGCTCCACTCACTGCTCAGCATACTCATGCCTCTCCTTTTCTGGTCACCTGGTTGGCTACTTTATATGTATTTCAATTTAAGGCTTCTGCTCCACAACACATAAAGAGCTTTCATATTACCTTAACTTGGAAAGCTCAAAGACAGTCTCTTTTTCTATGACCCAGGGAAGGGCATTTATGGAAGCAAAGAAAGAAAATACTTCACCTCCCCGAGGAATTTATCTTGGCATTTTCTTCATCCTGGCAAGGACAATCCACAGTACTAGCCTTGTTATGGAATTTATATTTTGGTAATAATTTTCTTGGGGAGTTGATACTAGAGTTACATCCAAGAAATATTATGAACAAATAATCACAGGCATTCTTGCTGCCCCGTCAAAGCCCCACTTTATGATTAACACCAGTAGCAAGCTTTGTCTGACCAGTGTTGATGTAAGAAGTCAAGCACATCCCACTTTTAAGTTTGTTTCTTTCTCATGCACCTGAGTTAGTTCTTTTAAATTTTAAATTTCACTGTAATAATACATCTCTTTCAAAAGCTCTGCTTTATGAGAAATATTACCTTGAAAATTGTAGGATTGTTGTACATGATAAATTGTGTTCACTTCCAGTTTATCTCCTTTCATAATTGTATTACAATTCTGCCATGTTCATGATAAGTCTACATGGTGCATTGGTTGGCTGAGACCAAAAGAATTCATGTTTAGTCCTATCTGACACTTGTGAGTAAATTAGATTGGATACTTTACATACACACAATGAACTGTCAGTTGTAAATGAGACCATAAATATGTCTTCATGTATAACAGAGATCTTATTTAAATGCCAAATATCATCTGTAATATCAGTTGTTTTTTCAAAAAGATTTATATACTTAATAAATGTATTTTAAATCTTTTTTTTATCCTAAGTTTCCATTTAGCAAATATCTTTTCTTGAGCATTCAACATGTTCCAAGTGCCATGCTATATCTTTTCTATATACTTTTTGTTGTTGTTGTTTTTTTCGAGACAGGGTTTCTCTGTATAGCCTTGGCTGTCCTGGAACTCACTCTGTAGACCAGGCCAGCCTCGAACTCCAAAATCTGCCTGCCTCTGCCTCCCAAGTGCTGGGATTAAAGGCGTGCACCACCACTGCCCCGCTATACATTTCTTCTTATAACTTCTCTAAACTTTGGATGTGACAGAGGTCTACTTATCCCAAGAAACTAAAACTTAGATAAGTCAAGATGTTGCAGAAGGTCAAATGTCCAAAACCCCTCACTGTTTCTGCCACTTAGTCATCTCTTTGAAATGCCATAGTATACTATTCAATTATAAATTAGGAATTGTCTGTATATAACCAGAGAAAATATATGGGATCAAACTGGTAGAACTGGTGGTAAATAAGCAGAATTGGAGCACTATAGACACAAGATTTTTCAACCATGATCATGACCATACATGAAGCCATGTAACAGAATGTAGGTACTGCAAAATGTGACAAAAAGCAAAAAGGGTTTGAAAAATGGAACAAGCAAAAAATTAGTTTAAAATCAAAATATGCAATAGAACTGAGATGCTTCTGGTAGTATGTGACCATGTTGTATTGTAGGGCTTCACTAGAGGGCTTAGAAACCAAAGGGGACTCATTAGGGGTGAAAGAAGAATATCTGGAGAATGGACAGTAAAGCACATATGATAGGAAGGTGGGGACATGCCAGGGGTATGTAATTAACTAAGCCCTTTGGAATGCAAGTACACTAGGGAGAGGTAGGGAAGGGAGAATCACCAAAAGTGAGGATTACTGGAAGGTCATAAGGAAACTTGATAATGAGTCAGCTAACTAATTTTAAAAATTTGAAAGTGAAGCACCCTGCATAGGTTTATAATGATACTCCTAGAATCCATAGGTTATTAAATGAAAATTACAGTGCAATGGGTGAACTACCTTCCCCTGTGTGCTTTCTCAGAGATTTTCAAAATAATAAAGGCTTCTGTCATGTCAGTTGGCTGCCTACCCAAACCAGATGGTAATAACCTATTGCTTCATACATCGCATCCCTTCCTTGGTCACAGGACATAGAGAAATAGAGCTGGACCTGCAGCTGGCACTCATCTTGCTCAAAGGTGCTATGAAGGCTACTGAGGAACACAACTGTTCAGCTCTGGACCCTGTGTTTAGTAATGCTGACCTGCCATAGAGAAAATGCTCACTTGTATTATAGTGGCAAATTTGTTGGGATGATAGCAACTGCTTTCTGATTGATTTTGATGTCTGTTCCACAGGAGAGAATTCACAAACGCTACTATAAACCTGGTCAGAACTTGCAGCTGGGGCAAACACAGGCTCAAGTAAAGAAGCTAGATGTTTGTACTGTGGAATGGACATGGTGTTCCTATTAAAGTGCTTTCTAAATAATTATGTTTATGTCCATAAATTAGTGTTACTGACAGCTTTGGACAGGGGAGCTTCTTTTCGCAGTGAGCAACAATAAATGGATAGGCTTGTTACTTTTTGAACTTTTAACCAAAATTCCATTAAAATTTTGTTCAATGAAGTTTGGCTTGAGATTAAGACAGAATTTCTAACTATGTCTAAAAATGGCCCTAAGCATATTTCTGCCAGTTTGTACTACATTATTATGAATGGGGTTTATTTAGGATTAAATCATTCAAGTCTAAAAAACAATGTAATTGTTCTATATCTTGCAATACAGATTATTCATCCAATATTTAGTTCAAGGAGATTTATCACATGGGTATACAAATTTGTTTCTCCTTTAAAATATGGTACAATTATATTCATAGCTAGTAATAGTTTTAAAACAGATTTCTTTTTATCCATTATCAGTTAATGATTTGTGTATTTATCTTGTTTACCAGTATACCTATAAAACGAGGGATCTCAGAAAAATGTATTGGGAAAAGGAGGTTAAAAGTGTCAATATTTATGAAGTCCTGGTATGATACTATTGCCAAAAGACACTAAAATTTTTCCTCAAATGTCTCCCAATATTACAGAACAGAAATTTCTGTATTTCCATCAGAAAGTAAAATGCATCTTTATTTCTACTGCATACTGAGGCTTTGGGTTATCATCTGAATGATAGTGCTGCAGAATCAGCAAAATTAAAGTTTATATGATGAGGTGTCTTGCCTATTTTAATTTTCTAGCAATACTTTTAATGCTTTTCACTTTTTAGCCAAACAAACTAAATAATGATCTGATGTTTTATACACATTGGTCCACATTCACTTATTTTCCTAAGGCCCTCATTTGGCCACAAACTGAAGACTTTATTATTTAAAAAAAAAAGAATGGGGAGGATGGTATCTTGAATAAGCCTGTTGCTAGGGTACATTTTCACAGAAACCTCTCACTACAACTGAATCTGGGAAATCTTCCAAACATTAGCTAATTCTATACTTATGCTCTCCTACCCCCATAGTGGCTTTGTGAATTTGGCAAGCATAAAAATGGTTCAAATAGTACCAGGTGGTTTCTTCTGGCTGGCCATCCCTGTTCTACATTTCCTTTGGCTAGAGGCCAGCACACAGTCAATAGGAAGGAACAAACTTATTGGGCCACAGGTATGTCCACTTGTTGAAAATAAGTCTATGAGTGCACAGGTGGGCAACATAGCAATGGGAATAGGCTGGAACTACCCGGAGTTGGGGAAAAGAAAACCTATATCACTTAGTATAATAAGAAGAAAGCTGAAGTTCAACATCTGAAATAAAATGGTAAAAAAGGACTGGAAATTATTTTCTTTATATTTAAAGTTAATGGTCATAAAGCAAGAAGTATTATTACAAGGATAATGGTTTTCTATAGCTGAGTAAATGTCAAGAGAAATATCAGAATATCTATTGTATGAAAAAGAAAGGATTGCTCTTCTGTGAAAATTCAGTGACAAAGATCAGCATTTTGCCCACTGATAAATATACACTAGGCCATTTTGCCTGCTCTGTAGGGTGTAGTCAAGCAACAGGTACCCTGTGCTCTGCTAGTAATGTTTTTCTAATATGTGGGAGCAGAAAAAATTTCAGTCCTGGGGCACCCTAAAAATTCTGGGGTGGAAAACAGTGAATTAAGTCACTTTGTTATTCTATTTTCAAGACATCTTAATCTCACTACTAAAATATATGACTATAAAACACTAAGACTGATATTTAAATAAATATACAAACACAATTGCATTTTTCGAATTTTGCCCTCTTCAAAGCAATTATCCCAGCTGCACACATGATAATTATCCCTTGCAAAATATTCAGGACAGATAATCCAGATGGTTTATCATTGCATTATGCTCAATAAAGGTGATTCATTAAAAGCATAATGAAACATTCATCTGGCTATGTTGATGACTTCTACAGATATTTACAAATCAGGGGGAACTCTTACTTTAATTGTGTTGTGAATTGGGGGCTCAGTAAGTATAGTTATAGAAGTTAGGCAGTTATGCTAACAGTGTGGAGAAGTTTTCTGGCACCTACTTCTGGATTCAGTCGTATGAGTCACACAAGGAAATCACTGTTATTACAGCATCTCGCTGTGAGATATGTTCTTACAGCTGAGTGTAAAATCATCTCAGTATCCTATTTTCTTTGCACAGGTTTCCTAAGCTGACTCCTGAGTATAGTGCTTCTATATTAGACGGAAATACTAAAAGGTTGAAAAGAATATGGCACCTGTTCTTACAGCTTTATTACAGAAGTGATGAAAACATGGAATTCTGAGGACAGGACTTTGGTAAGGCACAGTATATTAGAATAAATGCAATGAGAGCTTCTATCCTGTGGTCTTAGGCTCCATCATCATTTCCAAATGAACCAGTCCATTAAGCTACAGGTTTTAATGAATGTTTTTAGCTAGTAGTGCAGGAGTGCAGCCAAGTAAGTTCCATAAAAGCATTTGCAGTACCAGTATTAATAGTTAAGAAATTAAGTTATTAGAATGGATTCACATAATAACACATGATGGGCCCAGTTATCAAGAAAGCCATTTTTAAAAATCCTAACTCAGTGACCATTTATGAAAATTACACTTCTCTCTCAATGTTTACTCCCCGTCAGCAGGCACCACTCTGTAAATATTTTACTAAAGTCCTTAAAATCATGGTAGTTGATATAATTTTTTGCATGTTATACTGTATCTACTTAGTGCATCATTGGAGTAGGGTGTAGGGAAGTGGGTTGTGTGGAGTAAAGGGTACCAGAAGTCACTATATGATTTGACCTAAAGAAATAGAAGTTGTTTGTTTACCTGTCACTACCAGCCATTCTAACATGCCTTGGATTTATACTTTGAATTCAAGACTGAGATATGACTTCCAGACCACTGGACAAAGGTAAAGAGAAAAGTTGAGAGATGTTCTGTCCTCTTGTGTCAGCTTAAGAATTCAAACGTGTCTGAGAGTAGGTGGCTGAGTGAGATAATTTGCCTAGATGCCAAATGGATCATTTCTTTCCTAATCTGCAGCTTACTCTAACTCCATGGTACAAGTGTCCCAAGGAATATGTTCATTCATTTAGGTATATGTTCTAGTTTTCTTTGTGTCACTGTGATAAAATATTCCAGTGGAAAAAAGCATAGGGGAGGAAAGGGTTTATTGGATGTTTTAGTTTGGGTTTTACTGCTGTGAACAGACACCTTGACCAAGGCAACTTTTGTAAAAACAACATTTAATTGGGGCTGTCTTACAGGTTCAGAGGTTCAATTTATTATCATCAAGGTGAAAGCATGGCAGTATCCAGTCAAGCATGGTGTAGGAGGAGCTGAGTGTTCTACATCTTTATCTGGAGGCTGCTAGTATATACTGGCTTTCAGGCAGCTAGGATGAGGGTCTTAAAGCCTACAACACAGTGACACACTTACTCTAACAAGGCTCCACCTACTTCAACAGGGACATATCTTCTAATAGTGCCATTCTTTGGGCCAAGCATATACAATACAGCGAACAGGAACTGAAGGAGAAATTTGAAGCAGAAACTGTCGGGAAGTGCTGGTTTCATCTTAGATTCATGCATAGCAAGATTTCTTTTACTGTCTAGGAATTCCTACCCAAGAAATAGTACCATACTATAGTACCCTAGAAGCTACAGAAGGTGTAATGGCTAAGAGCACTACTTATTTCTATTGCAGAGGACCCAGGTTCCTCACAACCCATACAGTGGATCACACTCCTCTCTAATTCCATTTTCAGAGAATCTTCCATCCACTTCTGACTTCCGCAGTCAATTCATACACATGGGGCTCATATAAACATGCAGAGAAAACATGCATATGCATATTTATAAAATAAATACATCTAAAAATTTATTTTGTAATTTCAGTTCTGTCTACTTAGAGTTAGAGAGCCCATTTGTGTACTTTTCCTTGGTGAAGACTGCTTTCCATGCTCCCAACAATTTTTAGATGTCTGTAATTATTTGTTTAGGGTTCCCCCTTCCAAATTACCATTCCTATTAATGTCCTCAATGTTTAGGTCTTCCTTAGGCAGTATTTATATATTTATGCATATATATGTAACATATGTGTATATATATAGTAACAATGAAAGAAATAGAGACCATGACTTCAAGAAAAAGCAAATGAGTGGCATGGGAAAGGTTGGAGGAAGAAAAGGGAAATGGGGAAACAATATTGTAATTTCAAAAATATTGCAATTGAAGAACAATATCATAATTTTAAAAAATAATATTGTAATTTGAAAAAATTAAAAAGTAAAAAGATGTAGAAATAAATTGTTGTAAAAAGCTGTTTCTACACAACTGTGCACATGGCCCAATGTGATCTGGGCAATGGACTCACTTCTCAGATGAATCCAGACTATCCTAATTTGACAAGGATATATATCGGTTAAATATTGCAATGAACTCTTACCAGACTCAATTTGTTGAATCCCATGTGTAGCTTCCATATTAGTTATTTTAAATGCTACATATGATTTTTTTCTATTAATGTATCTCCACAACAATCTTCTTATATAAGTGCTCTTTTTATCTATGTTGTATACATGAAGAAAATTTGGCTTAGAGAATTTAATTAGTATGTCTTTGATCATACCACAAAGTTGTTGGAAAGCAAAAGCTTTTAAATAGGGCAGTTTGTTTCATTTTGTCCTAATAATATCTTTATTAGAGCATATAAGAAAGTTGAAACTTGTGCTATATTCTCCATTTTCTTTCTTTCATTGACAATTATTTGACTTATACTATGAACTGGTCACTGTACAAACTGAAAATATACCATTGGCTAAAATAGAAGATCTGGAGTTTAAATTTATTGAGAAAATATAACTATATCATTTAACTATCATGTGTAATGTTCTAGATATGTTTCTCAACACAGTGGTTACTATGTGGTTTAGCATATACTTAAAATGTACAGGCCCTATATTCACTCCCAACAATAGCAACAATGGCAAAAATTCCTCATTTCTCAGAAGACCTCTCAGTGAAGGCAGGGGAGGAATAAGTTTATTTGGTAAGGAATAAATCAGTATATGATACACAATTATATGGAGATTATATACACATTATATTTTCCTTCCCATATAAAATTGCTAACTTCTTCCTATCTTTATGATTAAAGCTAGGGTTTTTCTTTTTGAATCAGGTGCCAGCTCAAGTTAGGGTTATATCCTACCTGTGAAATGGGAGATAAAACATTATCTTCCCTGGGGATTACATTTCAAAGAGATGGATATCCAGTTCTGGAGGAGATACTTCTGAGTTGCGAGACAGGATAAAAGCTTATTTAGTCACTAAAAAAGATGAAGTTGAAAAGAATGAAGAATAAATTCTGGAAGCAAAAAGAGAAGGAATTTTTCTTATTTTCATTGAAGATAGTTTACGCTTTTTATTTTCATTTATCTAATTTATACTCATACCACCATCATTTAATCCTGAAAAATAAGCAAGCATTTATAAAACTATGGACTTATATGTTTTACTGATACCATTTTGAAAGAAAATAGTAGATGAACCTTGACCTATCCTCAGGAGTATTCTTTGTGAGATAAATCCTGAACAATGAGCAAGGATTGGTTTCTTTTTGTCTTTTTAAAGAGTGTGTGTGTTTGTGTGTGTGTGTGTGTGTGTGTGTATTCCTGTGGGGACCACAAGAGGGTGATATTTGCCCTGGAGTTAGAGTGACAGGTGGCTGTGATCTGCCTAATCTAAATGCTAGGAACCAATTTCCTTTGCAAAAGCAGCAAGCACTCTTATACATTGAGACAGTTTGCAGCTCCAGGAATTGGTGAGTTAATAGTCAAGAGGAGGTTTCTCCTTCCAGTTGTTCCAGAAAGTAACAACATTAGCAATTTTGAAGTAGGCGAGAGCTTACCCTCACCCAACTAAAAGAAGGCTACTGCTTGAGCAAAGTGAGGTAGAGAGCAAGTGATATAAAGACTTCATCATAGCTAGAGTTATACCAAAACAAGGGAACTATGAAAATGAAGAAAACGTAAATTTCTTCTAAAATTGAAAATTTTAATGGAGCAACTAGGCAACAGGATGATAAAGGTCACATAACTACAGTAAAGTGAGTTCTAGAATAGAAGTTCTAACAGTGACTGAACTGAAATCAAATGAGGATTCATTAACCTGAACAATTCCATTTATTCCCTGAACCCCCTTTTCCCTTTGAAGGATTTCTACAAGGCTCTCTGTTTGTTTCAGATACAGTGAGCCACCCACGTAGGTAATTGTGTCATGATAGGAGAAGAAATGTCCCTTCAGGTGGTAATAATTCTGCAGACCAGTGAGACTTCAAATGAAGATCTGACATATCCCATAACCAACCAGGCTAGAGTTTGATCAAACTATATATATATATATATATATATATATATATATATATATATATATGTTTCTCACCCCCAACAACATTTTGTTTCCTTCCCTTAATCATAGAGCTATTATTAGTACCTTGACAACAGAATTTAAATCTCTAGACAGCTGTCCTTTCTAGGATGGCCACAGAGAAATCAATTCCCTTCTCTTTTAACCACCATTCATCTGTGACTTCTTTTCCTTGGTGCAAGCAGATGAACCTGCTATTTTGAGAACTCTGGAGCCAAGGCATGTGGCTTAGAACTCTGGTAACAAATCATTGAAGTAACCAAGGAAAATAAAGAGGGAAAGCTGATCAGTTGCAAAAAATTGAGATGAAGCAGTCTTGAAACTAGCAGAGAAAATCCTAAATAAGCAAATATCCAGCATGTCCCAGCCCAAAGGTAAAATATTTTGCTTACTAATTAAACTTTTTATGATAGTCAGTGAGCTCCTACAGCATGTCTATGTGGAGAGAATGAGCCATGGAAAGAGATGCAGAGTCTTGTGCCACATGGCAAATCTATTTTCAATATCAAATTACTCTAAAATAGTAAGCTGAGCTTAATGTAAATTGGTTTGTTGAAAATTATGATTTAACACCTGAAAAGCTGAAATGGCTTCTATTCTCTCATTTGGCAGCCCCCATTTTCCTCTTCTTTGTTACCCATGTCATTTTTCAAGTTCTGTGGGAAAATTCATTGGTATGATAGAACTTTCACCATTTTTAATCCCTTACACTGTTTTGATCCATCTTTTATTTGGCTGCTGTCTGTTTTGGCATTTAATGTAGACATAATGTTTTGTATGCTGTGTAAAGTTGAGCTTTGGGTTATTCAAATGCTCACTAATCTGTCCTCATATTTTGTTTCAATCTGGACCCACAGCATCTTAATGCTTAGACCAAGAATCTCCTGTCACAAGTTTGTATAAACAGTTCTTAATATTTATTCTCTGCCTTGTTAATAAATGTGGATCATCCAATGACTGAGAAGAACAGAGAATGGAAGTTTGCTAGCTAGAGGGAGGAGAGAAGGTGAGCATATCCTCTGGGAGGATGGAACAGTTGGAGCCATGGAAAGGGAGTCCAATGAACCAGATCATTAAGAATATATAAGAATCATGGGATGGGCCTGGGAGGTAGTCAGATTAGCGTAGAAGGTAACGATAAATCATTTAATTGCTCAGCTATTGAGCTTCAGTCTTAAATAACTCTTGGTTTCTCTGTGCAGTTATTGTGTACTAACTCTAGATTAATTCACTGTTTACATTTATATTAAGAATAATTAACAATCTAGATTTGCTCTCCAATTTAATATAAGTGTGATTTTGCCATTCACCTGACCTACATACTTAGTCATTGTTCAAAATTAGTGGATGTTAAAGAATTATTATTCTTATTATTTGATGATTTAAAAGAGGGCAGTTCCCAAAAGTTTGCTTCCTTGCTGCTCAGTTAGTGGGACTGTTTGAGAAGCATTAGGAGGTGTGACCATGAAGTAGTTTTGTCTGGGGTAGGCTTTGAAGTTTCAAATGTGTATGCCAGGTACAGTCTCTCTCTCTCTCTCTCTCTCTCTCTCTTTCTCCACCTTCCTCCTTCCTCCCCCCTCACCTCCTGTGTGTGTGTACATGTGTGTGTGTGTGTGTGTGTGTGTGTGTGTGTGTGTGTGTGTATGTATGTAAGTATGTATGTCTATCTCTCTTCTGTATCTGTCTCTCTCTGCAGGTCACGGTGTGTAAAACTTTTGGGCCCATGCCTTCTTGACTGTCATCATGCTTCTAGCCATGATGATCGTAGAATAACTCTTTAAAGCTGTAAGCAAGCCCTCTATTAAGTGTTTTCTCTTACATACTTTGTCTTAGTCATGCTGTCTCTTCACAGAAATAGAACAGTAACTTCGACACAAGGTTAGAGTGAGAAATGAGTTCCTACCATGCTTGTTTTATCTCATATTACCAGATCTACATTGCTTACTGAAGTACAGAAGGATACAATCTGCTCATTTCTAATGTTCTCATGGATTTCCAACTGCTTGTGATCAGAGAAGGTAACTTCTTCCCTGAATCCTCCTTTCAACACAAGTTTAACTGATTTGCATTAATATAGCTAAATGTTCACACACTTACATAATCAAATAGAGCAGAAAGATATGTGTATAAAATAGTCAGGTTTCTCTAAGTTCAAATATATACCCTTATTTGGGATCTTAGACAAATTCCCTTGTTTTTCACACATCAATATATATGTCTAAGAAGGGCAAGTAAAACTATTTTAATAGACAATTGCATAAGCAAATATTTCTCTTTTAGACAAACAGGCTTCATGTGCTTGAGTCATAACCAGTCAGTAATCTTATTTTTTAAACCTCACTCTGTGTAATGATAAAGAAGGAAATGACACCTAATGTGTAATTATTTGGTTATTAACTGTAGTAGTAAAAGTTTGTATATACTGAGACATAGAAAAATAAATTGGTTTAGGTTTCACTATAGGAGAGGCCAATCATTTTTCTGGACTATCTTTGGTTTATGGCTGCATCCTGTAAATGCGAATAAAAGGCAGAGTGGCAAGAGAAAAAGCTAACAAGTTTTATTTGATGTAAATGAATGCTTTAGAGAAAAAAATAGAAGCCCCAAAGAAATAATGGGAAATGGGCATTATATTCTCTGACAAATTGTTAACAGCTTGTGGAGAGGTGACTAGCCAAATATAAAACAAGATTTAGGGACTGTGTAAGGATACATGTGTGCAGAACGTGGTGCTAGAATGAGTTGTTTCTGCTGTCTCACTTTATTTCTTTGTCTCTGATGATAAAGGTGGCTGTCCCCACTCCATGATAAGAGAGAAATACCTTCATAACAAAATCTATGTTCTGCATTTAGGCAAGTAGGGGAAGAATAGATAATTGTTTTTGTATCTGGTTTTCCTTAACTGTCTTTAGTGGAAAAATAACCCTTTTACCAAACTGTCACATTTTGTACATAACATATTCTAATCCTTCGACATAATGAGTACATATTTTTGAAGGATAGCCCTATGCCAGCTACTAAAGTTCACAATTATGATTTTTGGAATAGAAATAAACAGCACAATAAAATTGATATGGAAGGAATGGGAGTGATACTTTAAATATTGAATTCAAAACTTGCAAGTTTACTTCCTCCTTTTTTTCTCATAGAAATATATCAGAGTGCTGTTGTCTTGTTTTTTTCAAATTCTATTTTTAATAAGGGTTCTTAAATGCTTTAACATCCCTTCTAGCCCACCACCCACCAGAGGTAGTGGAAAAGAACGGTTATTGGGATACGGGAGAAATGGACCTGTTTAGAAGAAATAGTTCTTTGGAGCTAACCTCATCTGCATTGTCAGAATATCTGTCAGCAGTCCAGTTCACTAGTGTCAGGATAGCAAACACAAATCAGCAGCATTGGTATGAACCAGCAGAAATAGCCAGGCCACAGCAGAATCTTATTTATATTCCCTCTAAACATCAAATGTCCTCCCATGGGTCTTTCCTCAGCAAAACACCATGTGAGTCTATCTTAGCAAAACTCCATGTGTGTCTGTATCAGTTGATATAACTACCAATCAGCAGAAGGGACAAGAAGCTTCCAGAACACCACCAGAAATTTGTAGGTACATTTCTATGAAGTCATGACAAATTATGACCATTAAGGAATGGCAATGCCAACCAGTGTCATCCTGTCTGTTGGATCCTTAATAATATGTGTCCTTTCACTTGTTTGCTTTAGCAAAACATTTGTGTCTGCTTCAGGAAAACACTCCTACATGTGTCTGCTTCCAGCAAAGCACCATTGGACACAAATGACTTTCCAAAGAAAGCCTAAGTTTCCACTTTAGAATACAACTCCAAGCAGTGTTACTATTGGGGTAAGCTTCTGTCTGTTTTCTCTTACCTTTCCATACAACCTCTGTAAAAGTAGTATATTAAGCATTGCTACACAAAATTTGAATATGAACCATAACTAGCTGAGCATTCTAGTACCTAAATACCTAATCTCAGGGCTCTGAAGCTCATTAGAGCACTAACTCACCCTTACCCCAAGGATCATCTACTAAGCATTCAAATACACTTTACTTTCTGAAGAGATCCCCTTGATTCTCAATACAATTGATACAACTGTAAAGTAGAATTTATGAACACAAACTCAAGAAATTATCAATAGATTTTTTTTCTGCCTTGGAATGCAAACTATTCATAGTTTTTTGGGGTTTTCTTTTAGAAAAGTTAATTCTTTTTCTTAAAATGATTTTCAGGTTATAATCATATTTCTCCCTTCCCTTGCCTCACTTCAAAGTTTCTCACATACCCTTCCCCCTTCTTTTTCAAATTCATGGCTTCCAATTTTTTTTTTTTTACTAATTGTTATTGCATGTGTATATGTCTATACATATGTATTCCTAAATATAACCTGTTCAGTCCTGATAATGTACCTTGTTCATACATTTTCAGGGCTGACTGTTAAGCACTGAACAAAAATTATGTCCACAATAGAATTATGCTCTGAAAATTATCACTATTATTTTAACCTCATAAAAACAAAAGCATGGTCAATGTCACCTTGTTCACCAGAAATAGCACCACGGTTTTCATTTCATAAGGCAATTGACTTAAAAATCATACTACTTAGTACTAGAACCACCAAAAAATGAACCTTTTAAAATATCATATGAAAGTTTAAAGGAGAATTGAAAGATATACATTCAGAAAAAAAGCAAAGGAATTTTTTTTTAATGAAAACTCCCTCTGCTTATTAGATAATACTCAGCAAATAGTTGCAGGATGCTCAGTATGAAACAACTGAATTAGAGGGAGATGGATTTTTTTCTTGCTAGATCATGTATCACATTACTAGAGGAAAAAGGGACATTATCTTCAGCTTGACAAAAACGGCATCAAATCCTCAAATCCTCATCTGCTTGGAATCCAGCTAACAAGCTAGCCAAGGTCTTTGTTTTACTGAGATAAATGTGTCTCTATGGATGTTTCTGTATAATCTAAATGACCAGTTTCTTTATAAAACAGGAAGGAGCATCACTGACAGAGGAAACTGAAATTGATTGGATTTATAGTTCAGTTTAAATCTCTCAGTCATTGCTGATAAAGGTAACTTTAATGTGTAATATAGGACAGTTCCATATCACAAATGTAATTGAAATCTATTCACTCAAACATACTCTTTGCAAAATGCACCCTCCATAACCTTGACATCACCTAGGAGATCAATTTCTTACCACCTGCATCATAAGTTCTTTCACATTTATTGGATCTGTAAAAATTTTGCTCTAGTGAGAATGTTATGATTTTAATGTCCCCACCAATTAATAAAAGAACACATATGTGTTCTTTATTGCTGAAGTCGTTTCTGCTTTTGTCTCTCATCTTCTTAAATTAATCAATTTTAGTTTTAAATCTGAGATCTCAATATCATCTGTAGCACCAATGTAGGCTTTCAAATAGTGAGCAATAACAATTACTGGTTCTTAATTGCTTAGAAAATGTATATCTGTCAAACATTTTTCAAAGATATAATGATATAAGTCAACCTTAAATATACTCAGGTGTGTGTTTTAAGATGTATAACAGGGTTCCTTCCAGTCTGGGCCAGAGCACTGAGCAGATCTTGGGTGGCAGCTCTGCCCCCAATCTCCAAGAACCCAGAGGAAGTGGGGATCCCAGGCACTCTAACTCGGGCAGGAACCTGTCTGAGCTTGAGTACTGAGCAGATTTGGGGCCCTAGAGCTTACCCCAGTAGTTACACCCACCCCACAAATTCTGATACAACCAAGAAAATAGGAAAGACCAGCTCCAGTCAGGGACAGGGCAGGTAGCACCAAGGAGATACAGATGGCAAAAGGCAAGCGCAAGAACATAACCCAGGGTACTTGACATCAGTAACCCAGGGTCCTTGGCATCATTAGAACTTAGTTCTCCCACACAAGGAAGTCCTGAATTTCCCATATCACTAGGAAAGCAAGATTCAGATTTAAAATCACTTCTAATGATGATGATAGAGGACTTCAAAAAGGACATAAATAACACTCTCAAAGAATCTGAGGAGAACACAGGTAAAAAGGTAGAAACCCTTAAAGTGGAAACACAAAAATCCCTTAAAGACTTACAAGAGAACACAACCAAACAGGTGAAAGAATTGAACAAAACCATCCAGGACATAAAAATAGAAGTAGAAACAATAAAGAAATCACAAAAGGAGACTACCCTGGAGATAGAAAACCTAAGAAACAAATCAGGTGTCATTGACACAAGCATCACCAACAGAATAAAAGAGATAGAAGAGAGAATCTCAGGTGCAGAAGATATCATAAAGAATATTGACACAACTCTCAAAGAAAATGCAAAATGCAAAAACTTCTTAACACAAAACATCCAGGAAATTCAGGACACAATGAGAAGAACAAACCTAAGGATAATAGGTATAGATAAGAGTGAAGATTCCCAACTTAAAGGGCCAATAAATATCTTCAACAAAATTATAGAAGAAAACTTCCCTAATCTAAAGTATGGGATACCCATAAACATACAAGAAGCCTATAGAACGCCAAATAGACTAGACCAGAAAAGAAATACCTCCCATCACATAATAATCAAAACACCAAGTGCACAAAACAAATAAAGAATATTAAATGCAGTAAGGGAGAAAGGCCAAGTAACATATAAAGGCAGACCTATCAGAATTACACTAGACTTCTCACCAGATACTATAAAAGCTAGAAGATGCTGGACAGATGTCATACAGACCCTAAGAGAACACAAATGCCAGCCCAGGTTACTATACCCAGCAAAACTCTCAATTACCATAGATGGAGAAACCAAGATTTTCCAGGACAAAACCAAATTTACACAATATCTTTCCACAAACCCAGCATTACAAAGGATAATAGCAGGAAAGCTCCAATACAAGGAGGGAAATTATACCCTAGAAAGAGCAAGAAAGTAACCCTCCTCCAACAAATCCAACAGAAGATAGCCACACAAAGATAACTTCACCGCTAATAACAAAAATACCTGGAGACAACAAGCACTGTTCTTTAATATCTCTTAACATCAATGGACTCAATTCCCAAATTAAAAGACATAGGCTACAGGACTGGATATATAAACGGGACCCAGCATTTTACTGCATACAGGAAACTCACGTCAGTACAAAGACAGACTCTACCTAAGAGTAAAAGGCTAGAAAACAATTTTCAAGCAAATGGTCCTAAAAAACAAGCTGGAGTAGCCATTCTAAAATCTCCAGCCCAAGAAAACACAAAAGGAGGGACTCATGGCTCCACCTGTATAGGCAGTTGTGGGTGGCCTTGCCAGGCATCAGTGGAAGTGGACAGCCTTAGTACCTTAAAGTTTGGATTCCCTAGTGTTGGGGAATTTCAAGAGCAGGGAGGTGGAAATGAGAGGATGGTGGGAGCACACCCTCATAGTAATTGGAGGTGGGTAAGGGGTTAGGCATCAGTGAAAGTGGAGGGCCTTGGTGCCTGAAAGATTGGATTTTCTAGTGTTGAGGAATATGAGAACAGGGGGGCAAAAATGGGAGGATGGTGGGAGCACACCTTCATAGAAATGCCCAGAATTATATGGATTAGACATGATAGAGGCAGGCAGCCAGAAGACTAGATTCCAGAATTCGAACAAACAATTATCTTGATACTAAAATTTGTTCTGAGAATTGTATATTGCAGAATACATAGCCTTGGTGTATCTACTCATCAGGCAAGCTGAGCACACCTGCTCGAACCTCTGATGTCCTGGAATTCCAGCCAGATGCAGTGAAGACACAGTGTCAGAGGCTTATCAATTTATTCTTCCCCCAACTCCTCTTCTAATATCTCAACACCCATAATCAGCTTGAAGAAGTTAATGAAGAGTCAGTGCCCCTATTCCCTGGGCTTGAGGACTGAGCTGGTTAATATTGGGCTGTCTTTCTAGGGAAATGTAGTGGTTTTGGTGGAACAGGGAGGATTAGCTAGGATTTATTGCATAGCCATAACTTACTGGTAGAAATATGTATAATTGTTATTAAGATGAAGTTATAATTTCTTAAATGGTACAAAATTTACTTTGATTTCAAATTTAAGGTTTTTATTGGTGCAAGCTTCTTTTAAATATAAAAGTGAGATGAATATTGTTACTATCATAGGCATTGCGCCTGTATAACACATTTAGGAATACAAGGCTTAGACCCAGTCCTTCTTTAACAATTTTAACTTATTTGAGATGGTTAGATTGTGAGTTAAGGGCCTATAGCAAATTCATGGCTTTGAGTTCATTGTTAGGGAGTTTTCTCTATTTTCTTTAGAAATAGCTGAGAGGAGTTAACAGACAACAGTCCAGGTTACCTTACATGGATAGTTGGTTTTCAAAACATCAGAAATCCACAGAATTGACGTCACAAACATTTCTATATTAATGTTCATTTTGATTAGAGACCTGTCTGCTCCTGACAGCTTCTTGTCTTGGATTCTAAGAAGAAATTGAGCATCTTTGGAATTATTCCAGTTGTGGTGAGACAGCCACTAGGCAAGAATTGCCTCTTTCCATCTACAGACAAAATACTGTCCAGAAAAGGACACACTTGCAGAATAGTCAACTGATTATATCTGCCAAGACAGAGTAATCAGCCCTTAATAATTCTGCGTCACTAGGTCTGTCAGATGATCCTGGGCCAGAAGGCTGAAGATCAGATGCTCCATCATTCTGTAGTATAGGAACTGTCCAGTGTCCAGTGGTCTCTCCAAATTGGCTATGTTTTAGAAGCTATGTTTTGTGCTTCCCATAATCTCAGTTAACTCGGTCATTCTGGATCTCTGATGGGGTTGAAAACTTATAGTCTCATAGCCAATCCTTGCTATTTACTTTGAGAGAAAACATTTGAGAGGATGGTTTTCAGCTGACATTCATTCTAAAGCCAAGAAAAAAAAGCCAGGTTCAGAACTAAGTCTTTTATTTAGGAGAGATGACAGTGGTTCTGCTTAGTCAACAAAATGATGGACTGGGTATTAGGTCTATCTTGAACCTCACTGACATAAATTAGTATAGTTATGCTCTAACTGTATTTTGAGAGAAAAGTTTCATTTTAACAGGAAGGGTGATATGTAGGAGGAGCTAAGGTGGGAGGGGTACAGAGAGCAGTAGTAAGGAAAGGAGAAGGAGAGGAGGAGCTAGGTGATGAGAGAGAAGGGGGGGGCAAACATGGAGTCAGATATTCACATGTCTCTGCCAGTCAAAGATAGTTGATATATCTAGATTCAGTATTAGGTTTCTCTTCTGATTGATATTGAGCATTACCAAACTTATAAAGCCTTTGGTTGACATTAAAAAAATTGTATAAAAGCAAAAAGGAGAAGGGGGTATGGGATAGGGGTTTTCTAGGGAGGGGAAATGGGGAAAGGGGATGGCATCTGAAATGTAAATAAAATATCCAATAAAAAATTTAAAAAGATGTATAACAAAAATATACATACATATTTATATGTGTATGAGCCCCAATATTTGGGAATTGTTTCTGAATTATTCCTGATAACAAAAACCAGGAGAAGAGAGTATCTTGAGTGTTGAAATACATCAGGACCAATCAGAAAACTACAAAAGTACAGAACATGTTATAGTATGGGAATAGTGTCATTGTTATAGGAGCTGAGTAACAGTATAAGAGGCAGATTCTAGCCTTTTGTGATCTTTATTTTCTTATTACTTCTGAGGAAAAATGGCAGATGATTGAAAATGAGGCTGTATGGCTCATAAATGTTAAGATCATACATATGTCCAGATATCCAGCCATGTTCACAGGTTTCTATGCAATTAAAATAGAAATAAAATTTGTGTGAATATTGTTTCTGTTTTTAATTAACTAATTCAATTTAATGTGTATGAGTGTTTTGCCTGCATTCATTCATGTGCACCGTGTATGTGCCTGTTACTTGCAGAGGTCAGAAGAAGGGGCATAAGGTCATCTAGAACTAGAGTTACAAATAGTTATGTGCCACCATGTGGGTATCAGAAACTTAACCTGAGTCCTTAAGAAGAGCAACAAGTCCTCTTAATTGCTAAGCTATCTCTCCAGCCCCATGGGCACTGTGTTCCGACAATACAATTTTTCTCCCTACAGATTCTGTTTTGGTAAAGTAGGTTCATTCAGAGAAAAATCTCCAAAATCCTTCACCTACCAGAATGAGAAGAACATATACAAAAGGAAAAGAAAGGAAAGGAAATTTTAAAAAGAAGTAGAAAAAGAACATAAGTGGTGAGATACTCAATGCCAAGATTAACTTGGCTTTCTTGGGCTACATCAGACTCTCCTTAACATTAAAATTTAGTCAATAATATATTCAGTGTGGCTTATGCTTGTTTTATGATTGCTAATCTTAAAAAAAACAACTCTTTTATACATAACTGTTCTGTTTGATTAATCTATTTAAAGTTATTGTTTTCCTTTCATTGAAGTTAGGGTCAAGGTAACTTTCAGTTCTTTCATCCTAATTTTCTTGAACTCTTTCTGTCTATCTTTATCTGCCTCCTGAGAGGTTAACACCCTCACTCGTCCCTCTTCTTGTTCTGAAATTCAAAGAAATCATTAAGTCTGATGTTCTCATTTTCATTGTACCCATCTCAATGCTATCAGTAGAAGTTTACTTGCTATGTTTCATCCTATGTTCCATGGCTGAATTGGAATCTTAGAACTTTATGTGGCTTCCCAAGGAAGTATAAATACATACAAAACTGAAAACAGGTCAACTCTCTTGACATTCTATTTCATATTGCTGATTTTCAGAATTAGATTCAACGAGGACACTTCATGACATGTTTTTCTGAATGTGGCTTCCATTTTATTTAATTTATCAAGTTATGCTTATTGAGTTCAGAAAAATTGCAAATTGCAAATTGCAAATATATCAAGTTATGCTTATCAATTTCAGAAAAAAATATGACGAACCAATATTGGGTAATCTAAGTATAAGTAACCTGAGATGTGCTGTCATGGAAGCAGTTTTAACTAAGAAAATGCATCAAAGTATTAAACACATGATCAGATAAATTACCAGTACTTCAATAAGTGAATTCCAGTAACAAAACATAAGAAATTTCATCATCATCCCTAACAATAAATTTTTTGCATATGTTCATATATGTGTATATAGTACATATAAGTGTATAAATGTATGTGTTTGTATGTTCAGGTATTATTCGTATCTTCTACCGGGTTTTAGACAATGTTTCTTTGTTGTTTGTCAGTAGCTAGGTGGCTCAGAAGCTTTCACAAGCAGACCTTTCCACAGGAACTCTGGAATCACAAGAATATTGCTACCATGCCCATCTGTATATGGTCTTTATGATTCCACACCAAGTGCTTTACACACACAGGAATCTCTCCAGCCAAGAATTCAGAAACTTTTAGAGTTATTTTATGTTTTGAAATTAGAATATAATAAAAACTTTTCTCTCTTCCCTCCAAACTCTCCTGTGTATACCTTCTTGCTCTCTTTCAAATTTATGTTCTGCTGTTTCATGAATTGCTGTTTTACACACACACACACACACACACAAATACACATACACACAGTCTGTATGTTACTCATAAGTATATTTTCAGGGTACATCATTTGGTATTTTATAACCTGCTGATATGTTTTCCCCTTGCAAAGACTCCTTCTTCCCTGGGCTTTCCTTGTTGTTCTTTGTGTAGGACTGGGGCTTCCTGGGCTTTCCCACATCCACTCTAGACTGCCTATTGTTGTTCTTGATCAGCTGATGTATAGGTAGAGAATTTCATATACTATTTAAACTCATACAAAATGACCTTTACCTAAAGCACTCTTGGAACATCCACTCCTTTATCACTGTCTCAAAATTTCTTTCATCCCTTTCTTACCTCCAAATCCTCTTACACACCCTTCTATGCTCACTTTTAAATGCATACCCTCTTTTTCATTATTACATGCATATATGCATATGTATATACACATATATTTCTAAATATAACTTGCCTAGTCTGTATAATGTTACTTGTATGTGTACTTACAGGGATCACCCTTTGGTATTGGATATCCAATATTTGTCTGATTTCCATGGGGAAAACTATTGCTTCTTTTCTCAGCATTCCTTAGTTGCCTGAAGTTCAGTGATTCTCAACCTGTGGGTCATGACCTTGATGGAGGTCACATATCAGTTGATGCCTCCTGGAATTTCCTTAACAACTTTAGCTTGTTTATTGGTATTGTCAGTAACCATGAGGCAACCATGTTAGTGAGCCTTAATTGATAATGTTAGTAGTTACCTTTGCTTTATTTTGAGGCATGTGGTAGGTGGACTGAGAGTTTGCATGGCTAGGAAGCTGAAGTAGCATTATCTTTTTTACAATAAACAAGGTTTGTAAATGCAAGGAAATGAAGAAAAAAGATGTGCTAAGAAAATGAGCCTAAAGATTTGACAAAATATGGGGAAAAACCTGCAAGGCAGTACAAACTAAAAAACGAACCAAAGAGGTGGAGTAGGGAAAGATTGAACAATTAGAGAAACACTACAGTAAGAAGATGTAAGCAAGGAGTGTGGTTATATTTCCAATCAACCCTATTTTCTTTATTATTTACATGTGATAATGAGCTATAATTTACTATGGATATTTGTTTAGATTAAAAAATATAAAGTTCTGATCTTCATAAGTTTGAAGTACATAATATATGTATGCATGTATACACACATGCACACATACACACATATATACACACACATATACAAGATAATATTCTATGATGAAAGCATTTTCACCTAGGCGACTCAATCACAATGCTGGCAGAAAAGGGATAGCTTTAGATGTGATGTTGAATTTGGAGAAAGAGTTTAATCTGAAGTAGTGGCTGCAATCCTTAGCAGCAATTCAGAAATTAGGGTCTAGTAAGAACATGTGTGTATGGCGTGGGATTGAATAGAAGGGTTAGCCTCAAATTCTAAGGAGCTAGAGATTTGAGACCATTGTGTACATAAGATTAGACATAAGAGACAGACATACAGAGATGTGTGTATGTGTGTGCCTTTTGTGTGTGAGAGAGAGAAAAAAGAGATTTGAGAGAGAGAGATTGAGAGAGAGGTCATATGCCATTAGGACATGGCACTGGTGTAAATGTGGGGATTTCAAAATGGCTGCAACATATTCTTTATTCTCCATAAATGGATATTTAAGGAAGTAATTACAGTATGCATTACATTTTAACAGTTTGATAAATCAGAATTGACAAAAATGCATAGATTAATTTATCAGTAATCCTTAAAAACTTTACCTCATGATATGGATTGTAGCTCCTTGTAAAGTGCATTCTTAGTGTGGTTAAAGTTTCAGATCTCTAACACCAAAATCACAAACTTAAGTAACTAATTAGGGTTCCCTGATATTATTGTTTTAAATCTATACATGTATGATTTAAAGCAGATGGAGTCTATCCTCAGGGCTCAATATTCTTGTATTCAATCAAATAAAGAGAGAAAATATTTGAAAAAAAAAGTCTAAAAATTTCCAAAGATAACTTGAATTTTTATGTGAATAAATCCTAGACTGGATCCACATGAATTGTGTAAAAGCATCAAATTATTTTTTATAAATAATCTAGGGATGATTTTAACTATATGGGGTGGAAAACTAGAGATATATAGCTCACCAATTAAGAGTATTGGATGCTCTGCCAGAGGAGGAGGGCTTGATTCCAAGCATCCACATGACATCCTACCACCTTCATTAACTCTAGCTTCAATGTATCCAGTACTTCTATTCCAGCCTATGTGTGCATCATGCACTCATGTGAATAGACACACATTCACACAAAACATTCATATATTTCAAAATAAACCTTAAAAAATAAAGTATACAAGGTAGTGAGTATATATGGTATGCAAATAGAATAGCATTTTCCATAAAGACCATATCAACTTTGGGCCTTGTTATTTTCAGCAGATTCTTGAGTCATTCTCTCAGATACTGAGAGGCAAGTATTCTAATGTCATACTCATTTTTAAATAAAAGGATATTGGGACATAAAGAACTTAGTGATATTCTTAATATTATATACCTGTGAGTAGTAGTAAAGCAGACAGACAGTCTTGCTCCAGAACACTTGTAAGTACCCACCACTTTTAGAGAAAAAAAATGTAGAGCTCAAGATATTTGACTTGATACTGAGAAATGTAAGAAGAATTGTCAGGTATGAAAAGCTGGAGAAAGGTATTATAGACCAGGAAAAAATGTAGTGTAGAAGCCAAAATGCATGACACAATATAGATTCTACACTATGGAAGATTTGCTAAGGAATTTGGTCTAACCTGGCTTTTAGTATATCCTTATTTGGAACCGAGCATTGATTGTCCCCTAAAAGAATTCTGTTTTCAACTACTTTATTTTTCTTAGATTTACTAAACTATCAAAAGTAGTTTCTACTTAGCAGGATATTTTGTTTTCTTGCTTTTCACTAAACCCTATCAAAATGTTTCTTCTTAACCACAGACACATTTTAAAATTATTTACAAAATAATTAAAGCAAAAAAGCAAAGCTAAAGATATTATTTGCTGTTTTATACAAATTAATAGAGGCTACCTAAGCTAAAACACATAATAGGTTTTGCAAACCTCATGTAACTGATGGTTCTGCCTTCTTTTATAACCATTATATAACTATTATCACTCCCAGCTTTCTTCCTGTACCCCACTGTCATTTTGTCCCTTCCTCTGCCCATGTTCTCAATTTTCTTTACAAATTCTTAGCCTACTCTCTCTACCAACTAAAAGCACCAGAATGATAAAACAGAGAATACTTTATAAACTAGGATGTTTCCATGTTCATGTAAATAACTATTACATTCCATGCAATTGACTGGTACGGAGACTCAGGATTGGCTGTCATACCCATGTTTAGCTTTGAAAATATGTTCTATTGTTGTGGGATTCTATTTCATGAATTGTTTTCTTTTGGTCTGTCCTCCTATCCTATTGAGAAGGTTGAAATGTTTACATCTGCTACATCTTTAAGATCTCTATTTTCCCCTTCACTAGTCTTGTTTCAACAAATTGAATCAGAAATGAATTTGTTGTGTTTGCCTGTGGAAAATCACTCCCTTTTAGAGGCAGTAATTGCCAAGGGAGGCAAGAGGAAGGACTTCAAGCATATTTATTACACTTCCAATGACTCATATGCTAATAGTGTAACACCTCAGGGTCAGTTGAGAATCTTGTGCGTAGATCAGAAAAGAATTAAAAGCAGCAATTAATTTAGTAAGAAGGATAAGTAAATGGGAATTTTTCTTGAGGGAACTGTTTTGAGAAAGCGTATTCAATTCAAGTACCCTGTGTTTGCTTTTGCCTGTTGGCATTTAATTTTAAAGCAGAATGTCCAATATTCGCCTCACCTTATCTTTATGACATATATGGGTTTTTTAAAAATTTTATTTACATTTTAGATGCCATTCCCTTTCCCCATTTCCCCTCCCTAGAAAACCCCTATCCTATGCCCCCTTTTCCTTTTTGCTTTTATACATTTTTAAAAAAATGTTAATCAAAAGCTTTATAAGTTTGGTAATGCTCAATCAGGAGTGTAACCCAATACCAAAACTAGATATATAAACTATCTTTGACTGGTGGAGACACGTGAACATATATGTTTAAATACAGCAAAGACTTTGTTCCTATTGTAGAGAAAGTCAAAGTCTGAGGGGAGGACTATCGCATTTTTTAAATTGTTACAAAGCAACAATATCTAGGCTACTTCTTTAGGAGATAAGAAGGCCACCTAAAATTTCTTTTATGAGTCAACCTTCTCATTTAGGGATCCTAAAGGAAGTGATTTTTAAGAAAAAATGTGTTTCATGACTTTCAGTTGTTCATGGAAAGCCAGATGTAAGGTAGTAGTTTAAAAGGCAGGCTTAAATCTGCGCTGGTGACTCATGTCTGTAACTCCAGCTGAGGCAGGAAAATCATGATTTCCAAGTTTTCCAAGGACAACAAACTAAATTTATAGTTCCTCAAACAGTCTCATATCTGGAGCATTTTAACATTTGACCTCAATGGAACATCCATTTCAGGTTCAGCTCATTTCATAGAATTGACTTTATCCCCAGTCAGTTAGCTTTTCATTTGACAAAACAACAAAAAGTTGAAACAAAATTTTGCTCAAAAACTTAAAGAGAAGATCTAAGGGTGACAATGGTTATGAGAGGTTTTGAAATTTTAAATTATGCCCCTAAAGAAATCTAGCAAGAGAGAAGGGGAAATATAGTGGTGGAATGTCAACAATAACAAAAACATATACAAATTATCAAAGGTCTAGGGAACTTAGATATTGGAATAATTTTCCAGAACTGTTTTTCTAGTAGAAAATTTTACTTGGCCATTTAAAGTAGAATAGGAGATTGTCTATGAATGAACTATGGTTACAGGAAACAAATTTTTAGACTCAAAAAATATAAATAAGCTGAAAACAAAAGTTTGAAAAATATATACTGTGCCAACAATCATGAGAACAGGCAAAAGTTAAACAAGGAAATTCTAGTTCGTTTAACATCACACAGAAAAGAACACATATACAAATATCCTTTTGTTTAGTTAGCCCAGTATTTCATTTGTTAGGAAATTTTTGGTAGATAATGGAGGGGAAAAGTGTTGATTGTTATTTTAGTTAAAACACTTTCACAGTGCTGGTAGGTGTTGGCACATGCCTTTAATTCCAGCACTCAGGAGGCACAGATAGTTGGATCTCTGGCTTTGAGGCTGTTCTGGCTTAGGAAGTAAGTTCTAGGACAGCCAGGGCTACACAGAAAAATCCAGTCTTTAAAATAAATAAATAAATAAATAAATAAGCAAACAAAACATGTTCAGAAAGTATATAATAAAAATATCTCTAAAATTTACTATTGAGTTTAATCATTAATATATTTTCAGTAATCTAAAGGTTGTCTCTATATAGATACAGAACTTTCATGACCTAATGCTCATAGTATGATGGTTTGTGTTGTCAACTTAACAGGATCTAGGATCACCTAGGGGAGGAGCTTCTCGTCACATCTATGAGGGACTGTTTGTATTAGTGAGATGTTAAGACACACCATAAAAGGAAGCAGTACCGTTCTTGGAATTTGGATTCTGGACTACAGAAAAAGTAAAGAAGCAAGTTGAACACTAGCATTTACCTTACCCAGCTTCCTGACTGAGAACACAGTTGTGAATAGCTATTTCTAAGACCCTGCTGCCTTGATGTCCCTACTTTGTTAACTGTGCCTTCAGACTGTGAGCCAAAATAAACCCTTATTTTCTTAAGTTCTTTTAGTCAGCATAGTTTTTCACTGAAATGGTAAGATCAGAATTTCAGTTACCTGGGAACAATCAGGTAGAAATAACTGAAATGCAGAAATTTATCCAGGTCTAGAATGTTGATAGTCAGGACAGCTGTTAAGACCTGAGCTCATTCTCACAGTTGAGGGGAATATTATACATTAATGAGCACATTAATGGATGCCTTTAGTTAGATAGAATATATAATCTGTATATGTGCATCTGTAAGCAGCTTTCTGAGCTGTTGATGCTATTACAAGCTCCAGATATTGTCTGGTTAGATAAGATGCCATGATACAATTATACAAACTCCAAAGTTCTATTCCACAGCCAGGAAGATAGTTTTGTTTGCAATTACACTGTCAGGCAGTCGCAGTCGCAGTCGCAGTCGCAGTCGCAGTCGCAGTCGCAGTCTCTCTCTCTCTCTCTCTCTCTCTCTCTCTCTCTCTCTCTGTTGTGTAATTGTGTGTGTATTTGTGAACACTATATTGGGTGTCTCCCCACATTGTCCTCAAACTTATTTTTGAGATAGGATTTCTCACTGGCTAACCATTAAATGGTTAACCATTAATCCCGGGATTTACCTTTCTCTGATGTCTTATCAGCACCCAGAATATAGATGATGTGCTTCCACTCGGGTTTATGGAGGAGTTGGAGGTCCTAAGTCAAGTACTAATGTTTACATAGCAAGAACTTTAGCCATTGAACTGTCTCTCTAGCCCCAAGTCAGTCATTTTAAATCAGAGAGCCTAAAACTCTTTCAACAATCTAAAAGCTTTGGATTTTAGCGAGTGTGAAACTTGAAATAAAACTATATTATAATATTCAGTGTAGAGTTCCCTGTCTCAGGAACCTAAGAATATGGATTCATTCATCAGTACTATCTCTTTGTTGTTGAAAAACCTACTTAGGCAATTAAAATCAGATGGATTTTCTGGAATGGAATGTTTTAACACATATTACCATACAATTAGAAAATTTCATCCCTTGTAATAAAGATTAAGGGACTGTGGCCACTACTCTAAGACCAGGACTGTTGAATGGGTATACATTTTCTGTGTGTGTGATCACATGTTCTGTTTCACTATAGGCATGGAATGGAATTGTGATGCTCAGAAGAGCCAAATAAGCACTGTGTAGACACACAGCCCAATAAGCTGACTGTGTAGACACTATGTTAAATTGCAGAGAGCAATAAAACTTTCTCAGTGATCATGGGCTATAAAAAGAAAATTAATTCACCAGTTTAAAGCAATGCTTATCTTTGCAATTATCCATTGAACAACTTAGTTTCTAGTTAAAAATTCTATTAAATTCTCCCTCTTGAAACATACGTATTTCATTATTTAATGGAAATATTGATTTTTATAGGCAGCAACTCAATATTTAATGTGATATTAAATATGTATACAATTTTAAAATACTGCTTAGTAGTTTAGAAAAACAGCCCTTGTTAGGCAATTCATATTATAGTTAATATTCTCTGCTGTTTCTTTCTGTGATTTCTTTGTTTATTTTTTCTCTTTCCCTTTGATCTTCTATAGTGATATTGCTGAGTTCTCAAGTTTATTACAGATTAGTCCATTATGGCATGAATCATTGAATAATAAATAATGTACATTAATCATAAATAAGCCCCATAAGTAAAGTAAATAGAATACGGATATAAAATACAGATTATTACATAAAGATCTATGACCTTATTATGCCAAATACTAGCTATTTTTATGAGACTTTTCCTAACACAAAAGTTAACTTCTGTTCAAATTTAGAAGAATTATATCCATTTTCTATTATTATAAAAACTTAGTTGTTAGCTAATATTATAATTTATTTGAGATGTAGTAAATAATTTCAATGACTATAACGGCATTAGCATATAAAACATAAAATTAGAAAAAAAATATAGTGCTCTTGAATTCATAAAGCTTCTACTTTTGGCAAAATCATTCCGTACTCAAAGTATGGTTGTTCAGGAGACCTTATGAGTATGCTAACAATGATTTTATTCATTTAATCTAGACAATCATAGTATTCAATAATTTTATAAGGTCTAAATCTTTGGATAAAATACAATGATGTCAAATATTAGTAATGACTGTAAGATATGAAATGCAGTTCCAAATAATTAAATTTAATTGATAAAACAAATTTAAATAAAATACAGATTATTTTCCCTTCCCTTCTCTTTCCTTCTGTGTCCTCCCCTCCACTCCCTTTTCCTTCTCCTCAGCTCTCCTCTTCTTCTTTCCCCTTTCCTCCCCTTTCTTCCTCTTTCCCTCCCTTTCCCTTCCCTTTTCCATCCTTTAGTTTGCTTTTCCTTCTTTCTGAGAAAGGGTCTCATTGTGTGTCCAAGCATGACCCTATATAAAGTTATCTATTACAAGAAGGTGGCTCCTTAGACATTTTTATAGCAGAGGGATTGACAAATGAATTTAAATGGATTCGTACCAGAAAACAAAACACTGTTTAAGTAATGTTAATGGCATCTTCAAAGGAGACAGAAATTGGCTGGAAGCTGCTAATACTGATCAAGTTTGGAAGAAGTGGACAATCATAATTAAATAATGCAGGAACAAAATAGTCCATAGAACAAAACAAGAAAACATAAGCTTATGCTACTATGTATAGATAAATGAATTAGCTAGGAAGAAAAGGGAAATTCATCATTATATAGAATTTCAAGCAATAAAGATATGAACACACTAGAAAATCGCAATTTAACAAGTTTCATAGCAGTGATTGCTTTGGGAAAGAATCTTTAATTTAAAGGAAAGGTGCAATGGATGGAGCAGGAGGGGGCAACATTTAATTAGTCTCAGAGTATCTGTCCCTGGGTTTCTTATTAATTTCAAAGGAAACCTGGTATCTTTAACACAGAAAATTCTGACAGAACTCTTTCTAATCAAAGCTCAAAGTAAAACTCACTAGTAATGGGGCAATATGGGCATCCTGATTTCATGAGATGCAGTAATGAGACGAACCAATATTATCTTGGTGACATGCTGTCAGTAATATATAAACTCTATTTAATCAAGAGAGACCATGAGGCAACCAGAACTGAGCCTCTTTTGAAAACATAACTGGACAGCAGCATTCAAAAGTATGAAGGCTCTGAAAGAAAAAGATATAAACTGCTTTAATAGAGACTAAAATTTTATGAATATAAAAAGCAATGTCTGATCTCAGAAATGGACCTTGGGTCAGATTTTTCTTTCTTTTCATATATAATGATTAGTATAAATGAAAAGGACTGAACATATTTTTGTTGTTCTTATGGCCCTGATGTTTCATAATGTACATAATGGATTGTCTGGTTTTGTTAAACATGTATTTATTTGTGTGTATATGTGTGTGTGTCTTTGTGTGCATGTTTGTATTATACATCACATACCTAGGTATGGAGGTCAGAGAATAAACTGTTGAAGACTATTCTCCCTTCCACTATACAGGACCTGTGATCAAACTCTGGTCATTAGCCTTAGATGCTAAAGTACCTCACTGGCCCAAATACATGTTTTAAGAACACGTACCTGTTGGGGCAGGACTTCTAGGCACTAAGAAACTCCTGGGAACTATCTTGGGAGGACAAATGGTGAACAGGCTAAAGTTTCATCTGAATGGCTTGTGTTTTACAAGCCTCTGCTGGATTATATGCTGTGGGTGTCTTTTTTTTAAAAAATACTGTATTTTTGTATGGTTTTTTTTTTTTTTTTTTTTTTTTTTTTTTTTTTTTTTTTTTTTTTTTTGGAAAGCAGTGTTAACTGTTTTTGTATAAGAAAAAACAAAAAACAAAAAACCTCCTGTTGCATGGGTCTGGTTTATTTTGAAAGGAAAGTTTACCTGAAATTTTGTATTTAATTGTAATAATTAATTGCTTGATTTTAAACTGTTGCCTTCTGGGATATATTCTAATAAAAGATTTCTCAAAGAAAAGAAAAACAAAGAAGATGACTAGAGGGATATTTAGAGACAGAATTAAATTGTCTATCCACCTCCCTCAAATGGTTGTATCTTTGTGTGTGAGAGCAAGAGAGAAAGAGATAGAGACAGAAATACAAAGAGACAAAGAAGGAGAGAGAATTTAAAATTTTTAGGAGTTGATGAAATACATATAACACTTATTTGTATGATTTTGTAGCTTTCCTCAAGGCCATCATCATTTCAAAAGAAAAAAATGAAAAAAAAATTAAACTACCTCTCAATTTTTCAGTAAAATACCTGAGAGTTGAAGTAGATTAAAAAAAAAAAACCAATTAGAAGTTGCATTTCTAAAATGTAACTATGTTGTCTGAAATCATTTTTGGATATATTTCTCACAGAGGAAACAAATGAAGCATTGTAATCCTCTATATTTTGCCTTCAAAGAGTAAATTTAATTAAAAGTCCATTGAGATGCTAGGAATATTATAAGGTATAAATATTATAATCATACAAATTTCTGTACAGCTTTTCCCAATTCTTATAAGATAGCTGTCAGACCATTTTGCTCCAGGCATCGATCCTTGTATAGTTTCATATTTACAATAGATATGTTAGTATTTTTTCAGCCAGTCCAATTACATTGTATCTTGCTCCAGTCTTCTTTGTCTGGAGTACGTATAAACCATTTCTGCCTGGCTTGGATTACAGAGATCTTCCTTTTGTTCTGTTGCAACTTAAGACATGCTATTTTGATAAGTACTAAAACAATCCTATTTTATGAAATCATAAACAATCTTTTTTTATGAAACTTTATGAAAGATTCTTCTGGCTTGCCTTCTGCAACCAGTTCTTAAACACCAATACTGAGATAAAAACAAAACAATCTGCTGTTTCATTTTCCTTTTGCTGAATATATTTTAAAGTTAAGATTGAGTATTATAACAAGAGTATCTTTTGATACAACTATCATTATATCATTCAAGAGCTTTTTTGATTTTAATATAATATACTGAAAATTGGTTTGCCAAACAAATTTTAAGCCATTCTATATATGTAATACAAAAAGCTTAGTTGACACTGCAAATAGAGTGTCATTTGATGCACCTTTCGATGTTCTTGCAGACAGAGTTCAGTTAACTACATTTAAAGTATTAGCCTGTACAAGCTCTTGTGAGTAGTGAATTACAGAATGAAGCCAGCAAAAGTCTGTATTGTTTTAGTGTCTTAAGTCTTAGGACAATTAAAAAGACTTTCCAGTGCCACCTTCATTAGAAGGATTCAGTAAAGAAGTTCACCATTCTCCTTCCTTTCTCTGATGAGTTTTTGACTTTCAACCTCTGGTTTCCCTTCCCATACAGATGTACCAAATTTAACCTTCAAGCCTCCTAAGAACTATAGAGATGCTCTTCTTTAAGAATGTTAGCAACTAACGGTATGCTGGTATACTGTTCTGCCATCTCCTATCTGCTTAAGTTCTGATACCAGGAGTGACTTCTTGTTAAAGAAAGAGACTCCAGCAACCTCAGTCTTTGGTTAGCTACATGTGCATGCCATGCTACATCTACCTTTTGCAGTTTCTGTAAGAAAGAAATAAGCTTTTTATGTATTATACTCTAAGAAGTTTTAGTTTAATCTTCTGTCACTACCTAAAAATTTTGGACCATAGGTATTTGTTTTCATGTAGACACAGATTTTATCATTGTTCTCATTGCTAAAGTAGTCAGACCTTGCTGGACAGAAAAAGTGTTCTGGATTTGCTTTGGAATTGTGTTATAAGCTGCTAATTTTACAAATACTTTTTAATCTTATTTCCAGTTCCTGACAATCTTTCTATAAATAAAATAGGGTGATCAGTAGAGCTATGAATATTATACTTCCATTTCAAGGACTGTATTTTCTGTTTCTAGAATGCCGTATGTTGAAAAGTGAAGGAGTGACAACATTCTTAGATAATTTTGTGCTGCAATAACACCATACAACAAACTGGATAATTTAGAAAATAAAATAGAAGTAATTTATTTCTCATCATTCTGGAGGGTTGAAAAATGAAAGAAAAGGGATGCTACAGCTATCTATTTAGGGCCTTCTTGCTATGCCACTTTATAGCATAAGCTTAAGGTAGAAGTGCAACAGGGTACTAAGGAAAACAGATATGAAACAGAAGAGAGGCTGAATTCATTCTTGTATTTAGAACTTACTCCTAGATAAGACATTAATCTATTCCCAAAGATGAACTTTTCACCACCAACTATTGTATAGTTTCCTCCTTTCAGCAATGTCTCATTGGGGAGTAGATGTTCTGCAAATAAACCTAGCAGTAGCAGAGGGTGAGACAACTAGAGTCAATCAACTTGATACATATACTATCTAGTACACAATAAATATTCAAGGGAGTCTTTTCTTTCCTTGCCCCCTCTTTTTTGTTTTTGGGTTTTGTATTTTTTTGTTGTTGTTGTTGTTTTGAGATAGCCTTTCATTATGTAGTCTAAAGAGGTCTTGAACTTGCTATTATCCAAACACAACCTCACAGATGCTGAGCTTACAAGGGTAAGGTTCAGCTCAATGAAGTTTGTCATTTAATTTCCCTAAAAAGAATATATAAAACCAAAGTAATTCAAAGCACCCCATTTGAAGAGTGATAAATGAACATATAATACTTAAAACTTTATTAGCTTAGAGACTAAAACTAGGAGATTCTATGATTAATTATTAATGATTTAGGTCCTTTGTTGTCTACTTATTATGGGTACCTTAAAATCTTTCTGTAGCAAAAATATTTGGCTTTCGAAATAAGATTTTTTTCTCTTTGAATTTACTGCTATTGGTATATCATTATATTAAATTGACCTCAATAATATCCTATAGAAAATGCAATGTAACTTTTAACCTCTAAGTGTTCTTTGAAATATTGCTATTGCCCAAATACACCCATGTCTATATTCCTTATTCTAAAACCTGCCCTAACTTCAAAGACTAATTGAGTTTCCATAAATGTAACAAAACTATTGGAAACTTGGCCAGATCTATCAATATTTTATGAAAATTTCATTACTTTCCTTTACAACTGAAAAGAATTCCATTATGTATATGTATCACAAAAATTTAAAATTGGTTAAATTTTTGCTGGTCATCTACTCTGTTTCTGTGTGATTATGAATATAGTAGCAATAAATGTGAATGTGCAAATGCCTCTGTGACAGGGTGAGAAAATATGGAGTTTTTGGATATATATATATATATATATATATATCATCTTTCTTTTTATTTTTCTTTGAGGAACCTCAATACTGGTTTCTATAATGGCTGTATTAGTTTGGACTCTTACCATCAGTGACTAGATGTGTACTTTGCCCACATCCTAAGGAACGTTTCTTATCAGATTTCTTGGTGATAGCTACTTATACTAGGGCTATGTGGTATCTTGAAGTACTTTCAAATTGCATTTTCCTCAAGACTGAGAATGATGAATATTTTAAAAAATACATATTGGCTATGTGTGTGTCTTTATAGAACTCTCTATTAAATTGGTCCAGTCCAGTTTTTAGTTGGCAGTTTTAGAATTTTTTTTTGGTTGGGGCTTAATTTTTGCTGTTTTACAATTCTACATATTAGTTTACTGTCTGAAGTATACCTGGTGAAGACTTTCTCCGTTTTAGTAGGCTGTTAGATCTGATGATAGTTTGTTTTGCTGTGAAGATAATTGTTAAGAGAATTTAAATCACTAACGTTATTTAAAAAATACCTGACATAGAGTGAAAACTAAGATGGTGGTACTGATTTAGTAGAATAGATACAGTTTTGAATGACCTCATTTTATTGAAGATTGTGAGTTGTTAATACAAAAAAACCCACTTTTTTTCAAATTTTCAAAATCAATCTTCTACTACAATTTTTCCCTCCATCCCTCTACTCCCCACAATTCCTTCTGCTATACCTCTTCCCTTCTCATCCAGTGCTCCTCCATTTCCCTTCAAAAAAAGACCGTATCTCCCAGGGATATCAACCAAACATTGCATAATAAATTGCAATAAGATTAGGGACCTTCCCCTCATATTAAAGCTAGAGGAGGCAACCCAGTTGGAGGACAAGGATTCCAAAGGAAGTCAAAAGTGGCAGAAACAACCATCATTCCCTCCTTTAAAAGTTACACAGAAACACCAAGCCACTCAGCTATAGTATATATGCAGAGGCCCTAGGTCAGTCCCAAACAAGCTCCCTGATTGTTGGATCAGTCTCAGTCAGTTCCTATGAGTCTAGGTTAGTTGATTCTGTAGATTTTCCTGTTGCTTCCTTGACCCCTCTGGATCCTACAATCCTTCCTCCCATTCTTCAGGGTATACTCTACTCCCAGTCTAATGTTTGGCTGTGGGTCTTTATATCTGTTTCCATCAGTTGGTGGAGGAAGCCTCCCTGATGATAGAAATTTTCTCTCATTTTTATTAATTTGGACTTTTCTCTTACCTTATTGCTATAGTTAAAACTTCAAACACTATATTGAATGAGAGAAGTGAGTATAGAAGTCTTTTTTTAAATGGTACACTTAGTTTTATTTGAAGTAAGTTTCTTTAGCAAATGAGATTATAGTATGGTTTGTGGAGTGTGCAAGTTTACATGCTAATATGATAAAAACATGTTCAAAATTTCAACGTAATATTTTACATAGGTCTCAAGAAGATTATGCCATATCTTTGAGTATAGACATGCTTCAAAATTTTCTTTGCATATTTTCTTGATTCTCACCAAGTAGGGGCAAAAGAATCATTTTTGTTCTCTTATCTCCTAATTTTCTGTCTTTCTATCTTACATCAATCCTACAAAAACTGGAACTTAGGCTCTCAATAAATATTTGATGGCATAATAACTACATTACTTACTGATTAGAAAATGAAAGTAACTAACTAGTTTCAATTAATATCCCCAAGCTGCCTTCCTGATACAACCATCTGGTAGTTTAACTTTTAGTTTTCCTCAATGGGAAATAAATAACACATAGAGCCCTTCATTTCTCCTCATTCAAATGCTTCAACAGGAAGAGTATATTGGCTATATTAGAGAACAAGACAAACCATCATTCCAAAATTTGCCCTTTAAAAAATAATTCTATTATTTTGAGAAATTGTATACAGAGAACAATTGTAAAAGTTGCCATTAAGTGAGGTACATCCACATTTATAGTGCCAATTAACATCTCCATTCTTTTCCTGTCCACAGATTGTTTAAACTTTCCTGGGGTTTAAATACTGTCTTCCTTTTTTAGTTCAAAATCGAAACCTTAATGCTTCTGCAGACTTCCAATCAGTCATTCATGAACACTTATTTGTATGTGTTTCAACTGCATTCCTGAGGACATAATTCACAACGGCAGACAGAAGAGCCGACATCATCATACTATCATAATGACGGAATGTTTTTCAAATACTTCCTAGTGACTAATCTGAAAACAAAAAGTTTGAATTGCACAGCATCTTTACTTCTCAATATCATTATCACACATAAGAAAAGAAATATGTACAGTGAATGATACTGTTTATATATGTTGTGAAACTATTTTACAAATGTATGTGTCTCTGCATCTGTGTTTCTTGGTCTTTTTTTATTTGGCTCTTCTGTTTGTTTATTTTGTCCTATTCAGAATGGTTTGTTTGCTTGTTTCTAATTACATTTTAATAATATTATTTAATTATTCTGCTATGAGGTAGATTTGAGAGGAAGGGGAGGTGGGGAAAATTTCAAAGGAGTTGGGGCTGGAAAAACCTCAGTAAGAATATAGTGATTGAAAAAGAATCTACTGTTAATAAAAAGGAAAAAGATTAAGATAAAAAGCAAGTGAAATGGTCATCAATCAATGACTGGCCTGTTGAACACCAGGAAATAGTTTTGTAACAATTCGAAAAGAAGCCTTTTCTTTATATACATGCTTAGGAAGGTATCTTCAGAAAGGACATTAAGAAGAAAATAGTAGCATTGAACTATGTGATAGTCTTTATACAATAAAATTATGCTTGCTTAGCCTAGACCTTTGAGCTCAGCAGGAGAGTACTACCTAGCATGCTGCAAACTTGATTTGATCCTCAGTGATTTAGCAAGGGGGAAAAAGGGTAGAAATAACTATTTCTTAAATCTCTACTAAGATTCTTGTTAGGCAATTTCTTTTTTTTTTAATTGGATATTTTATTTATTTACATTTCAGATGTTATCCCCTTCCCCCATTCTCCAGCCCCTATTACTCCCCTATCTCATCTCTCCTCCTTTTTTGATTTTATACCATTTAAATTACCTGCAAGTATTAAGGTCAGTTATAGGTTGAGGAACTAGCAATACAATAGATGCAAATACTCAAGGAACAAGCAAGAGAATAAACAAATTCCTGTGATTACTCCTGTGATCACTATTTCTAAGGGCTTATCAGGATGACCAAAATATCTGAGCTTTTATCCCTGTCCTAGCCCAAAGTCATTTTCATGCCTGAAGCCTACTTTTTTGTTCTAGCTTAAGATTTAGATTCCTGCCTGTTCTAGCCTAGGATTTAAATTTCTGCCTGAAATTATTACTTTGTTCTAGCCTAATGTCAGATTCCTGCCTACAGTCCATTTCAAAACACTAACAGAATTAGAAAGTATACAGTCAATGCAACTTTCAATAAATACTGTAGAAGAGACTGCAACTAGGCTTCACCAATAGACTTTCATAGGCTCTCCTCATGGTGCCAATTGTTGTGGTAAATCTCCAACCCAAATAGGGCCGGTCAAAGAAAACACAACTCAATAATTATGAATATATGCTACACACCTAGATTGGGCAGATTCACCACTACACTACTCTATTCCCCAGCTATGAGACCCTTAAAACTTTCGGGTTTTCCAAGTCATGCACCTGTGCTTCCACCTCCTGCTCCTGCATCATCTTCCTTCCCCACCATTGTCCTCCTCCATTGTCTTCCTTCTCTATTGTCCTCTCTCTTCCCACAAACCTTTATTTCTGCACCTCCCTTCTACTGCCCAATCACTGGCTCTAGCCTTTATTTTACAAATTAAGGTGGGCAGAAGGTTCACTAGAATTTACCTGTGTACTGATTCACACCTCCTCTGCAGCCCTTCCCAGGAACGGACAATTAGCATCAAAACACAAGGCTAGGGCTCTCCACAGCCAATCCTCAAATTTTTGCATGACCCCTTCAGTCCTAGGCCATCAACTACAACTGAGGTTGCACCTTCACCAATGGCCTTCCATGGCCTCTTAATGTGTAATGCCTCAGCTGTTCTTCATGACCCCTTCATGCCTTCAAAACTGGTGCCACCTGGGTGACTCTTACACATTACCAAGTACAGCTGCAGCATGAGGTACAACGTTGGCTATCTCTGAAACACAGCCTTTTTATACTCTCAGAAAGTACTTCCCAGAAGATCTCACCTCAATAATTCTGGTCTCTTCTTAATTACCACTAATTTCTTAGCTCCAGCTAATCAGCATTAATTGTCCCAGTAATCCCTTCTATTCTGGACTCTAAAGCTAGAGCCACATGGCCAAAGCTACCAAGTTCTGCTGCTTTCTGGGGCTGAACATGGCTTTCTTGTTCTACTATCACCAGCTTTCTGTTTTCCATCTCCTTCATTGCCTGGGCTTTGTTGTTTGTCCTGGAATTTGTTGCATAAACTGACTTTGAACTCAGCGTTCTCCAGGCCTGTCTCCTAAGCACTGGGATTAAAGGTGTGGTCCATCAAGCTTGTATATAAATTTTTCTTCACCTAGAACTTGTTCTGATCTAAGCTGGCTTTGAATTCAGAGATCTACTTGTCTTTGCCTCCTGGGATTAAAGGATTGTACTATTGTGCCTGGATCTAAACTTAGCTAGGTGGGCTCTTGCCCCAAAGTTCCACTCTTTTAATTTATTATCTCCTTGAACACATGATTCTGCTCCATTTCGCTTCCTGGTACACCTTTAATACTCAAACCATATACTTTATATTTTTCCTTTCTTAGATTGCTATGTTTGTTTAAAATGCTCTTCATGAGAATTAACCAGAGAACAAAGTTTATGATGGGTGTTTCTGAGACTTCCTTCATCAGAACAACTAATCTGAGTCTCTTTACCTTAGACTCAAGCAGACTCTTCAGGAAAGAACAAAAAGTAGCCACATTCTCAGCAAAATACCCCAAAATCAGACTCTAGGCCACATACTGATATTCTCCTCCACTGAAACCTCTTGGGTTAGGTCTGCACAGTTAAGATCACTCACAGCAACAAAGTCTTGCATATTTCTTCTGGGGTAGCCGATTAAGCCACACTTAAAGCATTCCACTACTTTCCAAATCATAAGTCCTAAAATCCACATTCTTCCAAACAAAAGAATGGTTAGGTTTATCACAGCAATACCTCACTCCCTGGTACCAACTTCTGTCTTAGTTAGGGTTTTACTGCTTTGAACTGACACCATGACCAAACTCATATAAGGACAACATCATCAAGGCAGTAACATGGCAGCATCCAGGCTGGCATGGTACAGGAGGAGCTGAGAGTTCTGCATCTTCATCTGATTGCTACTAGCAGAATACTGACTTCCAGGCAGCTAGAATGAGAGTCTTATAACCCACACCCACAGTGACACACCTACTCCAACAGGGCCACACCTTCTAATTGAGTCATACCCTGGACTGAGCACATACAAACAAACACAGTGCAAGGGTCAACAGGTACCAGGAACATTAACATTTCAGAAGGCATAGCTTCTGGAAATCCTAGGAGTTCAAGTGAGTAAATCCCCTGTTCTCTATTGATCTGCTATGGTATACCCATTGGTAGTAAATGTAGTTTTTAAGACTATATTCAGAACTGGTTGCTTCCTAAACCTTAAGTGACCTTCCTTACAAAACTCTTATCACTTTTGCTACTAAAACTGCTGAAATACTGGTTAGCTGAAGACCTCTCATGACATTAAGATTTGACATTATTAATAAGTTCTCCTCACTCTTTCCATTTCCCACCAAATTTAAAAACTTCTAAAGTATCATCTTTAAATAGCTCAAAGGAAGAAAAAAATCTGCCAAAAGATTCTATCATAAATGAAATCATATTTATTTATACGTGTTTAGACAGCAAGAGTCAGAAAACAATTTGTGTCAGCCAAAGCAAAGAATGCACTGTACTGACCACTAGATGGCCCCCATATATATTTTTCTTCTATTATAATAAGACCACGGGAGAATGAAAAGGAAAAATAAATATGTAATAATAAATAATGCATTACTCTTTACCTTTTGTGTAACAAATAATACATAGAAATAGTGGATCCCCATTCATCATCTTAGCATGGCTTCATATCTTGGAATGAGTAAAACCTCCACATTTCATTAGCATCATGTTTAGTGATACTTAAGAAATGTAACTTCCGATGTTTAACTTTTTCTGGGGATCCCTAGAATGCTTCATCTACTTTTGTCTCTCATTGGTAGGCATAGCAATGTTTTGCTTTTTAAGCTTGAGGTAACTGCTTTGATTTCAATGTACTTAAGTTACTTACTTCAGTAAATTTCCTCTTATAAACTTAATGGTTGAAATTTTGAAGAGGAACAAATCATTTATATACAATAAATACACTCTTATCTCATGCACTGCATACATTAAAATTCAGTATGTTTTAAAATGGAAAAATGACAGCTGACTTAGCTGTTATCTTAGCTGTATTTTATTTATTTCAGTACTCAATTACAACCAGCTGTCTCTAAAGAAGTGCTTTTATTAGTTTGAATTCATAATGAAATAGCTGAGATTTCTAAAAATAGTAAAGAATAGTGATTGCCTTAATGATTAATCACCTGTGGTTCAGCTAGTTACAGAATATCAATCTGTATTACATTTCAGTAATAATCATTACCTCAATTTTCTCAAAAGAAAGGTCTAATCAGTTCCAGGTCCTGTGAACTTTCAAATAGAAAACAAATTTTGCTTCATCTTGCAAACTATATTTTGCTCATGTACCATCTAATTTGGAGGTTCAAACTTGCTGCTGTGCAAGCAAAAATGCACCAGAAAATGTGGGGTGTGTGTCACCTCTTCAGAGAGTCTAGAATTCTGACCTCATATTTTAATTGTCACTTTCCCATGTGATTTTGTTTTCTTAAGGCACCATTGAAAGAACCTGCACTGCTGCTGTCGGCTGCTCTTGCTACTTCTGTTTCTGGTATTGGACAGGCTAGCTTCCCCCTTTCCACTCATTGTTATCTCTGAGCTTGTGAAAGATGCCTAATGCAGAAGAGGTTTTAAAGTTTGTGAATTAAAAGCTGTTAATTCACACAAACACAGTTCAAGGGCAGACTTCCTAGTTTACCATTGCTCCTTTGGGAAAGGAGAGGCTGACAAAATGGGAGAAAAAATTGTTTGGATCTATGAAAGGCTTTCCATTCTTGTAACTACTAAATTGATAATGAGATTCTTAAGCTGCATTGCATTGCAGCAAGGAAACCAGCAGGTTTTTTGTGTGCTTAGATCTTTTTCTTCCCGCCGAATAGAAGCCTCAAATGAAGACAAAAATAACTCTGGGTTTGTTCCCTTGTTTGCTTTACATTTAGAAAATTGTTACATGCAATGAAACTGAACCATGAGAATTCTTGCTTTTGTAAAGGTAAATATGGAGCTTTTGTTCATATTCTCCATCTATTTGTCAAAAACAATAACAAAAATCTTTTATTCAAGTGTGATGCCTTTCTGTTAGCCATGAGGGATTTCAATCCCCTTTAAATAGTCTGTTTTCCCTTTTTCTCATTCTTTTTTTTTTTTTTTCACCCCAGATCTGAGGACTGAACCTTGGAGCCTGTGCTCAGCACTTTGCCACTGAACAAAATCCCCAACTCCTTCTCACTCTTTTGTAGTTTTTATTTTCTTCATTACTAAGCCCTTCCTCAGAGAGGAAAGAGTGTCTACAGATAGTGCTTGTTTTGGGAAACTTTGTAATAGAGTCATTTGAAGGACTCTCTTTTCTTTGAATGGCTTATCAAAAAACATTCAGAAAACACATTCCCTCAGGCAATTTCAATCAATTTAAATTCCCAGGGACCTTTAAAGGTGTTTGCTCCTAAACTATCTGCTTCACTGTGTCCTGGTTCTCACTTGACCTTTGAGGAAAAGGATAATGAAGATCAGAAAGGAGAAAGTCCACTGCTTACAAAAACACTATTTGGGCAAAAAAATCTGTGTATTGAATTATCCAAGCAGAAACTACAGAGAAAGGCAGAACTGTAAAGTTCTTTAGTGTTAATTCCTCCTTGCAACAACATGTCATATTTTTCTGGACTCTTCAAAAACAGGTTCAGTAATAGACAAGCAATTAATCATCTCTGAGTCATAAATTTACTAGAGAATTAGAACTTTAAAATAAGGTTTGAATCATAGAATCCATGCTTCAAGAGTTTCTCTGAATGTGTGATTGGCAGGGAATAGAAAAGGTAACCATTCTTTATAGCACTTTGATGCAGAAAATCCATAAAATATTTGGTATTTATCAGGAAATGTTCTAGATACCAGGGTTAAAACAAGGACTAAGGCGGGAGGAGAACTATAGAATTTTCTTGCTTTAATTATTAGAATTAGTGTTTGTTTGAGCATCAATGTTTGCCAATTTTAAAGTTGAGAAAAGCAAACTTCACATATTTCAAAGTTCAATGTAACTTTGAAAAGGAAAAATTTGTGATTTGCACACTTGTATCTGAAATAAAATATAGTTTTTTCTTCTTCCCCATTTTGTTGAGAGATCTCATTATATAGGACATGTTTTTTTTTTTTATTCACAGGCAAATATAACTCCCTATGTATTTCTTTTACTTTCTTGGACAGTGATTCTCAACCTTCCTAATGTTGTGACCCTTCAATACAGTTCCACACATTATGGTGACCCTCAACCATAACATTATTTTATTATTACTTTATAATTTTTCTACCGTCAGAAATTGTAATGTAAATGTGTGTTTTCTGATAGTTTTAGGCAACCCTACACAGATCATTTGATCTCCTAAAGCAGTCCATGGCCTGTAAGTTGAGAACTGATCTAGGAAGTGAAATCTAATCTCACTTTATTATTCAAGATCTTCATAAATGGCAGTTTTATTATCAGTGGATATTGATATTTTATGTACTTGATATTCATTAAGTAAATATTTTAGGTACTTAATATTCATTAGGCTTTATTCTAAGAATTGTTACCAGAGAACTGGAAGACCGCATCTGTCTTTGGCTGAGGTTCTCTTATTCCATTAGGGCACTATTGGTAGAGCACCTTTCAAGACAAAGAATGAAACAGGAAATCAAAGGAAATATACAGTAGATTGTTTAATGAAATAATAGTAATGAATCCCTCAGTCTGTTTTCATTTTCCCAGAAGTAGACTTCATGAATTAAGGCAGTTGTAATCCTAAGAACAACAAAACCCGCCAAAATTTTACTATTGCCTTAAAGGGCTTCTTTTACTTTCCAACTAGGGAACCAGTGTTCCTTAGATTAGAACCCCACAAAAATCTGGAGCCCCTGATTACTAATTTATCAGATATGTCCTTTTAATCTTTTGCAACTTTGGTTAGAGCATTGTGATCTTGCCAATAAAAAAGATAGTGTAGCCCTGAAAATATACATACAGTTAACATTACCCAGACATATGTATGTGCATGTGTATGAGTATATGTATATATTCCATGTGTCTGTGTATGCACATGTTATAATTATGTTGTAATCTAGAAAAAGAAAAAGAAACAGTGATGTAACTTGAGGGGTATCAGTAAACCTGTTCTCTTGCTCTGTCCAATAGTCCCAACCTTTCCATTACCTTTGGACCAAACATCTATAGAGCTCAACTGCTTTCCCATCTTAGACCTAGAGGACACATTCTTTTACATACTACTATAATGTAACTTCCAGCTCCCAGATCTTTTTTAAATCTTGAAGTCGATTGAACTAAAATTTCCACCACTTGACCTGGACAGTCTTTCTTCAAGGATTCAGAGACAGGATACACTTTTTTCAGTCATATCTTCTACCAAGATTTACATGATTAACTCCTTGAATGAGTAAGCTATTCCAGTGTGTAGATGATTTGCACATGCTACATCCTACTGAACAACAATGTAAACAACATTCAGTATGTACTTTAAACTTTCCTACTGATTGGGAATAGATGTTTTCTTCCTTCAAAGTCAACAAGTCCAACCAGAGTTTGAATAGTTGGGACTAGAGGCCAATCTTGTAAAAGAAGTATATCAAAGAAGAAATTGAATTAAGTAAATATTTTCCTTTTCAGAATACCCAAGAACAATTCTGATTGTTTCTTGTTAAGTTAGGATTTTTATGGATAGGTTAGTAGCTAATCTCAATCTCTGTCTCTGTCTATGTCTCTCTCTCTCTCTCTCTCTCTCTCTCTCTCTCTCACTCTCACTCTCTGTCTCTCTCTCTGTCTCTCTCTGTCTCTCTCTCTGTCTCTCTCTGTCTCTCTCTCTCTCTCTGTCTCTCTCTCTCTCTCTGTCTCTCTCTCTCTCTCTCTCTCTCTCTCTCTCTCTCTCTCTCTCTCTCTCTCTGTGTGTGTGTGTTCCTTAAGAAACAGAGCCTCTGTGATGGGAGATCCCACAAGAAAATGCATACAGCTAACACCCAGAACCCTGGATTTAACCTCATACATACATGCGTGTCCTTTCACCCTTGTGTAACTCAAAGAACAGGAATTGCTCTGGGAACATTAATTTACATATTGGGGCCATCCAAAGGTATTGTGAGATATGTAGCTAAAACACTAGACGCAATAGCTATAGAGGGGCAAGCTGCCTGCAGCCTACTACTGCATGGTACTCTCCAAGAAAAGAAGAAGCCTTCATGCTTCAAGCACATACATCACGTAAAGTAATATGTCCTCTCTAACTTAAATTGACATACTGGCTGATTGACTGCAGCTTGCTGCTAGAAAATTCCAAAGTTACTCTAGACCTTCTTTTGTTTTTTACTTATGATACCTTGAACTTAACTCCAGATCTGTCCACTTCAGAGCATCAATGCACTAAAACAACAGAGAAATTCATTCAGTTCAAATGTCCTCACTGATAGAACTGTATCAGCATAGTGTCTGCTGGCTTCATAGATGGGAGTGCCATTGTTGAAGAAGGATAGTGACTTATGGGATATTCAATGATCTCTTTTCTAGAGATCCCTGAGGCCCAGGCCTTAGAAGACACCAACTGGCCAAGCTCATAGTCCTCACTCAAACTATAACTTCAGCTAAAGAGAACAGGTTTACCATATATATAACTTCAGCTAAAGAGAACAGGTTTACCAAAAACCCTTGTTTTTCTCAACCATGTAGCTATCTTGATGGAATACACTTCCTGACATTTAAAAACTCCCCCCAAAAGTATGACCTGTAAGTACTTTAATTCCTAGAAGCCAAACTTATGTCCCAACAAAATCAATATATTTCAGAGACATCAGAGAGATAAGACAAAGTAACTCAAAGGAGCTATCTGCTCAACTTGGCAGCCATTAGAGCCCACTTGTCTGTAATTTGTTCCCTCACACTTTCAGTTTCTCTAAACTTTCCATGAGTGCTTTCTCAAAGAGAAAAGATAAGTTTTACAGGGACAGCATTTCATAACTTATGAGTTGCTGTAAAGTAAAGATCTCATAAGTTGTCCAATGGGAAACTAGCAAGATTCTATACAACTCCTACCACCTGAGAGAAGATAAGCTTCTCCAGTTAAATAACAGGTCTCAGTCTTCTCTCCCCATCTCCCATTTCCTTTACTTTTTTCACAGAAGAGATGCTTTAAGTTAATGTCCCAAATCATACACTATTTTCATGATGAATATCCCACTCTGGTCCTCTGTGACCCAGTTAGCAAAGGACCATACATTATAGGAAAATGCTCTCATATCTAAGATTTAGATCATTTGTCTTTTATAGATACCTCCATTAAATAGGTAAGGCATTCTCTACCACAGCCATTAGGGGTTCAAACTTGATAAAAGATTTACTCATGGAAATAATTCCAGAATGTAGCCTTTTTTGTTCTATCTATGCTGACAAAATGTCTTCTTTTACACCCAAACTTACATAACTAAGCTTGAAGTATCTATAGATAAAGTACCCTCTACAATCTTCTGGAATCCTGTAAGGTATAGTAAGTTAAGGAGACCCTAAAAAGTACCTTTATTCACTTTACCATGAAACATGGTTACCCTATACATTAACCTTCTTACAAATTAGGATTCACATTCAGCTAAGTCCTTTGGGGTACTAAAGAGACACCATTTTTATTTACAAATCCTCTCTTTGGTTCTACAACTATTGATTCTATAGATTCTTAATCACTCTTTAAAAAGCTCAACAAGATATTTTTGACTCAAGAAACTAGATTTACCTTTTAGCCTGGCAACCAAGTCTTAACTATGATTTCAAGAGATTCATGAGATCATTTGATTCTCATTTTGATATCCTGTGAGAATGTCCTTAGACTGTTCTGTTCAATTTTTTTTAGTATTAGGTTCCAAGCAGTGTAATTTGGATCTGTATCTCTAGAGTTAAGGCAGAGGGATGTGTTAATAGGGTAGCTAAGAGAGTCTCTACCTGCCCCCATATACTAGCAAACCAAGAGAAGACCTCAGATTCCTGTTCAAGAAAGTTGGTAAGTAGTTTTGAGTTTTGCCTCACCTACTGTGACTAAGGCTGAGGCCTTCCATTCAGTTGTACTCTATCCAATATCTCTTTTTCCTTCTCCAACTCTCCTCACTTTCCTTACTTGAGTATTTTTTAGATCAGTTTTTCACTGACTTAATAAGGGATCATCTCTTTTTTGAGGAACTCTGAGACTTCTCCCCTAAGGAAATTAAAGAATTCCTATTTTAACTCTTTTTGGTTCCCTGTTTTCTGAGTCTCTACTTCTTTTAACTGATTCTTTCACCATAGTAAATGGGACAGACACTCTTTTGAACACAATTCTACTCTTTTATCAGTTTAATTACCAAGACCTGGGGATATATGATATCCCTACTTACACTGCTCTTGACTCATCTCAAGTCAAATTTTCTTTTCAGAGGGATCAGGTGAAGGGATAATCCAAAGGAACTTCCTTAACTAGTATAACAAACAAGTTAGCCCCTGTCTTTTTCAAACATCTTCATGATTCTTCCCAACCCTTTCTTCTTAATACTTCCCAAAGTACCTATTCTTGTCTTCAAAATCTATGTTTCTAATTCTGGTAAAAGATGATGTAGCATAGCCATATTCCTTTTGGAGAAATATTAGTCATAAAATTATATTCAGATATATTATATGTATATAAACCTCTTTTAGTTTTTGTTTTTATTTTTATTTAATAACAAGTATTTATGAACAAATGACTCAACTCAAAGTTAGGACACAATCCACAGTTTGGTCCATCGATTTCTTTTCTATAATACTGCAGTATATCCTCTACCCCTATGTATCATTGTTACCCAGAGCAAGTCTTCTCATTTTCTTTCTTTTTTTTGTTTCTTTCCTTTTCTCCCTCTCTCCCTCCCTCCCTCATGTTAGCATTAGTATTCATGTGTAACTAAAGGGTTATCATTAATTTCATGACTTTTGTGACAGTTTTCAGTGACTTCCTCTTATACTCTTAGATTCTTGGGCTTTCTCAATCCATTCATGTGTTTTTCATTGTTCTGTATTGAGACTGTACTCATTACTCAATGTCTGTCTCCATTCAATCATAAAACAACAGAGACACCTAAGAAACTTTGGGATTAAACAAGTAGAAAGTGCAACTTACTATAATAGATCCCATGTTTCCTTTACAACTGAAGAACCATAACTTAATACTGCATACTAAAAAAGTTCTTTACAGGACATCAGCTTCTGCTGAGAAAGACCTGTCTCTCATGCGTTTTCCTATTAGATACTAAGCTGAATGTCTAGAACTTTGCTTTGCTATCTATCCTCCAAATAAACTACACCCATCACCTCATTGACTTCTCTAGCAACTTATATGAGAGACCTTCTTTCTTGTGGAAAGGAGCAAAGATGCTTCTCAATAAAATTATCCTCTTGTGTGCCACCCCTATACTTACTACATCCACTCTTTCTACTCAGAGGTATCCAGCTAGTCTCAAATACAGACAAACCCAAATGTATTACAAGATTGAATAGTCTCTGACTCAATGAAGTTTGCTCAAATACCTCTGCATCTCCATGGTTGTTAAGCAAGCTCGCTCCCTGGGAAAACATTTTCTCTGTATTTGTTACTCTTCAGCCATCTTGAGGATTCTTCACAACACTGTCTTTTTTCTTTCCGATGTGCTTAGCTTCGTCTTCCCAATTTGTGTAACTAACCCAGCTAAAGAATGATATATCAGAATCATACACTTGCTTTAAGTCTCATACGAAAAGATTTTTTTTCTCTCTCTGGAATACATTATTCTTCAAATAAATATAACCTGGGAAAATATTTTTCCATTTCCTATGTTCACTCAAAAGCATTTACAACGAGGTTTCGGTTTAATCTGAGACTGGCCACCAGGCTGATTTGATACATGTTTAAAGATACTTGCATGTATAAATTAAAGAGCAAATCTTAAAATAACTCCTTTATGTAAAAAGAACAACATGAATCAAAACAAAATAAAATGAAGAAAACCTCCAAGAAGGGCTTGACTCCGTTGCACCATTGATTCTCCTTATATCTTACTTTTAGCACTTACATTTACTTGAGGATAGTTGCTTCCATTAGAAATCAGGGGTGACAAAACTACAACAAAACCTTAGAGGATGTATTAGCACAGACTGTGTCACATATCTGATCTCCTTAGCCTATTGCTTGTTGTTTTCATTAGCAGCCATTCTCCTTCTGCTAGAGTTGCTTTTGATGATTTTCATTACTGTCACACTTGCACTGGCTTATTTATGTTGTTTGTTGGGTTCATTTCAAGCCAAGTCCAATTTATTCTTCATCTCCGGAAAAATCAACCACGTCTGATTAATGTTTTGCCCTCTCCATGTCGCAGCTTTGTCTTTTGGAGACACCAATAACAACCCTACACACTCGGACAAATAACTACAATCTCAGCTCTCACCATTCTAAGATAGCATCTTTTGATCTGCTGATCTGTCTCTTGCTTTACCCCTAGACAGCCAGGGAACAGGGCATTCAGGGCAGATACAATGTTCCACATAAGCAGGGAGAAGCTACTGAGGAAATAAACTCTTTCCCTGCATTCCCTTATAAGAAAGTGTTTCTTGCTATTTAAGGAGAAAAATATCAAGCAGGAAACCAGTTAAGGAATTGAGAAAGGAGACAGATTGTCAGGGAGGCAGCTTAAAACTTTCAACTGTGGATCCTTCATTAAGTGATGGAAAATTCCCAAGCTGTTGTAATTTATTTCCAAGTCTTTCCATTCCATTGCAATATTAAAAATAAGCCAGCACAGTTCAGCCTATAGCTGGGCACACAGCTAAAAAAGCAAACCGATAAACAATAAATGTGGTTAGACATTTCCTATTTCAAATACATATCTTGGGTATGGACCATATTTTGTAGCTCTTACTTGTCTACAAAATCAGATCAATAACACTAAATTGTGCTTAACTGCAGACTCCTCAGGACAATTGATCAGGTAAGCAGAATAATAATAAAATGTGATTAGATCACCAATGGGGTCTCTGTCCATTTGAGGGCAAACAATATTTTGTGATTTTTTTTTTTTACTAGCAATTATAGAATGACATGGGCAAATTATCATCTCTGTATAAAAAACCTACTTAAAAACAAGTCAAAGTCAGAGAAAGAAAGGAAGGAAGGAAGGAAGGAAGGAAGGAAGAAAGAAAGAAAGAAAGAAAGAAAGAAAGAAAGAAAGAAAGAAAACAAGCAAGCAAGCACTGTTCAGGCATTCAATACTCAGTTGTTTGCCCTTCCATTAGTAGTTTCTGTAGTTACTGCCTATGAGTGGCTCACTCAAAAGGATGAAACACCATTTTTATGCATAAAACTCACCTTACCCTGCACAAAAGTCTTCATGGTCACTTCAGTAAAAGCTTTGAGAACAAATCCCCAGAACTGATTTTTTTGCATTCTGTCTACCTTGATATTCTTGCCAGGTATATTTTAGTCGTTTATTTTCACTTCATTAAACCTTTAGCTAATCATTTCCCCAGTCCCTGTCTCATTCTTCATCTAGGAAGATACTCTAGGAAAGATGTTGATAACATTATAAGTTATCACCCAAAATACAAGATGACTTTTTTTTTCTGTTGTTGACAAATGTTTCTTTGTACTTGTGAGGTCATTCTAATAATACGTTTCTTGTGATTTATTTTATTAGTTCTAAAACACTTAAAGCACAATTGATATCTGTCTGGTATTGCTTTGAGGACAACGTTAACAAAGTAGTTTTAAGAGATACGTGGTGTTGAACAAATTTTACAGATGAGAAAATTGAAATTTAAAAATAGGCTGAAGGATACTGACTTTCCCTGTGCCAGCAGCTATCATTTTCAAATAGCTTCTTGGTTAGGAATGGGACATCACTTACATGCTGGGATTTTGTCTGACTTTGAGCTTGTGCAGGTTTTGTGTGTGCTGTCAAGGTCTATATGAATTCATATGTGTATCAACCCACTTTTTTTTTTTTTGGAAATTCTGTTTCTTTGGATTAACCATTACCTCTTGCTCTTCTAATCTTTCCGTGCCTTCCTTATAAATCCCTGATCAGGAAGGATTGGGGGTATGTTGGGAGTCGACTTTTAGCAGAAAGCAGCTAGAAAGCAACTATCCACATGCTAGCCACGCCTCCAAGGCTTATATCCACGTGCCTACAAGGGGCGTGGCAAAAGTGTATAAATGCCCCAGATTTCCCTTCAATAAAAGAGACTTAATCAGAACCTCTGTCCTGTCTCCATTCCTTGTTTCTCTTCCCCTTACCCCAACTGTCTCTCTCTCTAGACCCTGACCAGAGCGGCAGTTTGAAGCCAGGCAGTGGTGGCTTAAACCTTTAATCCCAGCCTTTGAAAGGCCAAGCAAGGCAGAGCAGAGCAGGCCACAACATAGTAACTATTCAGGCATTGTTAAGTTTTTTGTCTCAAACTAGGTAGAGCAGAGCCGGTTTCAACAGGGGTATGGGATAAATCTGACTAAACTATATTGTATGAAATTCTCAAAACAGATAAAACTATTTTTCTTTTTAGTGTTTTAAAAGGGGTTAGGACATAATATCCCATCTTAGGAGATGAGTGTTTTCATGCATCATAGCAGACTGAGGGCTTTCAACTAGAGGAAACTGTGAAGGCCACAGATGCAAGAGGATCTCTCTGATCTTTTCCTCCTCTACCTTCCTTTATCTCTGAAGCAAGTTATACAAACTAGAATCCTTTTTTTTTTTTCCTGAAGCAAGCTATAAGATTTAGGAGGGTCACTCTAACCTGTTTCCAGAAAAATTGATGTGATGAGTCTCATAGTTTATAACAAGACATACAAACACAGCCAAAATGATCAGTCCTGAAAGCACATATATACATGTAACATTTTATAGACTAAGTAGGTCATTTTTAGTTACTTAGAGGTAGTGTGTGTGTGTGTGTGTGTGTGTGTGTGTGTGTGTATGTGTGTTGATCATTTGAATTTCAGCAAAGGGATAGGGGATATTGTGGGATGGATTGGAGGGAGGAAAGGGAAAAGGAGATGATGTAATGATATTATAATTTGAAATAGGTGAGGAAAATTTACAATAATTATAAACAATCTTAACAAATTTTCCACCTGAGTCTTCGAACACTCTGATTTACTGCCACGAGAACATACTGTTCTTGCAGCAGTCATAATTTTTTTAAACAATCATCTAATTATTTTATCAGATTGCAAAAAATAGTTTTTTCTCCACCTCTCATCTTATGTGTGAGGGCTACTGTGCCATTCAAATTTTTGGGTGAATCATGTATTGTGCTTTAATCTTTTTTTAATTTTAATTAGATATTTTATTTCTTTACATTTTAGATGTTATCCCTTTTCCCCATTCCACCGCCCATTAATCCCCTATCCCATCCCTCCTCCTCCTTTTTTGCTTTTATACTGTTTAAATATTAAAGCATATGGTCAAACCTCAGTAGTGGCATATGCTTTAATCTTTTTAATACATTCTTTTATTATAGGGGTACTGATCATAAGACTGGTGCTAAATGAGAAGCAAGATATTACATTGTCTCTTTTGCATCAAAAATAGCAATTGAAATGTAAAGTTATGTAGTGTGTCTTTAGAAATCTCCGTACTCTGTTATGCTACCTTTCTTTAAAATATAGGAAAAATCATGTTACCTCTGCTCTCACTATTTTCATGTCTGTTGGAAACTACCTGATATTATAAATCATCATCATCTTCCAATTTGTTTGGTTTTGACTGCATTGTAGTGCAGTTTTTCTTTTCCTTTAAACTGTCATTCTTAGAATTGTTATATAATTTTAGCTAGTGGTTATGGAAACTGGAATTATAGTTTCTATGTAACTACTACTGTACTTTGAGATCTCATTAAAGTTTGGTAGCTGCATTTGCATCATTCCAATTCCTACTGAATTTACTGTTGCTGCCCACCCACTTTGCCTTCATGTGATTGTTGGATTGCCATTAGGGCAAGGCATATGTGGATTTGACTCTGATATTTTCAGGGTCTTTTACTTTTCATTGTGTATTATCTGAATACTGTGAGAACTTGTTTGCATTGTGTCTGCATTAAAAATATGCTGATAAAATACTTAAATGAGGGCCAGAGAGATGATCCAGAGAGTAACATAAAAGCATGATGACCTGGGTTTAATTCTGCTTCTGACACAATGGAAGGTGAAAACCTGAGCACTGCATGATGTCATCATACTCCACACATCACCTATGGTGCACACACCACACTACACACACACACACACACACACACACACACACACACACTTCCAATAAATGAATGCAGTGAAAAACAAATAAAAGTGTAAAAGTGTTTAAATATGCAAGCACAACAAAAGAACCTTAAGATGCACAACTAATGTTTCACTCTGAGCTAAAAAATATTTTGAAAACAAATCAGGTACAGATACAATTAATTCATTATTAATCTATTTATCTATTTTTATATTCAGCTCAAATGTGTTCACAGGAATGTAGTAATTTGGAATGGCAAATATATTGCTTTCTCCAAGTATAGTATATCGTAAAAAGCTCTTTTATATCAAAATTAATATGAATGATGAAGATCGACCTATAACTGGTAATGATGACAATATACATGTGTTTGCATAGCTGGTTTTGATCAGCTATGTGGACATACATTACTTTATTGGGAAGAAGTGATGAAAAATAATTAAGAGCTTAAAATAAGTAGCACACTTAATGTGCTTTCATGTCATATGTCAAATGATTAAAGAAAATATTGAATTTTGGAGTTCTGTTTTTATGGATAGTCTGGTCTAAGACATTTAGATTACTTTCTATAATACTTGTATCTTCTCCATTGCTTACCACAAATTACTTATTTATTTTTGCAAATATATCAGAAAGACAATGCTCAGGTATAGTAGGCTAACCAGGTAGTAAGATGTTTTACTTTGTACATAGTGAATGAGGGTTCCTATGTCACATAATCTTCATAGTGAATTCTTGTCTTTGACTGGTTCTGCTTCTAAATTCACTCCATACCACAACATATGGCCTCTTCTGCTCCCCCAGTATAGCAAAAGTAGGTCAAGGCTACCTACCCATATCACATCATGATACTTCTATATACTTTGTCTTTTATTAAGAAATCTTGTGGCTGCATTGGATGGACAAAGCTGAGTCAGGATAATTTTTTCATCGTAAAATCCTTCAATCGGTCATGTCTTTAAAAAAATGTGTGCATAGTTTCCAGGAATTAGGACATGAACATCTTTGAGAGGTCATTATTCTCATCACCACAACTGCCTTTAGTCTATTTTCTTACTGCCTGAGTTAGTTAAAATCTAAATAATATAGATGTTTGCATGATGAAAAAATTCCTTGCCCTTTTATTCTATCCCCCTTGCTATATGAAGTTGAACATCACTCATGGAGAGAAGATATCACTTCTGATGTTCAACTTCCCACGTACTTTTCTGAGCTTCTCCTGTTTTCTTGACTCAAAGAGATTCTATTGCTAATACCCACATAAGAAACACTATAACCAATGACATTTCCTTTCTTTTTTTTCCATTTTATTTTATTTACATTTAAGATGCCATCCCCTTTCCCCATTTCCCCTCCCTAAAAAACCCCTGTCCCATGCCCCCCTTTCCTTTTTGCTTTTATACAATTTTTTTAAATGTTAATCAAAGGATTTATAAGTTTGGTAATGCTCAATCAGAAGGGTAATCCAATACCCAACCTAGATATAAAGACTATCTTTGACTGGTGGAGACCTGTGAACATCTGCCTCCATGCCCCCTCTCTCTTTCTCTCTCTCATCACCTAGCTTCTCCTCTCCTTCATCTTCTCTCCTTACTCCATCTCTTCCTCTCAGTACTCCTTCCCACTTAGCTCCTCCTACATATCACTCTTCCTGTTAAAGTAAAACTTTTCTCTCAAAATACAGTTAGAGCATACTTATTCCTAATTGTACCAGTGAGGTATAAGATAGTTCTAATACCCAGTCCATCATTTTGTTGACTAACCAGAACCTCTGTCATCTCTTCTAACTAAAACACTTACTTTTGATCCTGGCTTTTTTTTTTTTTTTTGGCTTTATAATGAATGCCAGCTGAAAACTATCTACTCAGATCTTTTCTCTCAAAGTAAATAGCCAGGATTGGCTATGAGACTATGGGTCTTCAATTATACTCTGTTATGCTTGCAAATGAAACCCTAGTATAACTGTCCTCTGGAGTCTTTATCCAGAAGCTGATTGAAGCATATACAGATACCCACAGCCAAGCATTGAACAGAGGTCATGAACTCTTATGGAATTTGGGAGATGGATTGAAGGCACTGAAAGGGATAAGAACCCTACAGGAAGACCAAGAGTGTCAACTCACCTGGACCTTTGGGGCTGTCAGAGCACTCATCATCCAAAGAACATACACCAGCTGGACAAAAGCCTAGGCACATATGTAGCAGTCTCCATGTGAGTCCCCCAACCCTCTCTAAAACTATAGCCTGACTATAGTATTCATTCCCCAACAGGGGTCCCTTGTCTGTCCTCAATGGGAGAGGATGAGGATATTCTTTCAGAGACATTATGCACCAGAGTAGAGAAAGATCTAAGGAGGCACCCTTGAAGAGGAGAAGGTGGGGGGAAGGAAGGGGTTGGAATTTTGTGAAGAGGGGAAAAGGAGTAATGGCAGCAGCAGTGATCTGGATGTTTATCAATTAATGAATAATGAAAAAAGGGCTAATATTACTTCAGGACTTTATAACATAGGTTACAAGCTCTGTATTTAATTAATATATTATTCAAATATGCTAGGATGAGTTGGGAAAAATGTCATTTCAGGCCTAGCAATCATTAAGTTTAAAGACATCTTGAATGAGATGTTTTCAAAGATAAATAACTCCAGGGAAGCAGATACTTGTGTTGGTGATTTCTGTCTCTCTGTCTTTTCCCTACCATTCAGTCCTTTACTCCTTTCTTTATCCAAGCGATGGAAAGGAAATTGCCTCTCTACTGTAATCTAAAATGTAAACATAACTTTCTGATTATTGCTTCTTTGTTGAAAGTGTTCCATTACATATTTGGAACTGGCCTTGAGTCATGAGTTTTCTGTCACTGCCTCAATGATCATCATGCCTCCTTTGTGATTTCAACTTTAATCCTCTTATACTTCCATGAGCTGATCCCTAATAACCAATATCTTAAATGATATTAAGTCTCAAATTGGATTTTGCTTTCCCTCATAACTACTTTCTTCATGAAAGTCTTAAATGTTCTCTTGATCTGAATACAAACACAGAATATTCTTACTGGTTTGTGAATTTGGTAAGAGCAGATAACCTTAATTGTTTTATTCATAGATTATCTCTCTCACACATGCACACACACTTAAGTTAGTGTAATGTATGTAACCTTTGGCATATTCTAGAACAACTCTAGCTCCTGTGCATGGACTTTGATACCATGATCACTACTGTCCTAATATGTTTCAATATAGTAAATGAGACAGCTGTGTAGCTTTTGTGTTGTATAAGCCTACAAGAACATACGATTCTATGCATAATTTTAAGCTGATGTCTAATTACACATTAATCTTAGCATGTAACAAATAATATTACTCATAATAAGGATTTTAATTTTTCATCTACTTTCAAACATATTTTATTTTTATTAATCATTTTATTTATTTACATTTCAAATGTCCCTCTTCCTTGTGTCCCCTTCCCATCCTCCTCTACCTCTTCCCTCCCCTTTGCCTCTAAGATGGTGCTCCTCCACCTACTCACCCACTCCCCACTCTCTCCTCTAGCATCCCCCTTTGCTGAGGCAACAAGCCTCCACAGGATGAAGCACTTCTCCTCTCACTGATGCCAGAAAAGGCAGTCCTCTGCTATATATGTAGCAGGAGCCATGGACCCACCCATATATATTCTTTGGTTGGTGGTTTAGTCCCTGTGAGCTCTCTGGGGTCAGATTAATTGATACTGTAATTCTTTCTATGGGGTTGCAATGCCCTTCAACTCCTTCAGTTTTTCCCTTAACTCTTCCATTATGGCCCCCAGTCTCAGTCCAATGGTTGATTATGAGTATCTGCATTTGACTTAGTCAGACGCTGGCAGAATTTCTCAGAGAACAGCCATATGAGGCTCCTGTCTGCATGCACTTCTTGACATCAGCCATAGTGTCAGGGTTTGGTGTCTGCAGATGGCAGGGATCCTGAGGTGGCGCAGTCTCTGGATGGTCTTTTCTTCAGTCTCTGCTCCATCTTTTTGTCCCTACATTTCCTTTAGGCAGGAACAATTCTGGGTTAAAAGTTTTGAGATGGATGGGTGACCCCATCCTTCCACTGGGAGACATGTCTATCACCTAGAGGTGGTCTCTTCAGGTTCTCTCTACCCTTTCTTGGGTAATTTGTCTAATTGGGTCCTGGGAGTCTCTTGCATACCTGTATCTGTGACTTTCTAGTGGTTTCCCCGTCCCCTCGCCCCACTGCTGCTTATTTTATTCATTCTCCTGGCCCTCTGGACTTCTCCCCTGTCTCTTCCCTGATCCAGCTTCTTTTTCCCCTACCCAGCCCCGCCCCCCCCAGTTTCTCCCTCCGTCTGCCTCCCCTGATTATTTTGTTCACCCTTCTAAATGGGATTGAAGCATCTACACCTTGGTCTTCCTTCTTGTTAAGCTTTAATTGGTCTGTGAGTTGCACTATAGGAATTCTGAGTTTTGTGTTAATATCTACTTATCAGCGAGTATATACCATGTATAGCCTTTGGGGTCTTGATTACCTCACTCAGGATGATATTTTCTGGTTTCATCCATTTGCCTACAAAATTCATGATGTCCTTGTTTTTAATAGCTGAATAGTATTCCACTGTGTAAATGAACCATATTTCTGTATCCATTCTTCAGTTGAGAGACATCTTGATAGTTTCCAGCTTCTGGCTATTACAAGTAAGGCTGCTATGAACATGGTGGCGTACATTTCCTTGTGGTGTAGTGAGATGTTTTGAGGGTATATGTCCAAGAGTAGTATAGCTTGGTCTTCAGGTAGATCTATTTTCAATTTTATGAGGAACCTCCAGATTTATTTCCAGAGTGGTTATACAAGTTTACAGTCTCACCAGCAATGGAGGAGTGTTCCTCTTTCTCTGCATCCTCACCAGCTGAGGATGAGTTTTTGATCTTTGCTATTCTGATTGGCATAAGATGAAATCTCAGGGTTGTTTTGATTTGCATTTCCCATATTTCTCATATAATGTAGGTATTCATGTGTAATTCATTTTGGCCTCTCCTTTCCCAGATCCAAAGCAAAAGCATGGGATTAAAGCCATGTGATACATTGGACCATTATATGAAATACAACTTTCTTGGGGATTTACATGGAACATTGTGAATGAAAAAGAGATACACATTTGTTATATTCAAGAAAACTTAAAATGTACATTCCTATATATTTAGTCTATAAAATAAACTGAAAATAGATAACAGGAAAGTTATACTACATTTACTGTATGCTTAAAACATTTGGAGAATTAGAATTCAAGAGTATTTCAAAGGCATAGTGGCTTGGCCTTTTGCATGAAAGGAAATAGTGCTGTTTTTGCAAGGTTTGGGGGACAACGTTCTTAGGAAATATGTGTTGCATATGTAGTTTCCATATGACATGTAGTTATTTATGTCCTGGCCTTTTCTTCCTATGTAATGATTTTCCTAAATAGAAAAGTCGGGGTATGATCTGATAGAAATTCCTCTCTCAGCATTTGGTTTTTGATTTACTAATCATTTCCTCTTACAAAAGCACAGCTTTTCAAAGCTATTTTCTTATCTTCAGAGTTCTGAAGGTTTTGTGAAAAAGGAACTGAAAATATACCAAAGATACTTGGGTGGAATATTTTACTCTCTTATGAACCAGATAAATTTTGGTGTTATTATTTCAGATGGAGCTTATCTCTGCTAACAGCAGAACTGGAAACAGAATTGGCATGTTTCAAAAGCACCTAGTTAATGAATAAAACGGATAGTACTGGGAAGCCCTCAAGACTCTGACCTTGTCTATTGTTAAGAGGAGTGTAATTTTTGTACAGTCTTCATGGAAAAGTATTTGGAGGGTCCTCAAAAATTAAAAATAGGCTTGACATGTTATCCAGGAGACCCATGACTAGTGACTAAGGAACATCATAAATAAAGCCTGTAGTGTCTTTTGCTTTTCACTTTTGATACATGTGAGTTAGAAGTATATTATTAGTGTCTCATTAGCTTTGTTTCATAGAGTAGCTTTTTCTGTGTGGGCTATAATTTCAGGTACCTATGGCACTTTTCAGAGAGTTGAACACTGTTCTTGCTGCAAACACAGATTCCTTACTTAGGTTGGTTGATGGGCAATTGGGTGGCCATAACAAGTTAGGAAGGCTTGTATTCATATTGTGTCTTTTTCTTTAGGGTATATTCTTTGTTCTGAAGGCAACACCATGTCATTAACAGAGTGAAACCCCATGACATGAGAGTTCCTATATCTATGGAAATTCCCAAAAATATGTAAATATTTTTTCCTGTTATTTGCATTTCTTTGAACTTATTCACACCCTATCTCTATCTTTCTAGAGTTGATAAGCATTCTGAGCAAAGTCTGGCACTGTTGGGAGCCGACTTTAGTAGAAAGCGGCTAGATCAACTTTGCAGCCATCTGGAACCATATACCCTGATGAAAGACTTGGTTTTCAAAAGCCTATAACAGCTGAAGCACACTCTGATAAATACCTTGTTTATCCCACATAGCTTGTTTTGCTGTTTAGTGACCTCAGCTGTATGGTGCACGTGGTAAAATGTTTTCACCTGTGTTCTCCTGCTTGTGTATATAAATACCTCAATTCCCTTCAATAAGGGAGACTTGAGAAAATAGAAGAGACTGAATCACACCCTGTCTTGTCTCCATTCTTCGCGTCGCCTGCCCCAAGAGCCCCACTCTCTCTCTTGACCAGAGCACTAAGCCCCCAAAGCGTTGAGGCAAAAGTGTTGAGGCAGAATGTGGGCCTCAACATTAGTGGTGCCCGAACAGGGACTCCAGTAAGCGGGATACAGTGGAAGACACCCTGCGCTGGAGAACCAGTGGACTGACAGAGTCTCAACGTTAGAGCTCCAGTAAGCGGGATACAGTGAAGACACCCTGCCCTGGAGAACCAGTCGATTGACGAAGCTGGCTGAATTCGGAAGTGAAACAAAGGTGATTGCATAGTAACAAAAACGGGGCAAGAAATAAGTAAATAGAAACAGATGAAAAAGGATTTAAAGATGCAAGGAGTAAATTGCAGGCTGCTCTGAGTCAAGAGAGCCAAACAGATAGATAAAGGTTATAGTAACAAAAATGGGGCAAGAAAAAAATAAGCAGAAACAGATGAAAAAAAAGTTTTAAAGATGCAAGGAGTAAATTGCAAGCTGCTCTGAGTCAAGAGAGCAAAACAGATAAATAGATAAAGGTTATTGTAACGAAAATGGGCCAAGAAATAAGTGAGTAAAAACAGATGAAAAAGGCTTTAAAGACGCGAGGAATAAATAGAAGGCTGCTCTAGACAGAGAGCTAAGCAGAATGATAATGTTAATTGATTTAACTTTCAAAATGGGTGTGATTCTGAGTTATATAGTTATATTTTTCTGGATAAAAACTCAATGTAAAGGTTTTTCTGGTTACTGGCTTAAGGAAAGGCTAATTTGGAAAAAAAGGTTTTTCTGAGTTTTCTGATGAGGTCATTAAGGTAGTAGTTATGTCTTCCAGAATTATATGGATCAGACATGACAGAGGTAGGCCTCCAGAACACTAGATTCCAGAGAATCAATCAAAATAATTATTTAGATACTAAAACTTGTTTTGAGATTTGTATATTACAGAATACACAGCCTTGGTGAATGAATCTTCTTATCACCTGCATGTTCACTGATGCCCTGGACTTCCAGCTGGATGCAGTTAAGACAGACTTCAGATGCTTATCAATTTACCCTTCCCCTCATTCCTCTTCTAAAAGTCAACGCCCATGTTCAGCTTGAAGAAGTTAATGAAGAGTCGGCGCCCCAATTCCCTGGACTTGGGGACTGAGGTGGTTAATATTAGGCTGTCTTTATCTGTATAATTGTTACTAAGCTGATGCAAAATTCAAGGATTTCATTGGTATAATTTCTTCTATTGAAAATTTGTGGGTACAAGGCTTAGACCTTTCAATTCTACAACAGGGGAAGTTGTGTGTTGCCTTAAAGAGTGTTGCTTTTATATCAACGGTTTAGATATTAAGTCTCTTGTCTCTCGGGTTCATGCTGTTCAAACTGATGGCTTTGGTACGGCAACAGATAACAAATGAAACCCATACAGGTCCGCTATTACAGGCTGGAAGTAGGGGACTCTGAAACCTCTGTCATCAAGACTGATGAGGATTAACCCCTAACTTACGTGCTAAGCCGGTTAGCCAATGATGGGTACGAGAGCATATGGAGACCCTTGCCCCTATAATAAGGGAGGCCTCACCATCTTAAGTGAGGCTGGGGTCCTTTGTTCCAACCTAGGACAGGCAAGGTTTCCGTAAGTTTTCCCAGCCTTCCCTTTTGAAAAAAAAAAAAAAAATTTAAAAAGGGGGACCTGTTGGGAGCCGACTTTAGTAGAAAGCGGCTAGATCAACTTTGCAGCCATCTGGAACCATATACCCTGATGAACGACTTGGTTGTCAAAAGCCTATAACAGCTGAAGCACACTCTGATAAATATCTTGTTTATCCCACATAGCTTGTTTTGCTGTTTAGTGACCTCAGCTGTATGGTGCACGTGGTAAAATGTTTTCACCTGTGTTCTTCTGCTTGTGTATATAAATACCTCAATTCTCTTCAATAAGGGAGACTTGAGAAAATAGAAGAGACTGAATCACACCCTGTCTTGTCTCCATTCTTCGCGTCGCCTGCCCCAAGAGCCCCACTCTCTCTCTTGACCAGAGCACTTAGCCCCCAAAGCGTTGAGGCAAAGCATTGAGGCCGAGTGTGGGCCTCAACAGGCACTTCATTAGTTTTTTTCTTCTGTAAATCTATGTCTTGTTTCATTGACTTTAACCATTAACAACATAAGTGGACTCTTCTCTGTTACACAAGTTAGATATTTAAAGATATTTAGATATTTAAAAGAAATTAATTATATCAAAGATACATCCTGTTCATTTTATCATTATTTGCAATGGGTAAGAAATAGATAATCAGATTTCCCAGAATACAAGTGTGTATAATGAAGATAATCCTATTCAGTCATTAAAACAGAAGGGAATTCTGTCACTGGTGAGAAAGTAGATAAACTTGAAGGACATTATGATAAGTAAAAATAATCTAGTCATAGGAAAAGACATATTGATTAATCTCATCCTTTCCGGAATCTGTAAATGTTAATCTTATGGCTAGAGACATGGCTCAGCAGTTAAGAACATACACTGTTCTTTTAGAGAAGCCAAGTCTGGCTCATAACACCTATGTCAGGTGGCTCCTAATTGCCTGTAGCTCTAATTACAGAGTATTTGATGCCATCTTATAGCTCAGCAGGCACACACAGATACACAGAGACTCACAGACAGGCACATAGATATATTCTTTAAAATTAATATGATAGAAAGTAAAAATGTAGAATGGTGTTTACTAGAGACTAGAGGGAATGAGTGGGAACAATTGGTGAAACACACACATTTTCATTTAGAGAGGAATAATAAGTTCAATAGATTCAGTCTACAGCATGGTAACTCTAATAATAGTTGTTTACACTTGAAAATTGCTGGCATTTATTAAGTGTTCTTTCCACATATATAATATTAGGTGCATAAATTAATAAATGTCAATTGACTTTAGCCATTCCACTATGTATGTAAATTTCAAAACATCATGATCAATATTATAAATATAGGGCTAAAGATGTAGTTTAGTGGTCAAGGTCTTGCCTGGCATGCACAAGACCCCAAGTTTGATCCCTAACATTAAAAAATAGCATAAGCATAGCATGAATATACATAACTTTGTCATCTTAAAATAACAATGTTTTGGAGTACATCTGTTTTGCAGAGTGCTTACCTAGGATAGAAGCCCCTACATTCAATCTTTGGCACTACAAGTTTATAATACTAATGAACTTTTATCATTATAAAAAAACATAGAAAGCCTTTATTGTGTATATTATAGCTGTAAAAATATAAATACTCTTCTTAAACAAGAGACTACCTCCAATTTCTGTAACTATCATGCCTAACTTAAATAATTTACATGAAGGCAATCACTCAGAATTCCTAGGTTTCCTGTTAACTTCCTTTGAAGGAGTCTACTTTTCTGTCTATTTTCTTCAGAGAAGGGGGTGTACATTTGCTTGTAGAATAAATAATGAGTCAAATATTTGTGGAAATTGAATGATGAAAAGTAGTAATAACTTAAGACTACATGAAAAATAACTTTTTGCTTTCTTTCTGGACACATCTCTTTTAAATGGACAATGTCATTAGAATTGTTAGGAAAAGGTTCAGGTCCGGTTGAGTAGAGCATACAGACTAGACTTGGAGGCCTGTCTCAATACAAGATAAGCAGTAGTGAGGGGCAGGAAAAAACTTTCTATTAATATGGCTACATTGCAGAGTATGGATAAAGAGTTTCAATAATTTCAAATCTGAATTTTAAGTTTCAATAGATTTAGAAGTGGGGTAGGACTTTAATACTATGTATCCACAATCATGGTCAAAATTTCTCTGGTTGATTATTATTTCAATTCAGATTCTACAAGTGGGTTCCAAGAATGGAAACAAACTGGGTTCTATGAGGGGATTGTCCCTTCATTAGAATGAGATCACAATGGGGTGATCACTCTATGAGACCCTGCTATACCTGGAATATAAGGTGGCTGCTGACTTAGGATGTTGTTGGATAAAAAGAGAATGTCATAAAAGCCAATAATACCAAATATCTCAAGATTATCTTTGTCTCTCTAGCTTTAAAGTAGAATGAGGTAGATTAGAGATCACTAATTTCAGACAGATATTGATTAGTTAACATTCTTATGTGAAGAATTAAGAAGAGAAACACAAAAGGTTTTATTGTTGTTGATTGTTTTAGCTATTTTGCAATTTTGCTTTCATCTTTTTTCTTTTATTTTTAAGATTATAATTATATCAGTTCTCCCTTTTGTTTTCTCTCTTCAAACCCTCCCATGCATCTCTCCATGGCCTCTTTCAAATTCATGGGCAATGTTTTTTCATTAATTGTAGTTATATTAATTTATGTATATATGCATGTATATATGCATATATGTATCCCTAAGTATACTCAGTTCAGCAGGTATGTTATTCTTATGTTTTCAGAGAAGATCACTTGATATTGTATAACCAGTTGATATGCTCTTTCCTAGGGAAAACCACCTTTCCTGCTTCCAGCTTTCTTCAGCTGCACTTAGTTCTCTGTGTAGGGTTGAGACCTCGTGGTGTTTCCTCCACCCACTTTGATATGTCTGTTGTTGTCTATGTTGAGATTATGTTTAGATAATCGTGTTGGTGATATTTTGTATATGTAGAATCTGAAATTACTAGAATACACAGTCTCAGAGCAACTACATTACATGTCCCTTTTGTCTTTTATAATTATTCTACCTTTCTATGCAATATTCCTAAGTCATAATTGTGGGAACATTTTGTTGATAAATCCATTGGGACGAGAAGTCTATATTTTGATTGGCTGTAGTTTTTAGTAACTGTCTCCATTTGTTGCAAAATTAAGTTTCCTTGGTGAGAGGCAAATACTATATTTACTGGAGGATATAAAAAACAACTATTTAGACTGTAGTTTGGAATTAGGCTGATTTAATAAATTTGTGGTTGTAGATTTTCTTCTAAGATCCTGCTTTTACTAGCTAGCTCCCAAGAGTTGGTTATGTTTCTAGTATCAGTCATGATGTCTCCCTTGTTGAGCAAGTCTTAAGTCTACTTAGAAAACTGTTGGTTATCACCCAGGTATGAAGGTCACTACTGCCTCCTTAAAGTTATCTTGCCATGCTGGTAAATTTGGTTCATATACATCATAACCAGAAGTATTCTTGGTCACTTCCCTTTCTTTAGAAGCTTTTTTTGCTGCTTTCTAGTACCCCAAAAGCTAGTCCTAGGGCAAAGCTATCCAGATTAGTATAAGCTCAGTAGCTTATGGAACCTGTATCTTAAATATATGATATGTATTTTCCTGCCACATCTTGGGAGTAACTAAGGGCAATAGCAGTACTCTGTATGTGTTAGGAGTCTTTTGGACAACCATGAGAAACTATTCAAAAAATAAATAAAAAAGAATTGTTATGCCTGGTATTGGTTTCACCACAACAAAAGTTAGGTGGTGTTGAAGTAATATTTAAAATGGCCTCCGGCCAAGCTGACTGTCTAGGCTGCATCGTCTCTGCCTAGATCAGAGGCCATGTTCCAAGTCCAAAAGGCCATGTGCGCACCACAGCTAGAAATGGCCAGCCAGAAACACTAGCCCTGCTACCCACAAGACGCCAATGTGGGAGATGGCTCTGCCAATCTTCTACACTGTCCCTCCAAGGCTGGGTATTGCTCAGACCATCCCGCCAACCATGTTGGCCCCGGTAGAAAAATGAGACTCTAATGCTTAGATTATCCAAAGGCTTTATATATTTGGTAATGATAAATAACAAGATGCCCATACAATCAGAAGTGTGACCCAGTACCCAACCTAGATATACCAACTACCTTTGACTGGCGGAGACACGTGGAACCATCTACCTCCATGTTTGCCTCTCTCCCTCTCCTCTATTCACTTAGCTCATCCTCTTCCTTTTCCTCTTTCTCCCTTACTCATCATCTTCCTACCTTACTCCTCCCACCTTAGCTCTTCCTACAAGGTGGTCTTTGGCTTTTAGAAAAAGCATTGACAACCCAGATAAGATAATTTTACTTAAACAATATATGTACATTATACACAGAATTATATGACTTTTATATTAGTTAAATGTTACTAATATGATTCCTTGATTTTTCAAACATATTTAGTATTATTTTAACATCTTCCCTACTTATTCTGCATTTATTTCTTCCCTCTCCTCCATTAGAGCTACCTTACCTATATCCTTTATTAAGATCAAAAGTTTTTTGTGTGTGTTGATGTTTTAATCTTTTATTTTTAATGATATACATTAATTATACATATCAACAGAGTTGATTACGGTATTTCCACAAATGTGTACAGTATGTACTTGTCAAATTCAACCATCCAGTTTCCACTTTTCACTTACTACACTCTTCTCCCTCTACTAATTTCTATTCTACTTTTGGTTGACTTTTTTGCTACTTTTTTTCTTTTAGTACTTGTTTTTTTATTCTTTTATACCATTTTGATTACATGCAAGTACTGAGGTTCTATGTTGAGGAACTATAAATACAATAGATGCAAATGGTCAAGGAACAAGCAAGACAATAATTAAATTCTTGTGATTACTTCTATGATCATTGTTTTGAGGGCTTATCTGGATAACCAAAATATCTGAGTCTACTTCTCTGTTCTAGCCCAAAGTCATTTTCATGTCTGAAGCCTACTTCCTTGTTCTAGTATGAAATTTAGATTTCTGCCTGAAATTAATTCTTTGTTCTATCCTAATTCTATCCTAAGATTTAGATTCCTGCCTGAAATTACTTCTTTGTTCTAGCCTAATGATGAATCCTAATAACTGGTCACATTTAATAACAATACAAGAGTTATTATAACTTCTCCTTTTGATTCTCTGTCTCACAAAGTCTAAAACCTTAAGGCAAGGCAGCTTGTCTCATCTGGGGTATAGGTAAACAAATGTGGGTCTGAAACATATGTTCAATACAGTCATCATTTTCAGGGCACTCAGCAAGCTCACAGCTCAGCATCATTCCTTGTCCTTTGTCCTGGTATCAGCATGTCTCACCTGTCACTCTGGCAGCCACCATGATCCTTCATCATCCTGCAGAAAAACACAATCATGCCCTCTTCCTCATATTTAATATCTGATCGGGATCAAGCCTTATGCCAGTAAGTGGATCCTTCCCTTTCACCTATGCATAAGTATGCCTAGTTGTAGGTGCCATAGACACTCAGCAGAACATTCCTTGGTATCCACATTTTTAAAAAATTTAAAATAAAAAGAACATGATTTAAAGAAATTTGTGGTGTATGGGGATATACCTCCCCCTTTTTTATTTTATGAAGATATTGTTTTAAAATTCCATGGGCCCTTTCCACAAACCTTGTCCTTGAAGATTATAAGGAGTTCCAGTAAAAGGGTAATATTAAATTGTTGACAAAATATCTCAAATACTCAACTGCAATAGCCAGTTCCATTATCTAGTTTATTTTATTGTTGGATATATTGCTTATTTACATTTCGGATGTTATCTCATTTCCCCAGTCCCTCCCCAGAAACACCTTACCTCATCCACCTCCTCTTGCTTCTATGAGTGTGTGCCCCAAACCATCCACCCATTCCCTCATCCCTGCCCTCCAATTCTTCCACACTGGGACATCAAGCCATCAAAGGACCAAGGCCCTCCTCTCCCACTTATGGCTACAAGGCCATTCTATACTACAAATAGAGCTGTAGCCATGGGACCCTCTGTGTATGTTCCCAGGCTGGAGGTTTAGACCCTGGGAGCTCTGGTTGGTTGATATTGTTGCTCTCCCTTTGGGGCCACAAACCCTATCAGCTCCTTCCGTCTTCTGTCTAATTCCTCCATTGGGGACCCAGTGATCAGTTCAATGGTTAGCTGCAAGCATCCACCTTTCTATATGTCAGGTGCTGGCAGACTTCTAAGGAAACAACTATATCAGGTTCCTGCCAGCACATACTTCTGTCATCCACAAGAACATCTGCCTTTGGTGACTGCACATGGGATGGATCCACAGGTGGGGCAGTCTCCAGACAGTCTCTCCCCCAGTCTCTATTCCACACTCTGTCTCAGTATTTGTTCCCTGGAGTATTTTGTTATTCCTTCTAAGAAGAACAAAAGCACTCACACTTTTGTCTTAACTTCTTGAGCTTCACATGGTCTGAGAGTTGTATCTTGAGTATTGTGAGCTTTGGGGCTAATATCCAATTATCAGTGAGTTCATACCATGTGTGTTCTTGTGTGATTATTGAGTTACCTACCTCACTGGGGATGATATTTTCTAGTTGCCTTCATTTGCCTAAGAATTTTATGAATTCGTTGTTTTTAATAGCTGAGTAGTACTCCATTGTGTAAATGTACCACATTTTCTGTATCCATTCTACTCTTAAAGAATATCTGACTTCTTTCCAGCTTCTAGATATTATAAATAAGGCTAAAATAAACATAGTGGTGCATGTGTCCTGGTTATAACTTGGAGCATCATTTGGGTATATGCCAAGGAAGAGTATAACTGGGTCCTCAGGTTATACTAATGTCCAGTTTTCTAAGGAATTGCCAGACTGATTTCCAGAGCAATTGTACCAGCTTGCAATCTCACCAACAATAGAGTAGTGTTTCTCTTTCTCCACATTCTCACCAGCATCTGCTGTTACCGGAGTTTGTGATCTTAGCCATTCTGGCTGGTGTGATGTGGAATCTCAAGCCTGTTTTGATTTGCATTCCCTGATTATTAAGGATGTTGAACATTTCTTTAAGTGCTTCTCGGCGATTTGATATTCCTCAGTTGAAAATTCTTTGTTGAGTTCTGTACCCCATTTTAATAGGGGTATCTTATTTTCTGTAGTCTAATTTTTTGAGTTCTTTATATGTTTTTAATATTAGCCCTCTATCAGAGATGTAGGATTGGTAAAGATCTTTTCCCAATCTGTTGGTTGCTGTTTTGTCCTATTGACAGTGTCCCTTGCCTTACAGAAGTTTTACAGTTTTATGAGGTTCTATTTCTTAATATTTGATCTGAGAGCATAAGCCATTGGTGTTCTGTTCAGGAACTTTTCCACTGTTCCTAAGTATTCGAGGGTCTTGCCCACCTTCTCTTAGTTTCAGTGTATCTGGTTTTATATGGAGGTCTTTGATCCACTTGGACTTGAGCTTTGTACATGGACATAAGAATGGAACAATTTGCATTTTTCTACATGATGACTTCCAATTGAACAAGCACCATTTATTGAAAATGCTGTCCTTTATCCACTGGGTATTTTTGCTCCTTTGTCAAAGATCAAGTGACCATGGGTATGCAGGTTCCTTTCTGGGTCTTCAATTCTATTGCATTCATCTTCCTGCCTGTCTCTGTACCAATACCATGTAGTTTTTATCACTATTGTTCTATAGTATAGCTTGGGATCCAGGATGGTGATTCCCCCAGAAGTTGTTTTATTGTTGAGGATAGATTTTGCTATCCTGTGTTTTTTGTTATTCCAAATGATTTTGCAATTGATCTTTCTAATTCTATGAAGAATTGAGTTAGAATTTGGATGAAGATTGCATTGAATCTGTAGATGGCTTTCAGAACTGTGCCAATTTTACTATATTAATGCTGCCAATTCATGAGCCTGGGAGATCTTTTCAACTTTTGAGATCTTCTTTGATTTCTTTCTTCAAGGACTTGAAGTTCTTGTTGTACATGTATATCACTTGCTCGGTTAGATTCACACCAAGGTATTTTATATTATTTGTGACTATTGTGAAGGACTTCTTTTCTCTAATTTCTTTCTCAGCCTTTTTATTATTTAAGTAGAGGAAGGCTATTGATTTGATTGAGATAATTTTATATCCAGCCACCTTCCTGAAGTTGTTTATCAGGTTGAGAAGTTCTCTGGCGGAAGTTTTGTGGTCATTTAAATATACTATCATGTCATCTGCAAATAGTGATATTTTGACTTCTTCTTTTCATATTTGTATCCCTTTTACCTACTTTTATTGTTTGATTGGTATGTCTAGGATTTCAAGTGCTATACTGAATAGGTAGTGATAGAGTGGGCAGCCTTGTTTAGTCCCAGATTTTAATGGTATTATTTCAAGTTTCTCTCCATATAGTTTGATATCGGCTATGGTTTTGTTATATATTGCTTTTTACTATATTTAGGTATGGGCCTTGAATTCCTGATCTTTCCAAGACTTTTAACATAAAGGGATGTTGAATTTTGTCCAATGATTTCTCAGCATCTAATGAGATGATCATGTGGTTTTATTCTTTCAGTTTGTTTATATAGTGGATTACATTGATTGATTTCCATACATTGAACCATTCCTGCATTCCTGGGATAAAGCCCTACTTGATCATGGTGAATGATTGTTTGAATGTGTTCTTGGATTTGGCTTGCAAGAATTTTATTGAGTATTTTTGTATTGATATTCATATGGTAGATTGGTCTGAAGTTCTTTTTCTTTTCTGGATCTTTGTGTGGTTAAGGTATGAGAATAATTGTGGCTTCATAGAACAAATTGAGTAGTGTTCTTTCTGTTTGTATTTTGTGAAATAGTTTAAAGAGAATTGGTATTAGGTCTTCTTTGAAGATCTGATAAAATTCTGCACTAACCATCTAGTCCTGGGCATTTTATTTTTGGTGGGCAGACTTTTAATGTCTGTTACTATTTCTTTAGAGGTTATGGGAATGTTTAGATGGTTTATCTGATCCTGATTTAACTTTGGTACCTGGTCTCTGTCTAGAAAATAGACCATTTCATCTAGGTTTTCCAGTTTTGTTGAGTATAGACTTTTGTAGTAGGATGTAATGATGTTTTGAATCCTTCATTTCTGTTGTTATGTCTCCCTTTTCAGTTCTGATTTTATTAATTTGGATACTGTCTCTGTGCCCTCTGTTTAGTATGCCTAAGGGTTTATCTATCTTGTTGATTTTCTCAAATAACCAGCTTCTGATTTTGTTGATACCTTGTAAAGTTCTTTTTGTTTCTACTTGGTTGATTTTAGCCTTGAGTTTGATTATTCCTTGCTGTCTACTCCTCTTGGATGTATTTGGTTCTTTTTTCTAGAGCTTTCAGCTGTGCTGTCAAGCTGCTGGTGTATGCTCTCTCCAGTCTCTTTTTGTAGGCACTTTGAGCTGTGAGTTTTCCTCTTAGCACTGCTTTCATTTTGTCTCACAAGTTTTGGTATGATGTGTCCTCATTTTCCTTAAATTCTAAAAAGTCTTTAATTTCTTTCTTTATTTCTTCCCTGACCAAGTTATCATTGAGTAGAGCATTGCTCAGTTTCCACATGTATGTGGGCTTATCATTGTTTTTGTCATTACTGAAGAACAGCCTTAATCTGTGGTGATCTAATAGGATGTATGGGATTATTTCAATTTTCTTATATTTGTTGAGGCTTGTTTTGTAACTGACTATATAGTCAGTTCTGGAGAAGGTACCATGAAGTGCTGAGAAAAAGGTATATTATTTTGTTTTAGGATGAAATGTTCTATAGATACTCGTTAAATCCATTTGTTTCATAAATTCTATTAGTATCACTGTGTCTCTGTTTAGTTTCTGTTTCCATGATTGTTGAGAATGGGGTGTTGAAGTCTTCCACTATTATTGTATGAGGTGCAATGTGTGCTTTGAGCTTTAGTAAAGTTTTTTTTTTTTCATGAATATGGGTGCCCTTGCATTTGGAGCATAGATGTTTCAAATTGAGTTCATCTTGGTTGATTTTTCCTTTGATGAGTATGAAGTATCTGTCCTTATCTTTTTTGATATGTTTTGGTTGAAATTCAATTTTATTCAACATTAAAATGGCTACTCCAGCTTGTTTCTGGGTACCATTTGCTTGGAAATTTCTTTTCCAGCCTTTTACTCTGAGGTAGTGTCTGTTTTGTCACTGAGTTCTGTTTCCTGTATGCAGCAAAATGTTGGGTCCTGTTTAGGTATTTAGTCTGTTAGTCTATGTCTTTTTCTGGGGGGAGGGGTGGGTAATTGAGTCAATTGATGCTAAGAGATATAAAGCAAAAATGATTGTTCCTTCCTGTTATTTTTGTTATTAGAGTTGGAATTATATTTGGTTAGCTTTTTATTGTTTTTTTTTGGAAGACTATTACTTTCTTGCATTTTCTAGGTTTGTAGTTGCCCTCCTTTTGTTGGAGTTTTTCATCTATTATCCTTTGGAGGGTTGGATTCGTGGAAAGATATTGTATAAATTTGGTTTTGTCATGGAATATCTTGGTTTCTCCATCTATGGTATTGAGAGTTTTGCTGGGTATAGTGGCCTAGGCTGGCATTTGTGTTCTCTTAGTGTCTGTATGACATCTGTCCAGGATCTTCTGTCTTTTATAGTCTCTGGTGAGAAGTCTGGTGTAATTCTGATAGGTCTGCCTTTGTAACTTACTTGACCGTTTTCCCTTACTACTTTTAATATTCTTTTTTGTGTGCATTTGGTGTTTTGATTATTATGTTACAGGAGGAATTTCTTTTCTGCTATAGTCTATATGGAGTTCTGTAGGCTTCTTGTATGTTCATAGGCATCCCTTTTCTTTAGGCTTGGGAAGTTTTCTTCTATAATTTTGTTGAAGATATTTATTTTCTGACCCTTCAAGTTGGGAATCATCACTTTCTTCTATACCTATTAATCTTAGTTTTGGTCTTCTCATTTTGTCCTGGCTATCCTGGATATTTTGGGTTAAGAGCTTTTTGTATTTTGCATTTTCTTCGACAGCTGTGTCAATGTTTTCTATGGTATCTTCTGCACTTGAGAGTCTCTATTCTATCTCTTGTATTTTGTTCTTAATGCTTGCATTAATGACTCCTGACCTCTTTCCTAAGTTTGTTTTTTTTTTTTTTATCTCCAGTGTAGTCTCCCTTTGTGATTTCTTTATTGTTTCTATTTCCATTTTTGTGTCCTGGATGGGTTTGTTCAATTTCTTCACCTATTTGGTTGTATTTTCTTATAATTCTCCAAGGGAATTTTATGTTTTCCTTTTTAAAGGCTTCTATCTGTTTACCTGTGTTCTCCTCTATTTCTTTGAGAATGTTTTTTATGTCCTTCTTATAGTCCTCTATCATCATCATAAGAAGTGATTTTAAGTCCGAATCTTGCCTTTCCAGTGTGATAGGATATTCAGGAGTTTCTATTGTGGGAGAGCTAGGTTTTGATGATGCCAAGTAATTTTGGTTTCTGTTGCTTATGTTCTTGAGCTTGACTTTCACCATCTGGTTATTTTTAGTGCTACCTTCACTCACTGTCTCTGACTGGAGCCAATACGTCCTGGTATCTTGGTTCTGTCAGAACTTTTCAGAATCCAGCTGTCTCTATGATCCTCTACTCCTGAAATCCTGTTTGTGATAGCTCCTGGGAGTCAGGCTGCTTCTGGGATACTAAAATCCTGGTGTGACCAAGCTCCTAAGATTCTGTGATCCTATGAACCTATGTTCCTCATTGTGTTATAGCTCCTGGGAGTCCAGCTTCCTTTGGGTTTTTTGAGACTGGGTGCAGAGCTTTGATCCTGGGCATGCCAGAGCCCCTGAAAATTCAGCCTCCTCTGGGTTTTGTGGGATTGGCTGCAGAGGTGGTACCCTAGGCTGCTGAGGTCACAGGCACAGACCAGAAGGAACCAGTCCCACTGGCTAAGAGGGTATTCCTGGGTCCTCCCGGGCTCCCAGTTACTCCCTGTTTCGGGTGGGTAGTGTTGCGGCCTCCTCATCTATGATCCTATGTGTGTTGGAGTTCCTGAGAGTCCAGCCTCCTCTGGGTGTTGTGGTATTGTGTGCAGAGCTGGTGCTCAAGGGCTGCCCAGGACACAGTCTCAGACCAGACGGAACAGGATCAAAACTTTTTTTTTTTAAAGAAATATATGCAAAAGCATAGGGAAGACTGCTAAGCTATTATCCTGCATTTGCTTATCTTGCAAGCCCTAGTAAGGTATTAATGCTTTTTAAAATTTGTATTTAATTATCAATTATCTGTCATGATAAGTCCTTGCTTTACATTATCCTCATAAAATATATTTCCACTGCTTAGTACTGTATCATATATTTACATGTATACATATATGTATTCAGAAATCATATATGTGTATACATGCATAAAGATATAGATATGTACATTTAATTATCTGTGAACTAACCATGTAATTCTTGACCATCATCAAAGTTTTATCTTAAAACACAGAAGACAGTATTTCTTCTATGAGTCAATTGCAAAACAAACTCTTGTTCTTTCTATCCTGTGTAATCTAGCATGTAGCTTGATTTCTGATATATTATTACATCAATTATTCTCCAAATTCTATTCAAATAATAGTATTTTAAATCATAGCACTTTGAAATGACTGTGAGTTTTCATTTTTAAATATTAATTTGCTTCTGCAAATTAAAGTTATCTGTCAAACTAAGTCATTCATGTTTTAAAATACCCATTGGTACCACTTTTATGCCCGACGAACATTGTACAATGAGCTCATTTACGTCAAAATAAAGAAGAAAATGTCTTTCCATTCAGCAAGTTTACAGTCAAGATGTAGAGAAAACAACCATAAAATGGCAATATCCTTGATTATATTTTGCTAAGTCTTAGAAAGGAGACGCTCCTCATGGGATGATATAAAATAACAGACATGACTTACTCAAAGTTGAACAAGAGTAGAGAGAGAGAGCTAAGAAAAGCTTCTGTGAAATAATGACTATTGAGATCCTCAGGGTAACTCAGACTTACAAATAAAGAGACTGTTGGGAAAAATGTTTTAGGCAGAAAAAAATGGTAAATTTTGATGGTAAAAATTAAAGTACCCAAGTTTTATTTCTTCTACCATATAGTGGTTAAAATGAAAGGAATTTAGGTATTTCCTATAATATGATCATCAGGGTCTCACCTCGAACTTGTCAGCTTCCTAGTCTTTCCAAACTTTATCAGCTGAGTTCAGCTGAGACGTGGGGGAGCATGGAGTACAGGAGAGAAAACAGATGAGGGTATTGCAGAGGAAACTAGAGGATGCTAAATGGGTGAGTGTGAACAAAGGCCAAAAAGACTATTGTGCTGGTCTACATTTGAGGCAGGATTGATAATATTTCTAGTCTCCAAAACAACAGCTTTGCTGTTCAGATAGCTGTGAGGCCTGTTAGGTTTGATCCTTACAGAGGGTTGCAATGAGATATCTGTTCTTATTCAGAAACCTTCCTCTTACACAATAATTTTGTATAAAATAGGCCTTTAGGGTTGGATTCAAATGATTTATTTATGACCTTTTTTTGGTAGCTCAAGATGGCCCATCTCCTTCTATGCCTTGTGAGATGGCTCAAGCCCCATTCTATGAAAGACTAACTAGAACCCCACATTTTTGGTCCTCATTTTTAATGGCTGTTGAATTCAATGAGGGCGTCTTCTCTCAATATCCTCTGAGTATGTTTAACACCAAACAACAAAATTGATGCTTATTCTCATAGATGTGGATAAAGAAAAAAGAAATGAATGAAATTATAGTCAGAGCACCAGAACATTTATATTCTAGGTATTTTGAAGACAGAATAACTGGAATATATAATGTATATTTTGTATAGTTGAGATCTGATTTAGAGCCTCTTGCCTGGTAGGTAGTTATTGTGCCACTGGGCTACATCCTCACCCCTGTGATAGTAAATATTTTAGATGAATTGTTTTAATTAAATTAATTAATTAAAATTATAATCAATTAAATTAATATTTAAAACTTTCCTTGGTATTAGGCTTCTCATTTCTTTCCATTTTTTGCTATTTTTAGAGTTAGTTTTAATTTGATAATAATTTTTCTTTCTTTCCTTTTTAAATGTATATGGGTGCTTTGTCTGTATGTCTGTGTGAGGGTATCAACTCTCCAGAAATGAGAATTACAGACAGTTGTACGCTACCATGTGGGTGCTGGAAAGTGAACTGGGGTCCTTTGGGAGAGCACCCAGTAGTCTTAACAACTGAGCCATCTCTGCAGCCTTGGGTTTGTTTGTTTGTTTGTTTGTTTGTTTTCAGTGCTGAAGATTGGAAGTAAAACATAGAAACTGGGCAACTGTTCTATAACTGAGCTACTTTCTCTCAATTTTTTAAAAAATTTATTTCCCTTTTTATATGAGTGTTTTACTTACAAGTATGTAAGTCCCAGCATACAGTGCCCACAGGGGCCTTGATAACCTGTAGTAGTAATTCCTGGAATTGAAGTTATAGGTTGATGGCTATAAGCCACATGTGAGTATGAAAACTGATTTGGCTCTTTTTCTGAGAAACTAGAACCCTTAACAGCTTAAGGTATGTCTACAACTATCATTTCATTTCATTTTATTGTTTTAAATACCTTTAATTTTTTATGGTCCAGTAGTTATTCCCCCTCCCATTGTGCCCTCCAAGAGTTCCCCATATCATTTCTCCTCCCCAGTCTCCAAGAGTTTGTCCCCACCCACCCCAACCCCCACTCTGCCAGCCCTCCCCACTACATGGGGCCTCAAGTCTCTTTAGGGTTAGGTGTATCTTCTCTCAGGGAGGTCAGATCAGGCAATCTTCTGATGTATATGTGTCAGGGGCCTCATATCTGTGTATGCTGTCTGGTTGGCTCCTCAGTGTCTGATACATCTAAAGGGTTCAGGCTATTTGAGACTGCTGGTTTTCCTATGGGGTCTCCCTTGTCCTCAGCTTCTTCCAGCCTTTCCTTAATTCAACCACAGGGTTCCTCAGCTTATGTCCATTGGTTGAGTAAGTCTCTGAGTCTGACTGGTTCAGCTTCTTGTTGGCCCTCTAAGAGGGCAGCCATGCTAGATTACTGTCTGCAGAGTATACCATACCATCAGTAATAGGCCTTGGAGCTTCCCTTTGAGATGGATCCCAATATGGGTCTGTCAATGGACAGGAGCTCATTTCCCTCTGTCTTTTCTCCATTTTTGTCCCTGCAGTTCATTTAAAAAGGGACAATTCTGGAGCAGAGTTTTTGACTGTGGGATGACAACCCCATCTCTTTATTAATGCCCTGCCTTTCTACTGGAGGTAGATTCTACAAGTTCCCTCTCCTCACTGTTGGGTATTCCATCTAAGGTCCCTCCCTCTGAGACCTGAGCATCTATTACCTCCCAGGTCTCTGGTACATTTTAGAGGGTCTCCCCACCTTCTACCTCCAGAGGTTGCCTGTTTCCATTCTTCCTGCTGGCCCTCCAGGGCTTCACTCCCATTCCTCCCTCCGCCCCCACCCCCAATACCAGGTCATGCTCTCCTTTTTCCCTCCCTGTCCCCTCTCCGATATAGGTTCCTTTCCTCTGCCCCCCCCCATCCATGTGACTGATTTTTTCCCTCCCAAGTGGGATTGAACCATACTAACTTGGGCCCTTTACTTTTGGCTTGTTAACCTTCTTGAAGTCTGTGGATTTTATCTTCAGTATTCTGTACATTTTTGGCCAATATACACTTTTTAGTGGGTACATACCATGCAGGTCCTTTTGGGTCTAAGTTACCTCACTCAGGATGATATTGAACTTGTGGTGGAATCACCATCATTGACCTCAAGCTATACTACAGAGCAATAGTGATAAAAAATTGCATGGTATTGGTACAGAGTTGGACAGGTTGATCAATGGAATAGAATTAAAGACACAGAACCAAAACTACACACTTATGGATACTTGATCTTTGAAAAAGAAGCCAAAAATATACAGTGGACAAAAGAAAGTATCTTCAATAAATGATGCTGGTCTAACTGGCAGTCTATATGTAGAAAAATGGAAATAGATCTATATTTTTCACCTTGCATAAAGCTCAAGTCCAAGTGGATCAAGAACCTCAACATAAAACACTAAATCTAATAAAAGAGAAAGACAGAAAGATCCTCAAACTTATTGGCACAGGGAAAAATCTCCTAAACAGAACTCCAATGGCTCATCCTCTAAGATCAAGAACTGAGAAATGGGACCTCATGAAACCAGAAAGCTTCTGTAAGGCAAAAGACATAATCAATAGGACAAATCGGCAATCTACAGATTGGGAAAACAATCTTTACTAACCCACATCTAATAGAGGGCTAATATCCAAAATATATAAAGAACTCCTTTTTAAATTTTGTGAGGAGTTGCTTTCACCTGTCAATGTCTGTGACCTAAGCATCTTGAGAAGCTGAAATTTTAGGCTTGCTCATATTCTCATTTTTGTATTTTAAAGTTTGCATAATTTAGAAAATGTTTACATCTTTAAATCAATTGCCATGCGTTGGTGCTAGAGTATTGGAAAACAAAATTAAAATAAGTATGCCATGTGCTTTCTGTCAGTATAAAATTCTATAAATATTTAACTTTTGTCAACAGATGTTATATGTCTTTTTCTACACATCTATACTCTGGTGGATATCAACTGAGTGTCCTATAATTAACTCAATTCATTTCACTTTTCTCTAAATTTGGTTTTGAGTATAGCCATAACCAGCTGAGCTATTTCTCCAGTTCTTATTTGACTTCCTATGCCTGAAATTACAGTCATATCTTATATTAAAAGTTTCAGTCCCACAAGATTGTCTCTTTAGATGTCAATTATAAACCCAGGCTGGCTATATATTGGGGCCTTCTATGATCCCTTTGCTCAAGTTTAAAGGCATTTTTGACTACATCATAGAAATCAAGAGAATGATTTGTTTACTATTACCCTTTTATTGCAGTAAGTTACAACCAAGGGCTATTCAGGTGGAAAAGATGCACAGAGAAAGAACATGAGACAAACGCTATAAGACTTCCACATTCTATTATGAAGTGGCATTTTCTTATTAACTTCATGTGTTCTACAGCTCTTTCTTTTTGAATTTTCATAGGCTTTCTTACACAGTTTCAAATGAGTATAACATCATCCATATGTAATAGACCTAACCATTATATATCTACTTATGTAGTTGTCTACCTATGTAGTTGCGGGGTTGGTGATGAAAATTCCAATAATTTTCATAAGGATTATGGTTAACCTGTTAACTATGTCTTCTCAGCCAATAGATTTCATTAGCACACCAAACAGTATTTGTCACTTCCAAAGTTCTAAAGGTTTCAAGAGATACAGGTCACAAATGGAAAGGAGATGAAATTCATTCTTCTTAGAAATCACATTATATCTCTCAGTAAACATCTTATAATATTTTAGAAATAGTTAATAACACTTTACAATTATTGGCATTTTAAAACAAAATATCTATCTTAAAAATACAACTGCCATCAACTTCCATTAAGACACAAGAGAAAATAATAAGCCAAATATGAGCCCAAACAATATTATTAACCAAAAATTTAAGTGCATAATAAATTTTCTTGTTTTATTTTCTGTTATTCAAAAGAAACTAGGGAATGAAACCTGATAAAAATATAATGTAATCATGAGAACTATGTCAAAGTGAGAAAAACTGTATTCCTCCTTTCTACCATTCCTGTGATAATCTTACATTTTACTTGTAATATACCACAAGAGAGAAGGAAGAAGATGTGTTAGTTTAGTTGAGGCGCAGTTTAATCAGTGTTTTTCTGGGCAAAGAAACTTACTATCTGATCTCTACAAGCTCCAACCTCCATTGTCAGCATCTCTCCCCCAACCAGCCCATTATAGCAGATCCACTGTCTCTTTCTGGAAATGTGCTTCTTTGTTTGGTAATCTATTGATGCATTAAATGGAGAAATGTTTCTTTCTTGGAACAAGATTTATGCCTTTGAATTGTCTTAGAATATTTTACTGTAGGTTTGTGACTGGATACTAAGTATCTGTATATTTCATCTTTTTGTTCTCTTTGACCTGAGTCATCTTGTCTTTATCATTTTCTACCAGAAGAAGGAATGTTGCATTTGCACATTCCAATTAGTAATACTCATCTAATGTATACCCCTATTCTTTTTAATCACTCAAGAGATTCTCATTGAATTCTTTAGCATGATAGCCAAGAACCTTCAAATGAACTGAAGTGCTTATTTGAAGTAACACTAGATTATTGCTCTCAACTAATAATGCAAATGCAATATTCCTTCTAGTGGAAAATGATAAAGACAAGATGACTCATATCAAATAGAACAAAAAGATGAAATATTCATGTACTTATTATCCAATCACAAACCTACAGTGAAATATTCTAATACAATTCAAACACATAAATCTTATTTTTCCAGAATTCCAAAATAAGATCTTTGAGTTTGAAGCATCAAATGCTACAAAAATAATCTCACTATATTATATGTGGAAGTAAAATGATAGACTTAGAAATTCAGAAGAATATACAATGTTTTACTACTGACTGTAGCAATTTAAATATAATTGTCAGATATGCTTGTAGGATGACACAGAGGGCAAAGAGGGTTGCTGCGCAGCTGGAGCACACATTAATAGTAGAAATAAAGAACTCATTATTTGTCATAAAGGCTTACTTATTCATGACAGTTTGTACTGAACAGAGACTGCAATTTTATATTACTTTATAATAAGCAGACAGAAGATCAAAGTCAGGGGTAAAGGGCTAATTATTGATAGTAGATGGAAGATTCATATTTTTATTATGGATTTTGTGGAAACTTTATACCAACACTAGCTCATTGGGGCAATAAGCAGTATGGGTCATGAGCACCTATATGGTGGATGAATTACAAAATCACACAAGACTTGGAAGACTCAATACTCTCTGAGAAAGTACACACCACACAACCTGCTGTTTTTCTGAGACAATATATTATATCATTCTTAAGGCTCTCTTTATGCAAATATAATCCTCCCCATGGTCTAGGTAGAGTAATTTAGACCTTGAATTTCTGAACACCCAGGGAGACCGTGCAGAGGTTGAAACAACAGTTCTTCTCTCAACAAATTGCTAAAGAAATGTTCCCTTTGTTTCTAGTTGGACATTTACCACTGTACAATCAGAGAATACTTTGGTAACTGGGTAAAGGGAAATAAAAGTTACAGACAGGTTAGGAGAATCACATAGAGAAAAGAAATACCATAAGATAGAATTATTGTAAAATTTCAAGTTTCATGTTTAAAACAAGACCTTTCTCTTTGAGGGTAGTCATCACATTTGAATTACCCTTCCCATGGGTAAAATCTAGTCTATGGTATTTTTCTTTTCCTTTCTTTGCTTTTGGTGTTAGATTGGTTTGCTAGAATATGGAATATTTGTTAAGCTATTATTCAACTACTTTCTAAATACCTTGATGCGGTACCCTGACAATTTGGCACTTCTGGAATATCGACTTCCAATCTATATGTTAAATATGTGTTATATGGTGTAAAAGTTCAATTTTCATTGGCAGAATTGAAGTAGATACATTACACTACAGAAATGACTAACTTATTTAAATGACCATTTTGCTTGTTGTATGTTATAATGAACATGTACAAGCATACAGGTTATCATCTATTGTTTTATATTTCTGAAAGTTTTGTTTCATGTCTAATTCTAAAGTCTTCATAGAATTGAATGAAATATACCTTTGGAACTTAAAATTATTCATAGGAATTTAAATATATCAGGGTAATCTTTTCCTTTCTGATATTATTCTATATCTACATTAACAGTGTTAAGGCTAGCCACATACTGAAAGTCATGTGTCAGTGTGATTTCAGGTTCTTCTTCCTCTTCCATGGAATTTATATATTTGTATAGTATAAATTTCATTTTAATATTTTTTGCCATTTTTATATCAGCAGGAATATATAGTATATTCAGAATAATGTGTTTATCACTCTGATTCCAAGGACTAAAATTACAACATATGGGAAAACTCATAACTTTTTTTGAAACAGATACATTTCTTAATTGTCAAGGTCTTTCTTCTATTTAGCATATATATCATAAATAATATATAATGTACATATTACATATAATTGAAAAATTAACAAAAGAAGAATTTTTGTCTAGTAAAGAACCAAAGGAAATAGTTATTAAAATATCATATTAATTATAGGGCTCTAAACAAATTGTCTAAAGATAAAATTAAGATGATACATAGTATCGTGATTTTCTTAATTAGATTTCCACTTCCATGTCTATCCAGAATTTATTTACATGTACAACATACAAAAGAGATGACAATTTACAGCACTGATTTTATAATAATGAAACCAATGCAAATGCCATGCTTTGAGACTGCCTTATCATGAAGCTCAGGCTGGGCTCAAGTTTATGAACCATAGCTCCCCAAGGGCTAGAATTAAACATATGCACATTGTCCCTACCTTGAATGTTGCATCTTTAAAATTTGAAAAGTAATACATTAGTTTTGTGAATAATTCAAGTGATTTATTTTGCCCAGATTCATAGCAAATCATTTAAAGTCACATTTACTAGACACAATACCTTGCCTTTTCAAAATGATTCTTAGTAGAATTGTAATGTTTTTCCAATTCTTCCTGATTTGATGGTCACCTCTCACTTAATGAGAATTATTTTCTGAAAATGAACTACTGTATAACTTTTACCTTATTAAGTATTCAATGTGGCTACATACACTTATTAAGACACAAAGCATTTACTTAGCTAGCTCAAATAACTCCAGTAATTATTCCAGTAATTAAGTGCTACAAAGGTTAATGTGCATAATTGCTTGAGGCTTTGAAATTTTCTTCTCTATTTTGGAATGTTTACAAAGTGAAACAACATAACATTTAAAAATCCATGTTTTTTCATTGTTGAGGATAAAAGAGCCTTATTTGTTTTCGTTTGGTTACTGCATTAATAATAGAAATGATTTCTAGTATGTTAAAGTTTCACCTCCATTAATATCCCCAACTAATCTGCTGCATTGTGTCCTATTATATTACACACATGTATTATCTCATGTATTTTAATGAAGAGAGTCATTTTCTCTGAAATATGGAAAGTAATTTCAACTTTGTGAGCTTCAGTTGCAACATCTCTTAAGTGGAAATTGTTATGTCTAATTTATAGTGTTGTTTTAAGTCTGTAATGAGTTCTTGTGTAAAAATAACCATTACTTCTTACCTATTTACTGATCCAAGTGTGTGTATAGGCTAGAGTTCAAGCAAACAATGTATTGTGGATGACCTTAAGAGACAGTGATCTGAATGACAGAAATATCTAGAAGTTAGGCTATAACTACACATAGAAAGACTATGGAGAACACACTGTGAGACCACAAAACAGCCCCCACGTGTTCCTCACTGAGAAATGACCTGCAAATACACAGGATTAAACTACCCAAGGCTTAATATTGTGCTGCTGTGGGATTGTAACAGTAGAGGTCCCCCAGTGCTCTTGGAATTTGGAGTTTTCACACAACCATAAAAGAAAAGATTTATTTAAAGCCATGATGATGTGACAAGTGACTAGTGGGAAACTGAGCACTTGTATTCTAGGAGGAAGGGCTTTGCTCCAAAGCAGAGAGCAGCTGTTTTGATTTGATGGAACAGTAGTAAACTGTGTAGGTTTTATGGACTATAGATTGCTCTCACTCTTCCTTTAATTTTTTAACTTCTTTATCTCCTTTTTTAGATGTTTTAAAAATAATTTTATTAATCTATTGAGAAATTTGTACATTTTAAAAATAATATTCACCCTCTTTCAACTACTCCGAAATCTACTCCCTCTTTGGAACTGTCTTAGTTAGGGTTTTACTGCAGTGAAGAGACACCATGATAATGGCAATTCTTATAAAAGGAAACATTTAATTGGGGATGGCTGTTTCAGAGGTTCAGTCCATTATCATGGCAGAAATGTTGCTGCCCTCTCCACTCCATGCTTGGCGGCCACTGTTTTCCGGCCCAAGCTGGTCTGCGGGTCAGGGTCTAGCGAGAGAGAGAGAGTGGGGATACAGGGGAAGAGACTTGAAGAATGGAGACAAGACAGAGGTTCTGATCAAGTCTCAAGTCTCGTTTATTGTGTCTCTCTCTCCTTTATTGTCTCTCTCATTGTCTCCAGTATTCTCTTCATTGAAGGGAAATCTGGGGTATTTATAGGCTTTTGCCACGTGCCTTGCAGGTGTGGATATGAAGTAAGCCTTACAGGCATCTATAGCGTGGATAGCACGTGCACTGTGCCCTTACAGGCGTGGCTACCACGTGCACCTTACAGGCATGTATGGCGTGGATAGCTCGTGGACAGCACGTGAACCGCATGCCTTGCAGGCGTGAATACCACGTGCGCCTTGCAGCTGGGGACAGTAAACAGCAAAACAAAATATGTGGGATATCAGAGTGTGCTTCAGCTGTTGTAGGCTGTTGAAAACCAAGTCTCACATCAGGGTATATGGCTTGAGATGGCTGCAAAGCTGATAGCCACTTTCTGCTAAAAGTCTGGCTCCCAACACAGAAAGTGTGGCAGTTTCTAGCCAGACATGGTGCTAGAGATGGAGCTGAGAGTGCTACATCTTGATCTACAGGCAGGAAAAGGACATTGTCCTCTGTAGGTAAGGAGGAGGCTTTCATTCCAAACTGGGCAGAGCTTGAGCATAGGACCTCAAAACCCACTCCCCAAGTTACACACGTATCTTCTAGCAAGGCAGCAACTACTTAATATTGCCACAGGTCCTAATAGTGCCACTCATTGGGCCAAGAATATTAAAATCACCACAGGTACCCACCCAACATTATGTCATATTTTTATTTTTAATACTCATAGAGTCCAATTTGTGCTGCTCATCTCTGCCCATATGACCATCCACTGGAAAGTTTTCTATTTTCTCTTTCTTTCACTTTTTCTTCCTTCCTTCCTTCCTTCCTTCCTTCCTTCCTTCCTTCCTTCCTTCCTTCCTTTCCTTCCTTTCCTTTCCTTCCTTCTTTCCATCCTTCCTTTCTCCCTTCCTTTTGTTTTTGAGACAGGATCTCTATATGTAGGTCAGGCTGGCCTCCAACTAAGAGAGATTGTTCTGCCATTGCCCATAGTTATGATGACCTGGGATTAAAAGCAAGTACCACCATGCCCAGATGAATGGAATATAGTCAGTTTACCAGGGACTACACACTTTTTAAATTTTAATTAAAATATAATTATATGATTCACCACTCCTTTCAATTCCTCCTATATTTTACCTCATCCATCACAAATCTATGGCCTTTTTTCTTTGATTATTATTACTACACATATCACACATAAGTATATAAGTATAATCCATTGAGTCTGTTTAGTTTCAGGGCTGACAACTTGATGTGGGATAGCAATTTATGGGAAAACTCTCTGGGAAAAATTACTTTTCCCTCTCTCAGCAGTCATGCATTGACTCTTGTTCTTTGCCTAGGGGTGGGGACCCATGAGATTTCCCCCCTTCAGTCTTAGCATGACTATTAGTATCACCATTGTTCAGATGTTGTTTGAGCAGCCATATGGTTGAAGTATCATGAAGAAAATTACCCTGTTATTTTTAGGAGAGACAAACTCACAACACATCCTGATCCTCTGGCTCCTACAGTCTTCCTTCTCCCTCCTTCTACAATGTTCCTTTAAGTGTGGAGACTGTGTGTTTATGTAGCTATTGGGCCTGGGTACTACATAATCAGTTGCTTTCTGCATGTTGACCATCTGTAGGTTTTGTAATGGTCTCCCAAGTTTCTTTGAGGAATGTTAGAGCTTTATTTATCTGTGGGAATAAGGAAAATATTTAGAATACAGATGAGAATTCTAATGATTTAAGAAAATAGGAGTTGTGGGCTTTTTCCTAAGATTTATATTTTACAAGCCCAGAAAGTTGGCTAGATTTCAATCCCCAACCATGCCTCTCCTCATGATGAGTGGACCTTTCATGTTTGTTGGTTACCACAAAGATAAAAGTTTCAACATTTTACCTTTAGGGATATCTTGCTTCAATTGTCATAGGTATCACAGGCATAGAGGACTATGCCTTCTTTGGTAGCTTACATAGCACCTTCTAATACTATAAAAGGTAAGTAAGTCCTCAGGAAGTAGGCTTTCAGGTCAGATCCAGCTTGGATCTCCAAGTTCTGTATCCAAAGTGTGTGGTTTCCTCAGCGATATACTGTGATACATATTCCTGGCTATCAACTTGACAACATCTGAAATCAATTAATGTGCATATTTCAAAACACACCTGTAAAGGATTTTCTTGATTGGATTATTTGAGGTGAGACAACCTACTCTGATTTTGGGCTATACTTTCTGTGGCAACCTTCAAAATTGGATATGGAGAAAGGAATCTTTAGCTTTTCTGCCTGCTTGCCTACACTCTCAGTAGCCAATTTATCATGTGGCAGAGTTTTTCTTCTCTGGTGTTAAGATCTACTTCCAAACTCCAATGTTTCTCTAGAAATCCCCTAGGATTTCACCGTCAGATAGTTAATTCCGAGAAATCCTGTCTTGTAGACCGAACAACTATTGGACACTTTGGCCTTCTTTTTTTTTCCTTTCAAGAGATGGCCATTGTTGAACTACACAGATCATAGCCCATAAGCTATTCTAATAAATCACATGCATTCACATACACACACAAACACATACACACACATACATACATACATACACACAAACACACATACACACACACACAAACACACACTATACCCATTCACCTCATTTAGAAAACTGATCAATACAGAAATCCACATTAATCTTCGGGGAGGCAGACAGGTGCAACACAATAGACTTATGTTGTTTTGGGAATTTGTGCAAATACCCTGTCCAATAACTTGGAATGTAATTTCTCATACTGGGCACTGGGGTTTCTGAAAAGTAGTCTATGATTTCTTTGAGAAGCAGTATTTCCCCAAGTGGCACAATTTCTTTGAAAATATGTATATTCATATATTTATAGTTACTATGGTAATTTTAATTAAATAGAAATAATGTGACCACCTATGACTTTTTCAAATATCTTAGTGTTATTTATTCCTCCTCCCTATCATTCTGTGTTGACCCATCTGTCCTCACCAATTAGACTTGCCCACCATTTTCTCCATTACATTTTTCTTCTCACTTCTTGTCGCGAACCCCCCACGCTTGGGCACCAAACTGTTGCGCTTACTGGAGCCTGATGTTGGACGCCAAACTGTTGCAGCCCGTACTGCCCGTTCCGGTCCGAGGGTCAGGGTCTAGCGAGAGAGAGAGTGGGGATAAAGGGGAAGAGACTCGAAGAATGGAGACAAGACAGAGATTCTGATCAAGTCTCGTTTATTGAAGGGAATTCTGAGCTATTTATAGGCTTTTGTCACATGCCTTGTAGGCGCGTGGATACCACGTGCCTTGCAGGTGTTGATATGACATAAGCCTTACAGGCGTCTATAGCGTGGACAGCACGTGCACCGCAATGCCTTGCAGACGTGGATAGCACGTGTGCCTTACAGGCATGTATGGCGTAGATAGCATGTGGACAGCACGTGAACTGCAATACCTTGCAGGCGTGGCCACCACGTGCACCTTGCAGCTGGGGCCAGTAAACAGCAACACAAAATATGTGGGGTATCAGAGTGTGCTTTAGCTGTTGTAGGCTATTGAAAACCAAATCTTTCGTTAGGGTATATGGTTCCAGATGGTTGCAAAGTTGATCTAGCCGCTTTCTGCTAAAGTCGGCTCCCAACAGGTCCCCCCTTTTAAATTTTTTTTCAAAGGGAAGGATGGGAAAACTTACGGAAACCGTGCCTGTCCTAGGTTGGAACAAAGGACCCCAGCCTCCCTTTCCCGTCCTTGGATACTCAACAGCCATTGGTTGAGCTCCTGTCTTAGGATGGTGAGGCCTCCCTTCTTTTAGGGGCAAGGGTCTCGGTATGCTCTCTTACCCGTCACTGACTATCCGGCTTAGCGCGTAAGTTAGGGGTTAATCCTCATCAGTCTTGATGACAGAGGTTTCAGAGTCCCCTACTTCCAGCCTGTAATAGTGGACCTGTATGGGTTTCATTTGTATAGTATCTCGTACAAAAGCCATCAGTTTGTTGAACCTTATTAACCCAAGAGACAAGAGACTTAGCAATGCCTGAACAGTCAGTATAAAAGCAACACTCTTTTTTAAGGGTAACACATAATAACTCCCTCTATCAGAGGAGTAAAAAGTGTAAGCCTCTTCTATTCTGTTTATAAATGTCTTATATCAGAATCTAAATCTATATAAATATAAAACTGATCATAGCTTTGATCTAAAGAAAACTAAGGAAATCCCTGTTCCTGCTCTAGTCAATCTCAAACCCAAAAAACAACTATAGTAACTGTGGTAGTAGGTTTTCTCCTAATCTAAATTCCCACTAAATCTAAAACAATCTAGTTCCCCACTAAATCATAAGTCAGGGAATCAAGAGTCCAATAGAGCCACCCTGGAGATATGGGTGGTGATGTCTTCTTCAGCACTGATAACTTCCCAAGTCAGGTTTACTCGTTGATCTGTTCCAATTTGAAGGCAATTGTGAAGCATCTTTATGTTTCCTGTGAAGAAAAAATACGCTTCTCAGGGGGTTTCTCCTCCCTGGATTTGTTATTGTTGTCTATTTGTTTAATCAGTCTCTCTGGCAGCCAACGTGCAGCATCTGCAGTTTGGGAATATATGCAAACAGAACCTCTTCCCCAGATAAGCACTGGGTCTGGCCCATTCCAGGTTCCAGTTAATGGGTCTTTCCAGAGGACTGTTGCAAAATTTTTTTTTTGTATCAGGATGCCAGAATCTATCTGCAGCAGATTTTCCTTCAGAATCCAAATTTAAAAAATTTAAAATGAAGAGTGCATGATGAAGGATATTTCTGGGGGATCCCTTGGTAGGGTACCATTCTCCCTTTTTAATTTTTTTTAAATTGACATTTAATGGTTTGATGTGCCCTTTCTACTATACCTTGGCCCTGTGGATTATATGGAATATCCGTTTTATGTAGTATTTCCAATCTTTCACAAAATTGGTGGAAACTGGAGCTTGTATAACCTGGGCCATTGTCAGTTTTTATCTGTTTAGGCACACCCATTACAGCGATTGTAGCAAGCATATGAGCAATCACATGCTTGCTTGTTTCTCCAGTTTGTAATGTTGCATAGATGAAACCACTGTATGTGTCTACACATACATGTATATATTTTTGCTTGTCAAATTCATTATAATGAGTAACATCCATTTGCCAGATACTGTTTGGTATCAGTCCCTTTGGATTTACACCCAAATGAGGAATTGGTAAAAGTTTAACACATGATTGACATTGTTTGACAATTTGTCTAGCTTGTTCTCTGGTAATTTTAAACATAACTCTTAAGGTTTTAGAATTAAGGTGATGTAACTCATGAGCCTTTATGGCCTGATCCAAATTAGATTTTTGATCTGATAAAGTCACTGCAGCTATTCGAGTAGCTAGGTCTGCCTTGGTATTTCCTTCAGAGAGAGGACCTGGTAGCCCAGTGTGGGCTCTCAGGTGTCTTATAAAGAATTTACACTTTCTCCTCAAAATTAATTGTTGGCACTGTAAAAACAAATCAGCTGTTTCTGAGGAATGTTTTATCTGTGCAGCAGTTTCTAGCAGAGGGATAGACTGAGCTATATATGAGCTATCTGTATAAATGTTAATGGGTTGATTTGGAAATGCTTGAAACACAGCAATAACAGCATGTAATTCAACCAATTGAGCTGACACAGATGATGTAGCAAAGGAGATTACTTGATCTTTAAAGGCATAAGCAGCTGTTCCTGATGAGGAACCATCAGTGAAAACTAGCAATGTTTCCTTGATAGGTTCATGTGCAGTACGAGATGGAAAAACAAATTCATGATGATTACAAAACTGAACCAATTTATCTGGTGGATAATGATTATCTATCTGACCAGCAAATGAGGCACATGCAATAGGCCAGACTTCAGAATTCTGCATAAGCCAATCAACCTGATGCCTTGTATAAGGTTGTACTATGACATCAGGATCTTTTCCAAAATATTTTTGACTGTTATCTCTGTCTAACATAATCATATCTGCTACAGCTGCATAGTATGGATTAAGAACCTTCTTGGGGGATGAGGGAAGATGAACCCATAATATGGGTGCAGTTTGCCAAAAAACTGCAGTAGGAGTCAGTTTAGTGTTAAAAATAAGAAAATATAAAGGCTTAGAATAATTAATATGAGTTACAAATTGGGATGAAATAGCATTCTCTACCTTCTGTAAGGCTTTTCTACCCTCCTCTGTTAGAGCCCTGCCAGATTTAGGGTCAGGATCTCCCTTGAGAATATCAAACAGAGGCTTCAATTCTCCTGTTGTAAGTTTCAAATATGGTCTTAGCCAATTAATGTCTCCCAGTAGTTTTTGAAAATCATTAAGTGTCTTAAGGGAATCAGTCCTCAGTGTGGCTTTACTATTAATAATACTTGGACCATTAATCTGAAATCTTAAATAGGTATATGGGTCTTGTAATTGCACCTTTTCTGGTGCTATTTGTAACCCTGCAGTCTGTAAAGCTGTTCTAAGATCATCAAAGCACTGGAGTACCTGTTTTCCATCTTTTCCAGCTATCAAAATATCATCCATGAAATGAATCATGTAAATTTGTTTCCACATAGTTCTAACACCCTCTATGGCAGAAGCCACAAACTTTTGGCACAAGGTAGGACTGTTAGCCATACCCTGAGGCAATACCTTCCATTGATATCTTTTCATAGGTTCTCTAAAGTTTATAGAGGGAATACTGAAAGCAAAACGTTTTCTATCATTAGGATGTAAGGGGATAGTAAAAAAACAGTCTTTTAAATCTATAACTATTTTAAAATAACCTAAAGGTATGGCCACCGGTGTGGGCAGCCCAGGTTGTAAGGCTCCCATTTTAATTATGGTTGCATTAACAGCCCTCAAGTCTTGCAACAATCTCCACTTTCCTGATTTTTTCTTAATGACAAATATTGGGGTGTTCCAGGGAGAGTTACTCTCTTCCAAATGCCCTGCCTGTAATTGCTCCTGCACTAGCAACTGGGCAGCTTGTAATTTTTCGGTGGTTAGGGACCACTGATCCACCCAGACGGGTGAGTCCCCTTTCCAGGTGATGGGATCCGCACAACGTCCTAGGGGTGCAGCTGAATCAGTAGCCCCCATCAAAAATACCCCAAGCCTCTTCTTTCATTGTTACCATAAACTTCAGTAGGATGAATAATTTCATCTTCACCTTTTCCTAATCCTTTGTCTGGGGAAAGCTCAGAGTTTACCATTTGAGCCATGATTACTTCATTAGGGCTGCACATAATCAATCCCAACTGGGATAACAGATCTCTGCCCCAGAGATTAATGGGAAGGCCTGAGATGACATAGGGTTGTATATTTCCTGTATTTCCTTCTTTATCTTTCCACGTTAGCACCTTAGAGCTTTGTAGTGGATTTTGACTTTGGCCAATACCCCTTAAATTGGTTAAGGTTGGGGTCAGAGGCCAGGTAGGAGGCCAATCACTTTGTTTTAGGATAGTCACATCAGCTCCTGTGTCAACCAAGCCTTGGAATGCCTTTCCATCTAGCCAGATTGTCATCATAGGTTTTTGTTTAACTATAGGCTGTACCAAGTATGTATCAGAGGAACCAAAACTTTGATCCCCTCTTTTAGGATTCTTATATTTGTGATTAGTAGAGTACAATGGAAGTAATAATAGTTGAGCTATCCTCTTTCCTGTAGGAATGGTGACTATGTTCTGAATTGCCTGCGCCATTACCTTAATCTCACCCTGATAATCATTATCTATAACTCTAGGAAAAATTTGTAATCCCTGCATAGTAGTACTGCTTCTTCCCACTATCAGGCCAAACACATTTGGATAGAGTGGTCCAAACACTCCAGTGGGTAAAGCCTGAGGTCCCATTTCTGGGGTTAATACTGTGTGGGTGGCAGAACTGAGGTCCAGTCCTGCGCTTCCTGGTGTTGCTCGACTAAGTTCAGAAAGGGATTGGTATTTGCTGGTAGGACACTGACTGCTCCATAAGCCTGTTTTGGCTTGTGTCGGTTCGGGGCCTGGAGCTGGCCCCTGTTCCCGTTTCCCTGATCATAGAAAAGGGTGTTACCTTGTGCGTCTCTTTTAGACATACAATGACTAGCCCAATGCCTTCCACGTTTGCAACTTGGGCAGAGCCCAGGCTGTTTTCTGGGCTGTCTCTGGCTTAACTCATTTTCTACTTTGCAATCTCTTGCAAAGTGTCCAGGCTTATCACATTTAAAACATGCCTTTCTGTCTTTATTTGCCAAAAAATCTCTTACAGATTTTCCTTGCATAGCAGCTGCCATAGCTAAGCCCTGTTGATAAGAGGGACCTATGTCAGAACAGAGTCTGATATATCCCGTAAGGTCTGTCTTTTTCCTATAAGGTCTAATGGCCGCTTGGCAGGCAGGATTAGCATTTTCATATGCAAGTTGTTTCACATAATCTACACCTGCCTCTGCATTGTCAAAAATCCTCCCTGCTGTTGTCATTAATCGATGAACAAAGTCAGAAAATTGTTCATCAGGCCCTTGCCTGACTGCTGTTAAAGATGCACCAGGGTCTCCCTTTACCGGGAGTTTATGCCAAGCCTTCATGGCTGCATTTTGAATTTGAGCATATAAACCTGGGTCATATTGCATCTGGTTATCACTAGAAGCAAATTGCCCTTCTCCTACTAAGGCATCAAAGGACCAACCATTGCCTGCCTGAATGTTTCTCCTAGCTGTCTCTTTACAATTCTCATGATACTCTGATTTCCAAATAAGATAGTCTCCACCACTAAGAACTGCCCTCACTAACATATTCCAATCACTAGGAGTTAGCCACTCCTCTGCAACAGATTCTAAAATTGCAAGAGTAAAGGGAGCAGTGGCACCATATTGAGATACAGCATTTTTAAATTCTTTAATAATTTGAAAATTAAACCCCGTGTGATGTCTCCAAGCAACCCCTTGAGCGTCTCTGGTCTCTGATACAGGGAAAGCCTTAGCGTCTCCCTCCTCTGGCTGATCTGTAGCTGAACTAAAGCTAGAGGATAGGGACTGCCTTTGGACACCAGGTTGAGGAACATGAAAATCCGGGGGATTTTCGCAGTTAGTCTCTTGAGACCTCTTCCCTGTCCTTAATTTCTGTAACTGGTTACTTAAGCCCTGATACTCTTTTTCTAACTCTATCAGTTGTTTAAGGGTAGTAATTTTGTCCTGTAACTCCTTTTTAGGATCTACAACCATTGTCTCCATTGGGGGAGCACTTGGAGGTAGAGGCACATAGGGAAAGGGCATTTCAGCGTCATAAAATTTGACTTCCTCTTCCTCTCGGTCAGCACAATCTGGCTCTGACAAATTGTCATCAACCTTTGGCTGTATTTTGGATTCTGACTTACGCTTCTTTTTATTTTGAACCAAAATGACAGCATTCAAGAACAAAAGCAGAAAATTAACACATGTGAGCAGCAAACAAAACCGAAACAGAGAGTTGAATTCAAGCTGACTAATTTTGGATTCAGGTTGACTAATTTCTTGTCCCATTTTCCTTACCTTTCTCAACTCGGCAGATTCGTGATCACCTTCTTCCAGTAACGTCCCTCACTGGGTCTCTCGTTCCTGCTGCCTCTCGTTGAGCGCCAAACTGTCGCGAACCCCCCATGCTTGGGCACCAAACTGTTGCGCTTACTGGAGCCCGATGTTGGACGCCAAACTGTTGCAGCCCGTACTGCCCGTTCCGGTCCGAGGGTCAGGGTCTAGCGAGAGAGAGAGTGGGGATAAAGGGGAAGAGACTCGAAGAATGGAGACAAGACAGAGATTCTGATCAAGTCTCGTTTATTGAAGGGAATTCTGAGCTATTTATAGGCTTTTGTCACATGCCTTGTAGGCGCGTGGATACCACGTGCCTTGCAGGTGTTGATATGACATAAGCCTTACAGGCGTCTATAGCGTGGACAGCACGTGCACCGCAATGCCTTGCAGACGTGGATAGCACGTGTGCCTTACAGGCATGTATGGCGTAGATAGCACGTGGACAGCACGTGAACTGCAATACCTTGCAGGCATGGCCACCACGTACACCTTGCAGCTGGGGCCAGTAAACAGCAACACAAAATATGTGGGGTATCAGAGTGTGCTTTAGCTGTTGTAGGCTATTGAAAATCAAATCTTTCGTTAGGGTATATGGTTCCAGATGGCTGCAAAGTTGATCTAGCCGCTTTCTGCTAAAGTCGGCTCCCAACAACTTCTATCGTGCTATTCACCTCTCTAGAGCATGCACGTGGTTGCTTATGCTTGTGGTTTCTAAAGTTTTGTCAGGTATGAACTGCATTTGAATATTTGGGTGTAGGAACCACAGATAAGTGCACATTTGTTTTTCTTTTTGAGCCTGTGTTACTTTACTCAATGTAGTATGTTCTTCTTTCATCCACTCACCTGAGACATTCATGATTTCTTTAATAAACAGTAAAATTATATGTATAGTAAGGAATTGTTTTAAACAAATTTCATGACAGGTATGGTGCTTATACTTTTGATCTTTGAAGTTGGGAAGCAGAGGGAGATAAATCTGGGTGATTTTGAGGTGAGCTTCAATCATAAGTTTAAGGCTATAAATAAACATTTTTTATATCTTCTAAGTAAATGTTGAATTTGCTTACCTATTTTACATACCTATATGTCTGAGGTTACAAACAATATGTTGAGTAAAAAGAAGTAGTCTATTGAAAATATTTAAGAAGGTCTGACAAAGGATAAGGCCGAAGACAAAAATCTCATTAAGTGGTCACCAAGAAACAGAACGTTCATTAAAAAACATAGAATGAAAATTTTTAATTCTCACAAGAAGCTTTTAGAAAATTAATTATTTTTTCATGTTTGTGGGAGAATCAACAACCTATTAAAATTTTAAGAAATACACCTTAACAAAATATAAGGCCACAGTTATCAAAATTCCTGTTAATTAGAAACTTAACTTTTCAAAGTAAATAAATACTTTTCAGAGTAATATAAAAGTATAGTCTCCATAACACATGAATAAAAATAAATAGAGTATTATAAAGGGTCCTGGATGATTAGTATAGAACAATTGTGTGTAGGGGAGTGGACAATGAAAGTCAATTCTAAACTGTCCAGATGAGATTAACCAGATAATTTCCCCCAATGTTTGGGGAATTAAATTATTGTAAACTCTATTTTGTCTTTGTTTAGGACAACTAAGTGGTGGTTCCACCCTACTTGGTGACCAGGAGCTGCTGACTCTATTGTGGCTATTTGGCACCCCAGTCTTCAGTAGAGAATTGCTTATGACATCTGCATATTTTCAGACCAGTCTGCCACCTCTGGCTAGGCAGCAGGGAAATGGAGGACCTGGCCTGGTCTGTTCACCCTGAAATTCTTCCTTGGTCACAGCTTCTCAGCAGAAGCCTGTTTTTTTTCAATCTCCTGGGGGCCTCTGCAGTAATAGACATCAAACATAACTTCAATGGGGGCTCATGGGAAATACTGCCAGGCATGTAGAGAAATTTCCGGGTCAGCATCTGAATCTTCCACATTAGACACAGCAACTAAGTTCCTTTGTTGTTGCATGAGATGGTAATGTCCACATAGCACAGAGGAGAATCTATGTTATACACATACACATACACACACACACACACACACACACACACACACACACGTACATGCACACAAACATGCACATAGACAAATGTATATTTAGTAAATAATTTAGAATAGATTCTAAGGGCCATTACATGTCTAGCCATAGGTTCTTTGACCTATGAAATAATGCTTAAATCTATTCAGAAAATGATTGTTTTGCTCCCATGACATTTGTGCCACTATCACACTAGTGGACATATGGTGCCAGGCAGTTATTACTGCAGGTCCCAGGATTCACAACTGAGTAAGACTCATGATTACTTTTCTCTTCTGATAACATAGCAGCTTTCAGCAAGTAGAGATGAAGCTTCCATGTCAGTCTATTCTTGGTCTTGCCATGTTCTATGCCTCAAATATGTGGTGTATTGAACAATGAGGTCTTACCAAGGGCATCTAAGAACACTGACAATGACCTACAGTATTTCTGAATATATTGTGGGATGCCTCACTGGATAAAAACTCCCAAAGCAGTAACTCATTCCTGGTCTAAGCTATTATATTTGTTGTTCTGTGGAGTCAAATAGGGTCACTAATTATAGGTTAACTTCCATATATCATGTGTGTGTGTGTGTGTGTGTGTGTGTGTGTGTTTGAGAGAGAGAGAGCTTTTATAGTAGTAGGTTTCTATATGAGCTTTTTGAAAGGTTTTTACTGTTATTTAGAACCCCCCCCCCCAATTTCCCACCCATCCTCTCTTCTTCCCCCTTCTTATTCTATTGAATACTTCATATTGATTATTTTGTTTTTTATAACATAGTACTTAAATGTTAGGGACTATTTTTTATAATCCCTTAATATCTGATCCATTCACTAGAAGGCACTGTGTATGTTGAAGTTATTACCAGAGATGCTTAACTGAATAGGATTGACCTTCCATGAGATTTCATACTGTATACAAACAGAAAAAGGAAAAATTGTAAATTATACTTTATTTTTACTATTATTTACACAATATATTATATATATGAAAGTAGGCAGACTAGGTTATGTGATGATATTATATTTTAATTTCTGGTGTTTTAACATGTTTGAAAATTAAAGGTGCTTATTCCTATAGACTATTTAGGGCATGATCTGGCATATAGTAAATATTTTCTAAATGCCGTTATGTCATAAATGCTTAAAATATCAAATGTATATTTAGCTATTTTTAACATTGGACCAGCCATCTAAGAATATAGACTTAGTATTGAGTTCTATATAATATTTACTACATGAACAATAGTCAGTAATTTTTCCAACTTTGTGAGTTTATATAAATGGTATGTAAGACTTAATATATCTGCAAGCCATCTAAGTTCAGGAATCTAAACCTAAATGATAATTTGGCTTTTTTATAAATATTAATTTCTTATCTATATCAAATCTAAAAATGAATTTTAAAGATGCAACATATAGCTTCCTATATTGAATTCTAAGAAGAAATTGAGCATCCTTGGAGTTACTCCAGTTGTGGTGAGACAGCCACTAGGCAAGAATTGCCTCTTTCCTTCTACAGACAAATTACTGTCCAGAAAAGGATACACTTGCAGAATAGTCGACTGATTATATCTGCCTAGACAGAGTAATCAGCCCTTAATAATTCTGCAGCACTAAGGTCTGTCAGATGATCCTGGGCCAGAAGGCAGAAGAACAGATGCTCCAACGTTTTGAAGTAGAGTGAGTGTCCAGGTGTTCAGATGTCTCTATAAATTGGCTAAGTTTTAGAAGCTATGCTTTGTGCTTCCCACAATTATAGTTAACTCAGTCATTCTGGATTTCTGACGGGGTTGAAAACTTATAGCTATTTACCTTGAGAGAAAAGATTTGAGTGGATGGTCAGCAGCTGACATTCATCCTAAAGCCAGGTTCAGAACTAAATGTTTTAGTTAGAATAGATGACAGATGTGCTGGTTAGTCAACAAAAGGATGGACTGGGTAGTAGGACTATCTTGTACCTCACTGGTACATATTGGCATAATTATGCTCTAATTGTATTTTGAGAGAAAAGTTTCATTTTAACAGGAAGGGTGATACGTAGGAGGAGCTAAAGTGGGAGGAGTACTGAGAGGAAGAAAAGGAGCAAGAAGAGGAGAAAAAGAAGGAGAGGAGAAGCTAGGTGATGAAAGAGAGAAAGGGGGGAGACAGGGAGGCAGATATTCATGTATCTCCACCAGTCAAAGATAGTTGTTATATCTAGGTTGGTCAGTGGGTTACACCTCTGATTGAACAATTCCAAACTTATAAAGCCTATGATTAACATTTTTTTAAAAAAATGTATAAATGCAAAAAAGGAAAAGGGGGCATGGGATAGGGGTTTTCTAAGGGGGGGGAATGGGGAAAGGGGATGGCATCTGAAGTGTAAATAAAATATCTAATAAATGAAAAAAAGAAAAAAATAAAGATGCAACATTAACATGTTCAAAACCATTCCAGATAATTTCCTCGAATTAACAACTCTTTCTGAATTCTTCTTTATCACTTTACATATATTTTTTATATTATTATAATATTAATATGTGCAACTGTTATAACTTCTTTGAGACAAGTTACAAAGGTTCTGTGTAGTAAACATGATCCTGAATTCCTCATCCTCCTACCTTATTGTGCCATTGTTGAGAGTATAGCATGTATCAGCTCACTTGGTCTTATGTTAAAAATCAAACCCACATAGACTTTCTGCATGTAAGGCAAGCAGTCTACCAATGCAGCAATATTCTCTTTTTCTACTTATTAGTGTTGTTTTTTCCAAAAATTTCAATCATTTGATTTTACCAATGAATACGTGGGAGCCAGATGCTGGGGTGAAAGACTGCTAGCTAGAGAGGCAGAGAATGCAGCCAGCTGTCCTCCTAAAACTTAAGTCACAAAGGAAAGTTCTCCTCTTCTACATGAACTCAAAACTTATCAAAATGAATGTCTCACCCTTTTCCTTCCTGAGTGCTTATCTATTTGCTAGCCTCCCTCTTACTCTCTATACGTATATCCTATGTTCACAGCCATATATTTTTTCACAACCTACTTTAATAGGGGTTCAACCTCCCCTCTAGCCCATACCCCCCCAGCAGTAGTGGGAAAAAAGTTATTAGGATACAGAAGAAGTAGACCTGTTTAGAAATAATTCTTTGGGGAGATTCCAATCTTCATACTTTTCAGTACAGACCATGTGCAAACATCAAACATGAATTAGCATCTGCAGTCCAGTCCATTTGGCATACACCACACACTAATCAAGAAACTGCAAGGCTCACCAATAGGTCCAAGTCCTTGGAAGGAGCGAGAAGCCACAGGAATCTCATTAGAAGTTCTTTGGTGAATTTCTCTGAATGAAGTCACCAGAAGCAAATTCAGCAGCCCTATGTAAGGTGAACAAATATGTGCATGTCATCAGCAAAGACTAGTGAGCTAGAGCAAGGTAAATCAATGCTAGACCTCCCATTGTCTGTGGTTATATTTATATTCCTTCTGAACTTCATGCATACTTTCACATGTTTGCTATAGCAAAATATCCTTTCACCTCTGTCTGCTTTAGCAAAAACATTGTTTCCCCTGTCTGCTCCAGCAAAATATCATTATAACCCAAGTCTCCAAAGAAACCATACATTTCCAGTTTACAATCCCTGTTAACTGGTTGCTTGATTTGCCTATTGACCTATGGTTGACTTTATTTAATCTTGTTTATAATATCCAAGCAGAAAGTTCTTGGATTAAAGGTGTGTGGTAGTGCTGAACCATACCACATTTAGAAATTTTCCCAGTAAATATCACAATCTCTGGGTTCTCAGTGTGATCAAATATTGTAGATCAATTTAAAGATGCTTTTTAACTGTCTACTAAGTTCTATTGTTTTAAAAGAAAAGCTACTAATGATTAAGCCATTTTCTCGTGATTTGTTGCAACATTTCCCCCTTCTGTTTCAAATTTCTTTTTCCTTCATTGTAAATAGTTTAGTTTTGATCCATGTACTTCTGTTTCTAATTTAACTTTTAAATATTTATTTATTCTGTGCATGTGTGGGGGAATGTGGGCATGTTCCTATATGCCACTGCAAGTCCACTGAACATTAGAGGACTACCTGCAGATGTCAGTTTTCTCATTCTGCTACATAGATTTCTGCATTTGAACTAAGGTCATCAGCTCACAGAAAAATGCCTTTATGCAGTTACCAGTATTGGCATATTACCTGCTGTTTTTGTTGCATTAATGTATTTTGAATCTCTGTTTAATGAAATTGTAATTTTCTATCTTACTATAAATACATAAACTCATATACATATACATATACAAACATACATCTACATACACATATGCAAACAACTGTCTATTGGGTTCCCTGAAATACTACTGCCATAAGTATTAAAAGTCCACTTAACTTTTTGTTGGGAGCCAACTTTTAACAGAAAGCTGCTATCAAGTTTGCAGCCATCTGGAGCCATATACCCTGACAAGAGACTTGTACAACAGCTGAGCACACTCTGATAAACATCTTGTTTATCCCACATATCTTGTTTTATTGTTTAGTGACCCCAGCTACATGGTGCACCTGGTAAAGTGTCTTCAGCTGTGTTCCCCTGCTTGTGCTTATAAATACCCAGGATTTCCTTGCAATAGAGGAGACAATAAGGAGGAGACAATAAACAAGAAACGAGACTTGGTCACACACTCTGGCTTGTCTCCATTCTTCGAGTCTCTTCCCTTCGATCCCCACACTCTCTCTTGCTAGACCCTGTTGTCTGATCCGCTTGGACCAGATCACTTAGCCCCAAAGCGTGGGGTAGTGTGGACAGTAACATAGTGGCCCCAAAGCGTGGGACAATGCGGTCCTCATCAATTTTTTTCAATATTTTTATTTAATGTTTGACTTTTGGGTAGGCTACTTAAATCTGTTTATTCTTATATTTTAGATGCTTAACTCCCTGAAGTTTGCAATATGCTGCTGAGTCTATTATTTAGATTCAAAATATTGTTTTTTTAATATTAGAAGTTCCCCATTTTTTATTTTATAGAGTCAGTTTTCTGCTGATTTTCCTTCAACATAATAAATATTCTGAACACAGCAATTTAAACTGTTATAACATCTTAGAATTTTATAATTACTACATAGTATAGCATCTTGAGGCTAGTCTTCATTGATTTTCTTCTAGAATGGATCATTTTGTTCCTTGTTCTTTATATTTTGAGTTGTCCTCTGAAGCTATAAATCTTATTCTGAGTTTATTTTGTGGATTTAAAAAGCTGTTTCACCAGAGTATTTCAAATTTTAATTCATTAACTCTATTTTCTAATTATGCATTTCATGATGCCATTCTTGTTCAAGATTAACATGTGCTTTGATCATATTTATGCTTTATCACTTCCTCCTTTACTTCCTTTTCTTTCTTAGTGGTTCCTAATCTCTCTGTCTCTCTGTCTCTTTGTGTGTGTGTGGGTGTGTGTGAGTGTGTGACATCTGTCTTCTGGGATTCATATTTAAAATAGGACTTTCTCTGGTCTGAACACATAAAATGAGTAATGCCTCCCTGGTTGTCGCTGTCAGATCAAAAGCCAATTTAGTACATTTACCTTAACTTTTCAGTTTGTAGTCAGCCTTATCATGCATATTTTCAGGGATTAGCCAGTTCTGTGGCAAAAAAAAAAAAACCATTCATATATTTAAGCATCTTCTTCCCTGACTCTTCCTTCTATGAATATTTCTCACTCATTTTATTAGTGGCTGTGGTTGCTCTGAACTCTTTCCTCCAGGTTTTTAAACCAGTTATACAACAGAATAGGAATCAGTGTTCAGGCCTTAATTTAAAAAAACAAAAAAAGCTCTCATTGATTAGCTGTATTGCAGACGTCATTCACTGCTAGCTTTTTGTCTAGATGTACCGACTTAATATAATATACCATATATGATGTTCTTTGTGCAAGAATTGATCTGATAGGAGACACTTGGGTGTTACTAGAAGCTAAATCCATCCTCCTTTTTACTTATTTATGTATAGTAGGAGAAACTAAAATAGTCACATAAGTAGCAAAAACACCAAGTTCAGTTCTTCTGTGGGATTGGCCTGGGAAGAAAGTAGAGGAAATGCTCTAATTCATGTTGTTGCAATATCTCTCATCAAGTCAAAGGCCATATATGATTTTTTATCTAAGTGTAAAAGAAAGAAAATAGACTGTGTTTGTCTAAAATTGATGTGAAAATAATATAACATCTTAAGACCAGTTAAAAAATATATTTTGACATACATAGAAGACTCAAAGACATTCATATACTGAATAGAAATTTAAATTATATATATAATTTATATAATGTACATTATATATAATTTATATAGTTTATATAGGATATATATGTATTATATATATATATATATATATATATATATCCATGAGCATATAAAAATACAAAAAGAAAGCTATGGAATATGTTGGGAGCCAAGTCCTAGCAGAGGCTATCAACTTTACAGCCACCTTGGACCATATACTCTGACAAAAGACTTGTTTTTCAACAGCCCACAACAGCTGAGCACACTCTGATAAACATCTTGTTTTTCTCACATATCTTGTTTTGTTGTATTGTGCCCAGAGCTGCAAGGCATGTGGTAAAGTGTCTTCAGCTGTGGTCCCCTGCTTGTGCCTGTAAATACCCAGGATTTCCTTTCAATAAACGGGATTTGATCAGATTCTTTGTCTTGTCTTCATTCTTCGTGTCTCTTGCCCCTCCATCCCCACTCTCTTTCTTACAGACCCTGTTGACTGACCCACTGATCTGAGCACCTGGTCCCTAAATGAGGGACAGCATGGGTCCGGGCATCTGGTGCCCAAACCTGGGGCAGAGTGGGCCAGGTCAGGAATATATTTCTCATATTATTATCTGAGAAAGTTTACAATGAAGAGAATACTAAAATTACAAGTGTTTTGTTACTTATATTTGCACATGACCCTACCATATGTTTTTATTAATCAATCCATCTGTTTACATCTCAAATGATACCCCACATCCTGTTTACTCCTCCACAAACCCCCATCCCACATCTTCCCTCTTCCCCCTCTTCTTTGCTTTTATGAGGATGCTCCCCTACCCACCCACCCTCTCCTGTCCCACATTTTTGTGAATGGTTCAGTTAGGTTTTTTTCCCTGTTAATTTTAAGTTTTAATTAAAATATAATTAAATAGTTTTCTTTTTCCAATTTTTCCTCCAATCAATTCTGTGTTCCCTCTCTTTAACCAGTTCTGTGCCTCCCACTTAATACCTCACTAATTCATGTCTTCTTTTTCTGATTGTTGTTATTACATAAATATACATATATAAATATATAAATACAACCTTCTGAGTCTAATTAGTTTTGCTTGTGTGCGTATAATTTCAGGATTGACCACTTGATATTAGATAATCAACTGGGTGCTCTATTTCTAGGGGGAAAAATGGACTAATTCTCCTTTCTCAGCACTTGTTTATTGTCTGTAGTTCTCTGTGGAAAAGTAGGGCTCCATGATATTTCTTCTTCCAAGTTTTTTTGTCTATTAGTGTTGTCCCTATTCAGATTTGACTTGGGCAGCCTTAGACATAGGAGTTGTTTTGCAGTTGTGTCTATTAGAGCTGGGCACAACCTGATCAATTATTTTGTATATTTTGACTAGTTGTGCTTTTCTGTAATGGTCTCTGTCTGCTGGAAAGAGATGCTTCTTTGATGAAGGTTGATTTCCTCCTCCCCGAGGATTAGCTTTCTTGAATGCTCTTTTAAGGCTGCTAAAGGCTGGAAGCAATCAATAGTCTTATGTAGTTGTGACACTTATCAACCATATCGATGACCAGCACAAGAGACTCTTAAAGTTGTAATAGTGGTACTCAAAGCTTGGTAATTACCAATAGCCTCTAGTTGAGCCTGATGCCTGCTGAACAGGAGGGAAATCATGTCTGGTTGTGGAAACCTAGACAACTACCAAGTGCTAGTGAAGTCATGGATGGATCTTATAAGGGAACATATTATGACTACCATATTAGACTAGCAGAGTTTCTCTCTGAATTCTAAATACTTATGTTTATACCTAGAAGTATTTCTGGCTCTCACTCTTACTTCATTTTGTTGGACTTCATACTTAAAAGGCAAGTTTTTAAGAGTGGGTTTTGTTCTGCATAGGGTAAGTGAAAGGTATAATTCACCAAGTAATTGTAATAATTATGTGGTGTATGATTATGCTGAAGTGTATGTTCTGTAAGTTAAAATTAAATGGAATTGTTCCAAGATGCTGGTGATATAGACAATCAAAAAGGTATATTTAATTTCTTTTGTTAAAAACTTTTATTCTTATCTGATACATTATATCCCAACCACAGGTTCCGCTTCCTCTATTCTCTCCCAGTCATTCCTCCCACCTCTGCTCTCCCCTAGACCAACTCCTCCTCTGTTTCCCTTAAAAAGGTTGGCCTCCAAGGTGTATCAACTAAACACAGCATAACAAATTACAATAAGACTAGGTACATATCTTCATATCACAGTTGGATGAGGCAACCCAGTAGGAAGAAAAGGATTCCAGGCTCAAACAAAAGAAAGACACCCACCAGTCTCTTTGTTGAGAGTCCCACAAGAATACCAAGCTATACAAATGTGGGGTATATGCAGAGGACCCAGATCAGACTCTTTTGACTTCTCTGAAAATAAGTAACTTGTTATAAAGGAATACTTTCAGTTTTCTATAATTGTCAATGTTTTTTTTTACACATTGATTCTTAAATGCTGGGAGATATTTCATATTGTTGACAAGAGAGTATTATATTTCTTGAATTGTTGGCAAATGTAGAAAATTGCAGGAAAGGGGCACTAAACGGTTTTTTCTATACTTCTAAATAATCACTAATTTTTCTCACTCAAAATATTTTTGTTTGGATACAAATAATATTATTTTTGATGCTTTTATGTATATTATTATACTTTATTCATATTCATTTCTCTATGTCCCTCTGTTGTGATATCATCATTTATGAGTATACTCCCATGAAGCCAGGTAATATTGTACGTGATTATCAGCACACTCATATTTGTGAGTTATTAATGTTCAGACACATTTTTTATGATTTCCTCAAATGTCAATAATAAAATCATTCAAAATTTTCTTTTTACCTATTTCATATCACTTTTTATATAACTACTTCCTTTTTGATTATTAACAAAGTTGACCTATCCCTGAAACTTATTGTCTGTAATTGTTACTTTTCTCATTGCTATGACAAAGTACCTGACAAGAATTAATTAAACAACGGAAATCACATGTTTTGGCTTACAGTTTTAGGAGATGTATTTTATTCTAGCAGAGTAGTCATGGTGGCAGACGCTTAAGAAAATAAGCCACAGTGCATCCACATTGTGGTAAATACTAATACTCAGATCTCTTTCCCTTTTGTGTAACCTGGATCCCCAGCTCATGGAATGATGCCACCCAAACTAAGGGTAAGTCTATATACTTCAAATAACCTAATCTAAGTAGTCCCTCACAGGCATGTAAAGACAGGGCTTCCAGGATACTCAAGATCCTATCAAGTTGATAATATTAATCATCACAAAACTGCACGCATGTCCAATTGCCATAAATTTCACTTATCTTTTCATGTTATTGGTAGCTTCACTTCCAGTTTATCCTGAACAAAGCTGATATTAGTGCAACTCACAAGAGTAGCATATGTACTACATCAGAATGATATATATGATATATACTGATATCATAAATACTGCTACTATTATCAAAAATTTTGCTTTCTGTTTTTATTAAATAATTAATACTTGATCATTTTTAGTTATATACAGAATTTAAACATCTTAACCTCTGTATTAGTTATTTTTAATTGCTTCTATAAAATAGCATGGCGAAAGCAAGTTGTAAAAGGAAGGGTTTATTTCGGATTTACAGAGGAATAAGAATTCATCCTGAAAGGGAAGTAGCAAGCATGGTAACTGGAGTTGTGAGCTTAGAGCTTACATGTGAAACAGAAAGAATAAAACAGAAAGCACACTGAGAATGGATCAAGGCTTTGAAACCTTAAGGCCTGCTCTCTGTGACATACTTCCATCCACAAGGCTCATGTCCACATGCCCAAACAGTGCCACCTACTAGGGATCAATTATAGAAACCTCTGAGCCAATAGGGGCATTCTCATTCAAATATCTGCAACTGCCCATAATTGTCGGGTTCACCAGCCTAGATTATCTTTTAATCCATTGAGTAAAATGTGGCACAGAATTTTACGGCGTACTACTGATTCAAGAAGTAAAAGTTTTGTTTCTTTTAAGGTTTAAATTTTTATGGCAGTTCTTTTTCATAATTTGGTGGAGGTTGAAATCATGTAGTACACTGCTAAATGGTATCCATAGAGATTCTTATTTAGTATGTCTACAAGTGAAACTTGAAACTCTTCAGGTCTAGTAATAGCCCTAAAATATTCTGATGTTGATCTATGTAGTAAACTGAGAAATATTACTCTATTTATTCAAAACTCTTTCCAATATTATCCCCTATGGCAAAGTGATAAAAGAAAGAAAAGGAAAGATTGGAGTTCATAGGGATTTTTTCCATAGTATAAATGTTTCTAAATTGAACACATTTCTGTAAGCAATCTCAGTAAAGTTACTAATTCACCAACATGTATTTGAAGGAATCTTCCTTTGATTTAAATGCTTTCTGCAGTTGAGGGTGAATGAGTTTCATTAATATTCTCCAGGAATATTACACAACAGGATTACATGCAGGGTTTTAAGGATTTAAGCAAACTCTCTACCACTGAATTATACTCTCAAGAGTCATTTGTAAATACGGACTGGTGGGATAGCTTGTTGGGTAACAGTTCTTTCTGTGAAGGCTGGCAAACTAAGTTGCATTTCTGGACCCCAAATGATGAAAAGAAAGAACTGTCATTTTTTTGTTGTTGTTTTCTGACTGCTTCCTGCATGCTGTCACATCCATATGGACACACAAACGAGAGAGAGAGAGAGAGAGAGAGAGAGAGAGAGATAGACAGAGACAGAGACAGAGACAGAGACAGAGACAGAGACAGAAACAAAGAAGAAACTTTCAGAATTACTTTTATTGGGACAAATAATAATTGTGAACTTATGTAGCATCATTGTGTAACAGTGCTTCATTATATTCTTTTTTATTAGATATTTATTTACACTTCAGATGGCATCCCCTATCCCCATTCCCCCCCACCCCCCTTAGGAAACCCCTATCCCATGCCCCCTTTTCCTTTTTGCATTTATACATTTTTTAAAAAAAATAATGTTAATCATAGGCTTTATAAGTTTGGAATTGTTCAATCAGAGGTGTAACCCACTGACCAACCTAGATATAACAACTATCTTTGACTGGTGGAGATACATGAATATCTGCCTCCCTGTCTCCCCCCTCTTTCTCTCTTTCATCACCTAGCTTCTCCTCTCCTTCTTTTTCTCCTCTTCTTGCTCCTTTTCTTTCTTTCAGTACTCCTCCTACCTTAGCTCCTCCTACACATCACCCTTCCTGTTAAAATGAAACTTTTCTCTCAAAATACAATTAGAGCATAATTATGCCAATTTGTACCAGTGAGGTACAGGATAGTCCTAATACCCAGTCCATCCTTTTGTTGACTAACCAGCTCCTCTGTCATCTATTCTAACTAAAACATTTAGTTCTGAACCTGGCTTTAGGATGAATGTCAGCTGACGACCATCCACTCAAATCTTTTCTCTTAAGGTCAATAGCTATATGTTTTCAACCCCATCAGAAATCCAGAATGACTGAGTTAACTATAATTGTGGGAAGCACAAATCATAGTTTCTAAAACTTAGCATGACAAACATTTCAGTATTAATCTTCATTTTCATTAGAGACTTGTCTGCTCCGGACAGCTTCCTATATTGAATTCTAAGAAATTGAGCATCCTTGGAGTTACTCCAGTTGTGGTGAGACAGCCACTAGGCAAGAATTGCCACTTACCTTCTACAGACAAATTACTGTCCAGAAAAGGACACACTTGCAGAATAGTCGACTGATTATATCTGCCTAGACAGAGTAATCAGCCCTTAATAATTCTGCAGCACTAAGGTCTGTCAGATGATCCTGGGCCAGAAGGCAGAAGAACAGATGCTCCAACGTTTTGAAGTAGAGCGAGTGTCCAGGTGTTCAGAGGCTTCATTATATTCTTAAAGAGGGTTGCCAGCATTTTGGAATAGTCATTACACTCTGGTCTTTAATTCTCTGTAGTTATTAATGCTACTTAGTCATGGGGTTATTGACTTTACTTGTTAGCTTACTTCCCTCTGTTCTTTCTTCTCTGTCTTTTTATTTTTTTTTGGTTTCTTTTTTGTTTTTTTCCACTTAACCACTTCTTGACACTGACACTTTCACCTTTTTTCTGGGATTACTCTCTCTCTCTCTCTCTCTCTCTCTCTCTCTCTCTCTGTGTGTGTGTGTGTGTGTGTGTGTTTGTGTGTGTTTAAGAGAGAGAGGGATCATGCCTGACCACATTTTTTTAAAACCAATTCCTCAGGTAAAAATAATATAAGCTTCAAGAAAGTACAAACATTTTGTTTTACATATATGCGGCATCATCAGAGCTCAAGATTACTTTTATTATTGTCTTTTTGCAAACGTTTCTGGCAGTCAACAAAGCCATACTTAAACTCTTCAACAAATATCCTCATTCATTCATACTTCTATAAAAACTTCTAGCATGCACCCAGTATTCTACACACTCAGAATAGTGTAGATTTCTTAATATGCACTGGTGTATTTACATAAATCTGAAATTTACAATAATTAATGAATAACTTAAATTTTGTCATTTTCAAACCTGGAGATCAAATAAAGAACCTTGGCTATAATAAGTATCACTTATAATAAGTATCACTTATAATAAGTATCATTTTATCACTCCACTACCACCCAGCTCTTAAATTTCATTCCATAAATAATAATGAGAATGATAGACTATTGACCCTTTATTGATGTTCACATTCTAATTCCCATAACATGTTAATATGTCACTTTGGAATGACAAGTTGTTTGAGATTAAAGACAATAAGATGGGAAGTTTATTCTGGAGTAGCCATAAAATACAATCTAATTTTATGAATCAATATTACCTTGTATCTGTACAGACAGCCATAGACCTGATAGCAAGAAAAAGGCCTATGTGTGATTGTTGGTTTTGAAGATGCTGGAGGATAGCAAGAGGGGAAAAAGTACAAGAAGCTTCTGGGATCTCTGGCAAATGCAAATAAATAGATGGATCTTGCCTCAACCCTCCAGAAAGACATTCAACACTGCTGATGTCTTGATTGTAGGCATATGAGATCTGTGTCGAGAGTATGACCTACAGGGATATAATAAACCTGTGTTTTTCTAAGTCACTAACTGTGATAAAATTTAAAGGCAGAGATAGAAACATATATGCTATTACTACTCAAATTAAATACTCTGTTTTCTTTCTCTGTATGAGAAATAAAATAAATCTCTGTAGGACTGTACATTTTCCTTAAATACTCACTTATATTTTATTTTTGGCTTTCAGTAAATTTTCAATAATTTCATTAAAATTTTGCTTTGACATATATGTTAAACTTCAATATATATATATATATATATATATATATATATATATGGAGGGGTGGGAAGAGAGAAAAGTCAATTAGATCATTATACCTTCACACTTCTGCTTTACAAAAACTAATTCCACATACAATTAAAGGAAATATTACTTCTCTCATGCTTTGTGGAATTTTATTCACTCTTTCCCAGCATTTGGCAGCAGTATTAACACTGCAGTTCCTTAATCTTCTGATGCAGTTTTCTAGAATAGCTACTTTACGAATGTCATTTTTAAAATCTTCAAATAGTGCTGTTATAAATTGTATCCATGCCACCACTATGGATCTCTTCTTCATAGTTTTGTGATAAAGCACTTATGTGTTCCTCTTAGGTCTTTGAAGAGCAGGTTTACAATGGCATCTAAAAGTATTCTAGAAAATAATTTCAAAATCAGTAATAATTATATTGACCATCTTTCTTTTCTTTACCAAGTCAGCCTGTTGTTTTATATTAGTATTCAAAATGAGATTTGATTAAAGTCATTTAGACTGATGTGTTTTCTCCAAGCAATTAGAAGGAGAACTTTACTAATGAAAGAGATTTTATAATGCTATATTCTGAAAGAGAAAATTTCATTATTGTTCAACCTTTCCTTATATATTCCTTTCTATGTTCAGAAATATATTTCAGCCATACCTTAAAGGAATATGGTTTGTTAGTTTTGCAGTCTCCATTTATAATTATATTTTTAAATTTTATTTTGGTTTTTGCTTTTCTAGTCTTAGTCAAACTCAAATTTAGAATTTTCCTGTCTCCTACATGCTGTAATCAAGACGTGAACCAGCTTACCAGGCTTAATTATTTGATTAGTGCATAATATCTGTAATTTTTATGAGGTGTTGTTTTTATAAAGTGATGTTTCGATTCATATATAACTAGGGAATTGGCAGATAAGTATAGTAAGTATATGCATTACATAAATTATTTTATCAATTGTCTAGGATCAAATTTGGAATACTTTCGCCTAAAAGAGGAACATAATTCATTATTGTTAACTATAGTCACCCAACTGTGCCACAGAATACCTCTCTCAATATTCTCTCATTTACCTGAAGCATTATGTATCTATTTGTTGTACAATCATCTCTGGATAAATCTTTAAATTGGTTCTTATTCTTAATTTTATATTATTTATTTATTTTTCATTTTAATGATTTATTTTTAATTGTATGTATGTATGTAGGTGTCTATGTAGGTATGCGTTGGGAGCCGACCCATAAGATCAGACTGAACAGATGCCTGTAACGACTGGAGGGCATTTTCTTAGTTAATGATTGATGTGGGAAGGCCCACCTCATTGTGGGTGGTGTCATCCCTGGGTGGGTAGTTTGGGGTTCTATAAGAAAGCAGGCTGAGCATGCTATGAGGAGCAAGCCAGTAAGCAGCACTCCTTGGCCTTTGCATCAGCTCCTTCCTCCAGTTTCCTGCCCTGCTTAGTTCCTGTCTTCTAGAATTAAAAGCTAAATTCCATCTCTTCTCAAAAATTACTCAGTCTTAAATATTCTTATGTCCTGTCTCATATTCAGATCCTAACTTATAAATGTTACATATGTGAATTTACATAGGAGGAAATATGTGCCTAGAGGCAAGGAAACTAGAAAGTAGCCAATGAAATGAAGAGAACAGAAGCATTAAAAAGACCCAAGGTGACAGAAACCCACAGGTAGACATTACACAGAGAGAGTATTTGAAACATACATCTCCAAATGGCATGTCTTCATCAAATCCCTCCCCTCAGACCTCAAGGAAGCCTCTGGAAGAGAAGGCTGAATGAGTTAAGAGCCAGAGGGTATAGAGGACACCAGGAGAACAAGGCCCTCTGAGTCAATATGAGCAAAGCTCATATGAACTCACAGAGACTAAAGCAGCAAGCACAGGGCCTGCTCAGTCTGCACCAGGATCTTTGTGTATATATTAAGGCTTCTAGTTTAATGTTTTTATGAGATTTCTGTGTTTGCCAACATGTGGGTCTCTGAGTCTTATGCTTTCTCTTGGGCTCTTTTCCTTCTGTTTGTCCTGTCCAATTTCAGTGTGACAGTTTGTCCCAGCCAGAGCTGCTGCTCTGGTCTGTGGGTCAGGGTCTAGCAAGAGAGAGAGTAGGGATGGAAGGGAAGAGATGCAAAGAATGGAGACAAGCCAGAGTGTATGATCAAGTCCCGTTTCTTGCTTATTGTCTCCCTTATTGCAAGGAAATCCTGGATATTTATAAGCACAACCAGGGGACCACAGCTGAAGACTCTTTACCTTGCAGATGGGGGCACTAACAACAAAACAAGATGTGTGGGATAAACATGATGTTTATCAGAGTGTGCTCAGCTGTTGTAAGCTGTTGAAAACAACTCTCTATTCAGGGTATATTGCTGGAGATGGCTGCAAAGATGATAACTGCTTTCTAGCCCCTTTCTAGCTGCTTTCTGCTAGGAGTTGGCTCCCAACAACAGTTCTTGTTTTGTGTTTTATTTTATTTTGTTATTTTTTATCTTTTTCAATACTGTTCTTTTCTAACAAGAAAGTATTCTCAGATGAGGGGATGGGAAGTAGCTGGAAGAAGTAGAATGAGGGGAAGCTGTAATCAGGGTATACTGTATGAGGGAAAAAAAACTAGTTTTAATAAAAGGGGAAATTTAAAAATGAAAACAAATGAGGCAGGGTCAGAAGGGCAGCAGAACAAATAAAGTATGAGAGGGGAAGGAGAAATACTAAGGGCAGAAATGTACAATTAAGAATGGGACAGCAAAGAGAGGCTAGAAAGGAACGGGGCAGCTAGCGTCTGAACTGAACAAGTATAGATGTTTTACTTCTCATTATTTACCCAATGTAGTATTTACATACTTACATTTTGATATTTTAAATAATACAAACATTATATGTACTTCAATATTTTCATGTAGAAATAGTAAATAGACTAGAAAATGCACCCATTTATTGAATAAGTGATTTTATAGGAAAGCGAGAAAGTCCCAAATTTGTATTCTACTTACTTAACACATGGTACCCAAAAGTAATTTGTTACAGGAAGTAACCCCTTGAAAGATCTTGAACTTCCTTCATGCCATATGTATATACATTACTTAGTCTCAGCTATTATATTTTAGCAACATAAAACATACTGGCAAAAAGAAAAAAAAATTTTTTCTTTGTAAAACTCCCCTGGTAAACATCTATTTACATTGATTGTTTAGTACACAATCATACCATACAATTCAGAGACAATGTATGCTATTCTATAGTGAGGATAATCTTTCCTTTGGTTTCCAATAATCTGAGCCTCACTTTCATCTTAGTACTCACTAGAAGTGTATGTATTCGTACCAACATTCTATTTATTTATTTAGGGTTTTGTATTGGGTATTTTATTTATTTACAATGCAGATGTCGTCCCCTTTTCCCATTTCCCCTCCCTAGAACCCACTATGCTATACCCCCTCTTTCTTTATGCTTTTATACCATTTTGATTACATATATGTATTAAGGTCAGTTCTAGGTTGAGGGTCTTGCAATACATTAGATGCAAATAGTCGAGAAACAAGCAATATAATAAAAACAAAAAGGAAAAGGAAAAGCAGGGCATAAAACCCAATTACTTGAACACTCACGAGATCACTCTTTCTAAAGACTTATCAGGATGACCAAAGTATCTGAGCCTACTTCCCTATCCTAGCCCAAGGTCATTTACATGTCTGAGGCCTACTTCCTTGTTCTAGCCCAAAATTTGGGTTCTTGTCTGAAATTGCTTCTTTGTTCTTCTCTAATATTTAGATTCCTGCCTGAGATTACTTTTTTGTTGTAGCCTAACATTTAGATTCCTACCTGAAATTACTTCTTTGTTCTAGTCCAATGTCAGATTCCTGCCTGAAGCCTTCTTCCTTGTCCTTGGCCAATGTCCTATTCCTGCCAAGCAGCCCATTTCCTTGGCATTTTGGTCAAACCTCAGGAATGGCATATATAGCTTGATCAGGCTAGCCCTTCTTGTCCTGGGAATACTTTCATTCCTGCCCATCGTGTTAAAGCTTATCTTTAACAGCATCAACATGTTGGCAGCCAAAGTACATGGCTTGAACCTGAAAATGGACTCCCAGACAGAATTATTAAATTAACAGGCTAGCAAGCCAAGGATGGGCAAGATTCTGCACAGAGCCTTACCACCCTAAGACATAAGTGCATTGCTTTTGATAATGCATATTCTATGATGGGTAAGGAATGTATTCTTGTCACAATGACCTAAGACAGGCTCAGTCTTGTTAATGAAATAAAAAAGGGGGAGAGGTAGAAAGCCTTCGGAGCTGCTTAACAAGAAGCTGACATGGGCCAAGGACAACATTCTATTTATTATGACATATAATGTATGAGTTCTCCAAGATGACAGATGTCATCTTTACTGTAGCCCTCATTTTCTTCTGTGTGCTCAATGGAAGTTAATATTCTCATTTCTATTAATAATCTTTTATTCTTTCTCTTATGTTCTTAAAAAATCAGAGTTTATATAATGTAAGATCCAGCTACGCATTCTTAGAACTTTTCCTCAGGAATAATAAAGCTCTTGGTACAAAAATCTATGTTAGATTCTGTTGAGAACTGCACTGCCCCACACTTTGGGGCTACTATGTTTCTGTCCACACTGCCCCATGCTTTGGGGCTAAGTGCTTTGGTCAAGAGAGAGAGTGGGGATGGAGGGGCAAGAGACATGAAGAACAGAGACAAACCAGAGTGTGTAGTCAAGTCTGGTTACTCCTTTATTTCCCCCATTCTCTTTATTACAAGAACATCCTGGGTATTTATAAGCACAAGCAGGGGAACACAGATGAAAACATTTTACCATGTGCACCATGTAGCTGGGGTCACTAAACAGCAAAACAAGCTATGTGGGATAAACAATATATTTATCAGAGTGTGCTTCAGCTGTTATAGGCTTTTGAAAAACAAGTCTCTCATCAGGGTATATGGCTCCAGATGGCTGCAAAGTTGATAGCCGCTTTCTACTTAAAGTCGGCTCCCAACAAGATTCATATGTCCTTTGTGACAATTTTCAATTGATTAGTTGATAATATAGTAATGAATAGACTTATCTTGTCATACTATAGATTCTGAAATGTCAAAATTCAAGGTGTTAGTTAGGCTGTGCTCTTGATGACCTAGAGGGAAAAAAAATCCCCTCTTTTAGATTCTGGTGGTTGATAATGTATCCATGCTTTAAGACCACATAATTTCACTCTCTGCATCAATCTTCATATTATCTTCACCCTTTTCACAAATGATGTTGCACCCATGCATCTATATTAATTAAAGAAAGAAACAAATTATTCATACTCTAATGACACAAACAAATTTAATAGTAATTGTAATTAAAGACAATTGAAAGTTGATTAATTTTCCTGTTCATTTTATGTATCAAAATAATAGTTATAATTTCTTTGAAAATACAATATAGCTGCCATATTATCAGGCTTCTATGATCACAGTTTTTGTTTATATCAATATGAATTTATAGCTAAATTTGGAGTAATTTTAAAGGGTCCAAAATTGTAGGTAATGGATTAGATGTTAATACTTGATATAGTGCCTTGATTGTTTATGATAAATTGGATATGTTTTTCTTTCTTCTTTTCTTTCCTAAACTCTTTTTTATTGTAATTTCATACATTATGAAAAATTAGTATAACTTTTGCTTTCTGAAAGATGTAAGATGAAGATCTCTCTTGCATGAAGCAAAAATTAATATAAAAGACACTTATGCTTATGGCAGCTAATAAGTTGAAAAAAACAGGCAGTTTTTACAAAATTTAACTCCTAACAAAGCAGGTTCAAAGATGTTTGCTAGTGCCAAATTACCAGCAGTGATTCTTGTTATTGATAAAATCTTACTTTTGAATAACAGACATCAGAGACTTATTCAGAGTCTACTTGGTAGGAAGGTGCCATCAGTTAGGAACCAGAAGAGCCAGGAAAATTCAAGAGCAGAGGAGGAATCTGTTATGCAATGCAGGAATAGGCTTCTTGGGAGAAGACTGGATACTTGAGAAAATTTAGAAGTCCAACAGAATAAAGAAAGTTTAAGAAAGATCCAGGAGTATTGAAAAAAAAAACTTTCAGTAAAAGTATGATACAAAAATGTCAGGGTAAATTAAGCATGGTACATATGCTTAGAACTAGAGAGAACTATAAAAAACAAGAGAGTGAATGATCTTAAATTGTATATCAGATTGTGCTACAGCACACAGTGAATGAGACATTTCAGAATATGTTGAGAATGTCTACTCTAAATGGAGATTAGAGAGGTAGAGAAGATACAGAGCAGTGTGAAGGTAAAAACAGAATGGATTAGTGTAGGGCACAGCCATATATGACAATAAAGATAAAGAAAAGGGCCTGATGAATCCATGAATTCTAGAGGAAGAGGTGGTTAGGCAGAGTAAGCTACTGATTCTTGTATCTGTAAAGAAACCTTGAGCCTTTACAGATGCTAAGAAGAGAGTACTCCCATTAATTTATTTGGTACGAATTGTGTCAATACAGCTATTGCTGTTGTTCATTTTTAATATTTAACTTTAAAATTATGTATTCATGTAGTATGATATGTGTGTTAGTGAACAAAGCATTCCTGTTTCTGTGTGTCTCTGTTTCCTTCTCTCTCTGTCTCTCTGTACTTGCCTGTGTGAGTATATACATGAGTGAGTGTGTGCCTGTGTGTGCCTCTGTGTGTGTATGTATGTATGTGTGTATGTGTTTACCTTAATTGGTATTTGTGAATCAAAGTAAGACTGTAAGATCATCTTTACCATCTGGCCCAAGATTTCAGTGTTGATGGTATATATTGCGCATAATTAAATGTTGCTTATCTAAATTCTAATACTACATCATGAATATTTATGTTAAAAATCAGTGAATTCTGTTCTATTTGTTGCCTAAATCATAACTTTTGATGTGTGTACTGTAAACTAGTATCTATTATCATTACTAATTTCCATGCACTCAAAATTTTATAACATGTCATAGCTTGAATATTATTAAGTATCATGTGTAAAATATATGCAAACATATGTTTTAAGAGACTACTTGCAATTCTAATGTTCCATGAGGGGTTTTTTTTTTGCCACAATTGTCTCACCCAAGTTCAGTTAGGGGAACTATACTTACATCCTTATGTAATTTTTATTGGCAGTATTTATCTTACATCTGTCAACAATGATAATTCTTTTAAAACACATGTTTGTATGTTCCTCCATAGTGTGGAGGGTAAATAATGGAATATATTTGGCAAGTGCCACCTGTTCCTCCCAGGAGCCATTATCTATCTTTGTTTTTAATGTGCCAAACATGTGAGTTCTAGATAATATAAAACATAAAAGTAAGGACTAACTAATCAAGTACTGAGTCATTTGTACTATCGCATATCTATAAAAGTATCTGAAGAATTTGTGTAGCATATTATCCACTTTATTTTTTATTGAAAATATATTTATCTCCCATATAATATTCCTACCAGTCCCCTTCCCTCTGTTCCTCCCAGCTCCATTACAACCATTCTCACCTGTATCCATTCCATTCTCCTCACCTCCCATTAAAAAAGAGCAGGCCTCCAACAGTCAACAACAAACCAAACATGACAAAACAAGCTAATACAAGGCACCAAATAAGACACACACCAAAGCTGGACAAGGCAATTCAACAGTAGGAAAAGAGTCCCAAGAGCAGGCAAATGAGTTAGAGATACACCCACATCCACAAGCTAATAGCCATAACATTATCTGGTGAGAACCTGTAGGCCCTCTGCTTCCCGTATCCATCTCTGTGAGCTCATGTGCACCCTGCTTAATTGATTCAATGGACATGTTTTCCTGATTTCTTCCATCATTTCTGATTGATACAATCTTTCCTTCACTTCTTTTGGGAGTTTCTCAATCTCCAAGGGGAGTGACCTGATAGAGATCTTGGATTTAGACTCTTACTCAGCATAGTATCTGGCTTTGGTCTCTGTATCTGCTCCCATCTGCTGGAGGAGGCCTTTCTCATGATGAATGGACAAGGCACAGATCTCTCAGTATAGACATCATTTCTCTCTCTCTCTCTCTCTCTCTCTCTCTCTCTCTCTCTCTCTCTCTCTCTCTCTCTCTCTCTCTCTCGACCGGCTGTGTTTGTTTCTACCTTAGGACTATAGGGTATGCAGTCTCCAGTTGATGACTATCTAAGGAGTGTTAGCCATGGGATCCCACTCATAGAGTATGCCTCAAGTTAAATGAGACATTGGTTGGTCTCTTCCACAAATTATGTAACATCATTGCTCCAGCACATCTTGTATTCAGGACAGGTTTTTGCTCAAAGGATTTGCGACTGGGTTGATTCTACATTTCTCTTTCTGTAGTCTACAGGGTAACTTCCCATATCACAGAAATTGGTTGTTTCCAGTTTCCAACTAATATGGATAAAGCTGCAATAAACAGGGTTGAACAAGGGCCCTTACGGCAGGATGGAAGGCTCTTTGAGAATGCCAATAAGTAGTATAGTTGAACCTTGACGTAGATCAACTCCCTATTTTCTGAGGAACTACCATATTGATTTCCAAAGTAGCTGTACTGCTTTTCACTACCATAAGCAATGGATGAATGTTTCCTTTGCTCCACATCTTTGCCAGTATAAGCTGTCACATGTGCTATTAATCTTAGTCATTCTGACAAGTGTAAGATGGAATTTAAAATAGTTTTGTTTTAATTTCCCTGATGGCTACTGATGTTGATTATTTCTTAGTGTTTCTCATCTACTCAATATGTTTCTTTATATTGATAATTCTGTCTTGATCTGTATCTCATTTTAATTAATTTTTATATCTATTTCTTGAGTTCTTTATATATTTTGGATATTAGTCCAATATCAAATATGGAGTTGGTAATGATAATTGATAGGTTGCTGCTTTGTTTAATTGATAGTGTCCCTTATGTTACAGAAGTTTTTCAATTTCATGAAGTCTCATATATTGTTGATCTTAGTGCCTGTGCTATTGATGTACTATCCAGAAAATTGTCTCCTGTTCAAATGTGTTCAAGTCTATTCCCCAATTTCTTTTCTATCAGGTTCAGTATAACTGATTTTATGCTGATGTATTTGATCCATTTGTTATTAAGTTTTGTGTAGGGTTGTAAATAAGGATCTATTTTCATTCTTCTACATGAAGACATGAGTTTGACTAGCATCATTTGATAAAGATACTATCCTTTTTCCAGTATATATTTTTGGCTTCTTTATCAAAATAAGGTATAAATGTATTTTGGGGTTTATGTCTGGGTATTCAATTTTATTCTATTGATCAATGTGTCTGTTTTTATCCTAATACAGTAGGGGTTTATTACTATGTACTGTATGAAAATGTGAAATCAGAGATGGTGATGCATTTAGGGTTTTTTATTGTTTAAACATGATTATTTTAGCTTTTTTGTTTTTTTTAATTTTTTCATATGAAGTTAACTATTGTTCTTTCAAGGTATGTAATGACTCGTTAGAATTTTAATGGGGATTGCATTGAATTTGTAGATTGCTTTTTGCAGGATAGCCATTTTACTATATTAATCCTGATTCATGAACATAGAAGATATTTCCATCTCCTTTAGTATCTTTCTTCAAACTTACATAGTTTTTATTGTACCTATCATTTACTTGCCTAGTTAAATTTACTACAAGATATTTTATATTACTTGTAGGTCTTTTGAAGGGTGTTGATTACCTGATTTTTCTCAGTTCTTTGGCATTTTTTTATGCAGAATAACTGCTTATTTTTTTTTTTTAGTTAATCTTGTAGCCAGCCACTTCACTGAAAGTGTTTTTCAGCTGTAGGAGTTTCCTGGTGGAACATTTAGGATCACTTATGTATACTTATGTAACATCTGCAAATAAAAATACTTTGACTTCTTTCTTTCCAATTTGTATATCTTTGGATACACTTGTCTTATTGGGCTAGCCAGAATAACAAATACTATATTTTCTTCTTTCTATCTTATCTATATAGCAGCAATCTGTAAAATCTTTCAGTAACTTCTAGTCACCGTGTCATATACACTTAGAATGGAGTAGAAAAATTATTTTCACTCAAGTATCTATTTTTTGTATTTCCAAATGACAACTTTATGCCAGTAGAATAAATGTGTAATATGTGCAAAAGTACATCTTTTGAAACATAAGAGATAAATTAATATTTCAATATTACAATAGGCTTTTATTCTTTACAGAGACTAGCTTTAATCTTGTGGAGACTATCAACACCTTGAGAGCAGACAGAGCAATTCTATTGATTTTTAAAAAAAAAAAAAATTCGCTACCCAGTTCTGGACTTGAGAGTGAAATATATACCATTATAAATATCTCAACAGGATCTCTTGTATCATTGGATGCCTTTATAAAGTAGTAGACACTACAAAATAACTAATTAATAGTTCACATGAATTTATATCTGGGTTATAATACATTTTGAAAATAAAGGATAATGTTTTAGTGTTGAATCATCAGGTGTGGAAAGCCATGTGCTAATGATTAAATAAAATATAGCATCTTTGTGTTATTATATTGCTTATTTGTTTCTTGTTCTTATTCCAATTAATAACATTGGTTTCAAATGATTGTCAATTTTCCCCAAGATGTTTGTAGGAAAGGCAGCCTTCCATTAAAAATACTTGACAGATATTACTGAGGACATAAATCTTTATTTTCTTGCCACATAGTGCTTGATGAATCATTAGAATCAAATCATCTACATCAGTGACAGGGTCTCCAGGAGGTTCTCATTAAGATGAAAGCTAATACATCACTTATAGATAAAGATCACATAGTTACATCCTTTCTTAAAGTTATTATTTCTGTGTTGAAAAACATGAGTAATAGCAACTTGAGAGAAAATGGTTTATTCCATTTATATTTCCACAACACTGTTCAACATTGAAGCAAGTCAAGAGAGGAAATCAAGTAGGTAGGGTAGGAGCCAAGAGGTAGGAACTGATACAGAAGGCATGGCAAAGGGCTGCTAAATGACTTGATCCTCTTGGTTTGCTCAGCCTGCATTCTTATAGAACTGAGAACCAACTAGTCCAGGAGTGGAACCACCCACAAAGCCCTCCCATAGCAATCATTAAGAAAATGACCTGTGGTCTTGTTTACAAACCGTTTTGGAGTTCCCTCCTCTGATCACCATAGCTTGTGCCAAGTTTCCATACTAGCCAGCACACATGGTACAGAAAGTTACTCTCAATATTACTTCCTGATACAACTCTCAGAGCTTTTATATTTCAGGTAATGGGAAAAATAAGAGATCACATTACATGCAACGAAAGAAAGAGTAGATCAGGCCAAGGAAGGTATTTGGAGAAAACAATTCTAGCCACATCCCAGCAGTGCGTTGTCACCAAGTGCTGGAATTCAAACACTCTTACTTAATAAGTATTCACCAATCCTTGCCACTTCAGATTAAGAAGCAATTTATTTGTTGATATATTTTCCTTGTTTATTTTCTGATAACTTTATACATTCATATAGCATTTTGATAAAACACACCCACCTTTTCTCTCCTCCAATTCATTCCTACACTATATTGCTTTCGCTCCCAATTTCATGCACTCATTTTTATTAAACCCATTGAGTCCACTTAGTATTTCCTATGTGTCCATGGATATGACTATTCATTGAAGCATGGGTAACCTCTCAGCACTGCATCTCTTAATAATATTGCTTCTTCCTTCCCAAGCAGCTACCAACTGCTAATACCTTTTCAGATAGGATTGGAAATTCTTGAGCCCCTCTCTCATCTCTAGCTATGAATTTGGAAGAATTGATCTTGTTTTTGTGCTTACTGAAGCTATGAGTTCTTGTGTATATCTGTGGTATCATGTATGGCAAACACAGCTTGGCTATAGATCTAGTACTACGTCTAGCCCTCAAACTTTATTTCTGCCCCCTTTTAATGATGATCTTTGACCATAGGAAGAAGGAGGTACTATAGATGTCACATTTGGAGCTATAGACTCCACAGTCTCATTTCCTGAACATTGATTAGGTTAGTTCTCTGTATTACTCCTGCTAGAGATAACTATAGCTACTGCAAAAAGAAACTTTTCAGATGAGAGTTGAGAGATGTAGTAATCTATGGGTATAAAGATAACTTAGAAGGTAGGTTGTAACTATATCCATTTAGCAGAATGACAATATTAAGTTATCTCCTGGGGCTTCAGACCTACCCAGCCATGAGTATTAGTCAATTATACTTTTATCTTCACTTAACAATAACATTCAATCATTATGGTAGATAGTTAAAGGACTAATTCAGTACCATCCTCAAATTTGTGAATTATGAATACTTTTAAAGAAAGAAATGCTTCTGATATTCCTTCAGAAATTGAAGAGTAATGTGGTCACAATTTCAACTTGAATAAAAATTATTCTGGCCTTGTCTGAGTCAGTGTATTATATTGTATAGTAAAAGACTTAGTGTCAAACTAGTTTTTCCACTGGCAAGTACTTTCATACACTAAAATAATAGCCTGTAATAAAATTGTTATTCTATTTAAGGATCTTAACCTTTCTGTACTCAAATGGTTAGGTGTGCTATTAAATTTTCAAAATATGTTACTTGTCATTTATTTCTTTAATCTATAGTTAGAGTTTAAAGTCTCATTATGAGATTTTGAATAATAGGCAGTTAGCAGTATCATGAGCAATTTGTCCTCTAAAAATAGAATAAAAAACACAATATCTGCTAGAGATGTCGGTGTCTGTTGATAGTTAATGTAAAAATCCAAGTACAGTCCTCGACTTGGGATGGATCTTTACTGATTTCTCTCCTCTAATGATCTGCCACAAAAATATATGAGTTTCTGTATTGTCTTTTACACAGATCTTACCAAACACTAAGAAATATGAAACATATTCAATAAGATTAGAAGAAAGGAAGAACAATTCAGATTTTGTTTTGGTTTGTAGACCTCGCTTGTTTGCTTAGTTATGTGAAACATGCTGGCTTCAAAGCTGTACTGATATTTCTCTTGCAGTTTTCTGATTAAGTATGTGTTATACATAATATTTAATTCAGGAAGCCATACCCTACAAAGGAAACAAAGCATGAAGCCCCCAACTATCTGAAACCCAAAGTTTTACCTGGTCAACAACATACTGATGTGAGCTGGGCTTGACCTTATCATTCAAAAGCTTACCCCTCATTAAAAAGAATCCTCTAATTTAATGAGTCATTCCTTCCAGTCTGTCACAAAACTATCTCCTCAGTTTTGTCTGCTACACATAACATGTTGTAATACTGTGAACATACTGAGAAAATGTGTAGTTGGTAACCATTGAATCCACAAAGCAATGCTAATTAATTTATAAAGAAAATCATCTACATACTTTTTGAAATGTAATGATCCTGGATCTTGTCTTGTGGCCTTCTTGTACATTCTCATTTGTGCCAAGAAACTAGAATTAGCTCAGTTGCAAAAATTATGGCTTAGGCAGTCTCTAAAGACTCTGGTGCAGAGAGTGGCTAGGGCCACAGTCATCTGAACTCTTAACTAGTATTAAATAGTATCCACTACATTCACTTTCTCGTGCATGTGGTTGATAGCACATTTTAAATTCTCCACAGGCTCTTGGCACTTTGGAAGTCTTAGCTACTAACTTTGTGGGTCTGCTCTAGGCTTTTTGAGTTTTTTCCACTGATTTTTTTTTCCAAAACTAGTGTTCAGAAAATCCTAGTATCAAAGCCTTAACCTGTAAGGTAATATATAATTGCAACAGATGTTGATTCAAATTTCCCATTGTTTCTTATATTAAATCTTCTATCTTCCTTGCCAATGTTCATGCACTTACCTTTTCTTCCTATAAAAATGACCAAACACTGAATATATTACAACCCCCATCATTTTCCTATCATGCTTCCTATACCACTCAAAACTGTTTTTCAACCTTAATGCTGAGTGATCACATTTCTTACTCATTCCTCTCAATAATTTTTTCCTTTACTTCTGGATAAAATACAAACTTTACAATGGCAAATACAAAGCATTTATTCCCAAGGTTCTAAAAACATTTAAAGATTCAACTCTTGATATTATACCAATAATTCGTATGCCCATCCATTATATGGCTATATAAACTCGTTAGAATTTTTTGTACTAGCTCATAGATTTCTACTTTATGAAATGTATATGCAAATTACTATTCATATATATATATATATATATATATATATATATATATATATTGAGACTTGACTCACATGACTCCTTTTCCACAAGATGTTTTTAAACCACATACTATAAACCTGTTTGCTTACTCCTCTTAAAGGAAGTATTCCTGATTTATTTAAATAGTACTAGCAATCATGCTTTAAACTTTTTAAAAGGATATTTTCTCATTCATCCTTGGAAACAAAGATTGTTCTTTTTTCTTTGTATTCAAAGCACTTTGATCAGCAGCTAACTCAGGATATACGTTTAATATTGGTTGAATAAGAATATTACTCAGGGCTTGACATTGTTACTGATACTATCGTGTGCTTACAGACAGGAGTCTGCCCTCTGAGAGGCCCAAGCACAGTCAGGTGCAGATACTTACACTGAACCATTGGACAAAAGCCAGACACCCCTGTGGTTGAATTAGGGAAAAGCTAGAAGAAGCTGAGGAGGGGGATGATGACATAAGAAGAGCAGCAGTCATAACTAGCCTTGGACCCCCAAGAGAATAATTTTTTTTAATCTGAAAAAAATAAGAGAAAATAAATCAATCTAAGACCTTGACTAAACAATCTCCAAAGTGAATGTAACAGTAGTCAATTGGTGTGGGAAAGTCTAACATATGGAAGCAAACCTTATTGTAAAGATGAAACATTGAAAAATATCCAAATAAATTCTTGAAATGAAGGAGATGCTCAATCAAAGAGAAACCAAAATTGAGACCATCTTTGATGGAGAAGACCACACAGAGGAATGGATTTCATGGATGGAATATAAAATTGAGCAAATAAAACATACATATATATTAGGAAAAAAAGAAAAGAACATGAATAATATTTCCAAGATGTTTGAGATACATTAAGGCGACAAAATATGAATATCATATAGTAGAGTAGCAGCAGTAAAATGAAATAGAATGCACGGAATGCACGGAATATTTCCACGTCAAGCCCATCAAACATAAAACATTCTAGATGTATAAACAATATATATGAAAATATATTATTTGAAATTTCATATTATAATACCTGACTTTAAGTAATTACATTAGATTTAAATATTTAAAAAAACATGTCAGAGGTAGAAATTAATTAAAAGATTGACAACATATAAAAAAAGTTATTCTATTTACCAAACAAATAATTAGGTCAAAAACTACAAATTTTTTTTTTTACTATTGTGAGATAAATCAAGTCAAGTTATATTGTGAGAAAATATTACAAATGATTTTTTAGTGTTTTTTATTGGCTATTTTCTTTATTTACATTTCAAATGTTATCCTCTTTCCAGGTTTCCCCTTGGAAACCCTCTTTCCTATCGTCCTTCCCCCTGCTTCTATGAGGGTGTTCCCCCACCACTCCACCCACTCCGGCCTCCCTGCCCTGGTATTCCTCTACACTGGGGAATCAAGCCTTCACAGGACCAAGGGCCTCTCCTTCCACTGATGCCTGACAAGGCCATCATCTACTACATATGCAGTTGGGGCCATGGGTCCCTCCATGTGGACCCTTTGATTGGTGGTTTAGTCCCTGGGAACTCTGGGGGCCTGGTTGGTTGATATTGTTGTTCTTCCAATGGAGTTGCAAACCACTTCAGCTCCTTAAGTCCTTTCTCTAACACCTCCATTGTGGGACTTAACCTCAGTCCAATGGTTCGCTGTGAGCATCCACCTCTATTTGTCAGGCTCTGACATAGACTCTCCGGAAACAGCTATATCAGGCTCCTGTCATCAAACATTTCTTGGCATCAACAATCATGTCTGGGTTTGGTGAGTGTATATGGGATGGATCCCCAGGTAGGAGAGTCTCTGGATGGCCTCACCTTCAGTCTGTGCTCCACACTTTGTTCCCTTATTTGCTCCAGAGAGTATTTTGTTCCCCTTTCTAAGAAGAACTGAAGCATACACACTTTGGTTTTTCTTCTTCTTGAGCTTCATGTGGTCTGTGAATTGTATCTTGGGTATTCCAAGATTTTGGGCTAGTCTCCACTAATTAGTGAGTACATACTATGTGTGTTCTTTTGTGATTTGTTACCTCACTCAGGATTATATTTTCTAGTTCCATCCATTTGCCAAAGGATTTCATGAAATCATTGATTTCTATAGCTGAGTAGTACTCCATTTTGTAATGTACCACAATTTCTGTATCTATTCCTCTGATGAAGAACATCTGGGTTCTTTCCAGCTTCTGGCTATTATAAATAAGGTTTTTATGAACATAGTGGAGCTTGTGTACTTGTTATATGTTGGAACATCTTTTGGGTGTATGCCCATAATAAAAAGAGTCTTTAACTACCCTATTTTTTATAATTTTATTTCCTTTTAGATTGCAATATAATCACATTATTCTGGAACTTCACATTCTTCTCTGGAACCCATATGCACAGCCCCCACAGCCACTCTCACTCCAAAAATGGCCTCTTTTTTTTTAAATTTGTGGTTGCATTTGTGTTTGTGTTTGTGGTTGTATGTGTGTGTATGCCAGTGTGTGTATTTGTTAATATATCATACAACCTGATCCACATAGTACTATTACTTATGTTTTGAGGGATGTTTTGAGGGTATATGTTTTGAGGGATGCCCACATGGGTAATTTTGCTGAAGAAGAATATTTCATATTCTTTTCAGAACTCTTTAGTAGTCAATAAATCTTTGTCTAGGGTTGTAGCTTCATAAGCTTTCTCCCTTCCATATAACATATATCACATATCATATATCATACATCACACATCACACATATCATGTATCATGTATTATATAATATGTATATCATATATACATGTATCATCCTTGGTAAGTTAATGTTTAGGTAGTAATGTTGGTGAGACTTCATAGATGTAGCTTCTCTGAAATTTTTTTAGAAGAGAATATCATAGCAGATTTCCTATTCCTCTTTTACAGTGTTTCTGCCTCACCCTTCTTTGGCAACAACCTTTGTGATTTAGTTGGAGAAGTTATGTTTTAGATGTTGGAAGTGGGCTCCAAGTCTCTACATTTTGAACATTTAAGGAATTATGTAATTGTCTCTGTGTGTGGCAATAATATATTTTCTTGATGAGATATGAGAACCACATTCACCTGCGAGTATGAGGAAAAGGTGTTTATATTCTACTTAGAAATTGTGCTGGTTAAGTACCAGTTGTAGGTTTTCCAGAAACTATGACTTCATTTGAACCATGTAGTTAGTTAGGTTCCCAGGACTGAGAATGATGGATATCTTGTTGAACAGACATTAAGGCCAGTTAGATAGTTGTTCACCACAAATGTATGTGCATAAAAATGATATCCTTAGGGTTTACATACCATAATTGTCATTTTGTGGTTCATAGGCATCATATACCTGGGCCAGACTACTGGTTGCTTCCCTCCTTTGAAAGTTGACTTCTGTAACCATGAAAGCTAGGACTCAGGGAAGAGGTCTTAAGGTCAGATCCAGCCAAGAATTTTAGGATCATGCTCATGAAATATGTGGTGTTTGGGCAACAGCGACTGAACTTCTACCTCTGTACATAAAATGATAAATGTTTAAATTTGTGGTATATTCATGAAATGCACCGTTATTTATGAATACAAAATAATGACCTACTGAGTCATACTTCAACAATATTAAGTCATGAAAATATTAAGCAAAGTACAATAAGCCAAACACAAATGGACAGATGTCATTTGTTTTAATTTATATGAAATGCCCAGACTAGAGACATCTATGAAGACAAAAGGCTGATTGGTAGTCATGAGTGGCTGTGGTGAGATATTAATGTGTCAATTTATACTAGAGTAAATAACATGTTGTAAAATTCAATAGTGATATTTGTACAATTCTGAATTCTCTTAGGTTGCTCCCTGAGTTAACTGATTATGTATATGAAAATATTCCAAAGTGCAAATATTTGAAATCTGAAAATGTCCTAGTCCAGAACATTTTAGATAAGGAATATTTCATCTGTTCCTCTTTTCTAATAAGAAGTTGGGGAAAATAAATAGTGTCAGACAGTTTGGCAGTACCTAAAATGATTTCAATTAGCAACTTGAAGAATTGCAATTAACTGAACTTTTCCCAGTCTGACACATAATCTCCATTTAGACTTGGTTTCAAGTGAAAATTTATTTTAATATATTAGAAAATACTGATAAGGTTCAATAAATTGTGTGGCTCAAATTGAATATTGATCAAGTCAAATACTATTTAAGAAACAACTGGAATAGACATGGGGGGGGGGGTATTTCCAGGGCAAGGCGCAGGCCAATGCAATGCAAACTCCCAGGAATCTATTAGAGTGGCCTTAGGAATGACATCCAGTAATAGGGGATTCAGAGTCTGAATTGGCCATCTGCTGTCACTAGACAAGGCTTCCAGTGGGATACCATTCCAACCACAAAATCTTTGATCTGCAAGTTTTAGTCTCAGAACCTGTGGGAGTGGTCCAGTTTGGGACCCTTGTCACTAGAGAAAGCCCTTCTTTCCTGACAGTGCCTAGAGGGCCAGGAACCAGAGGCTGAATAGCCTGGAGACATGGGATAGAACCAAAATGACTGGGGGAAAAAGTCAATGAAATAATCTAATCGTACTTAACTATACTCATAGAGCAGAGCATAACATATTCATTATTGCAGAGGTTTCAGACAGCAGCTGATGGGAACAGATGCAAAGACCAATAGACAAATATTAGGCAGAGTTTAGGGAATCCTGTAGAAGAGGGGGAAGAAAAGTTGGAAGAGCTAGAGGTGTCAAGGACATCCTACTCTAAGGAAAATAGCCCACAGAATCAACCAATGAGCCCTGCCCCCCAGGGCCTCACAGAGACTGAAATCACAATCAGGGAGCCTGTAGGGGTTTGACTTAAATCCTCTGCATATATGTTATGGGTGTTTAGGTTCCTGTTTTGGTGGGATTCTTAACAGTGGGATCAGAGGCTGTTTCTGATTCTTTTGCCTGTTCTTGGTACCCTGTTAATCTTACTGGGTTACCATGTCTAGCCTTGGTATGAGGGGATATGCCTAATCTTATTTAAACTTGATATGTCATGCTTGGTTGATAGTCCCAGGAGGCCTGCCCTTTTCTGAATGGAAAGAAATAGGTGTGGATCTCTAGGGAAGAGGAGGTGATAGGAGAGACTGGAAGAAGAGGAGATGGGGGAAATTGTGGTCAAGGTGTAATATATGAGAAAAAAATAAATAAAAATAACTTTAGTACATATTTTAATCTTCTAGTATCTTCTGTTTCCTCTGTGTTTTTTACAGGTCTTTTTCTTCCATGGTTGGAAATACTCAGGTATTTCATTTTAGAGGTATTATTTTTTTATTTGGCTCAGTGTTCAATTTAAATAAATATTTCGAAGGTGTGTAAAGGAGTTTTAAGGCATGCAGTAGCTTGATTGAGATTTGAACACTTGTTTCCTAGCTCATCACTATTTGTGAAATATTAGGAGGTATGCCTTGCTAGAATACATATGCCATTGAGAGCAGGCTTTGACATTTCAAAAGACTCAGGCCATTTTGAGATAGCCCTGCCCATTTCTTGTTTGGTGTTTCAAATGTGAGTTCTCAATTGTTGCTCCAGCCATCTTCTACCCCTGCTTTAACAATGAAATCTAAATGTTTGGATTTGGAAGCACCAAATCAATCCTTCCAGCCATAAGTTACCTAAAAATTTAGTTTTATCAAAGCAATAGAAAAGTAACTAATAAAATATATAAGCAATATCTCATTGTTAGAATTGAATAAAGTTTTAGGATAGCGATATGAGATATGTTCTAACTAGATGTGCAAATATAGATAGTAATAAAATATCTTCCATAGCCCTTTTCTGAATGGTATTTTTCCTAATTTGATTATCAAAATGTTTGTCTTTGATATATAGAAAGATTCTGATTTTTTGTGTTAACATTATATTCTGCAGGCTGGATGAATGAGTTTTTTGGTAGAATCTTTAGGGTATTTAAGTATAGGATTATGGCATCTGTAAATGAGGATAGTTTGACTTCTTTTGATAGATGTATATTTTGTATTTTAGTCTTTTTTGAGCACTTAAACTCAGCACTATGTTGAGTAAAAGTAACGGGAAGGGACAATCTTGATTCAGTCATTTCAGTGTAAATATCTTCAGTTATCTCTAGTATAATGTTGATTAGTGTTTTACTATACACAGTACATATTACATTGATGTATATTATCTCTCCTAGTTTTCTCAAGATGTGTATCATTCATTGATGCTAAACTTTAACTTTTCTATGTAAATCATGACTGTCATCCATAAGCTTATTTACATGTTATATTACACTTCTTGACTTCTGCATGCTGAACAAAAATCTTGAGTTCCTAGAATAAAACTCACTTGGTTATGGTCTATAAACTTTTTCACCTATGGAAGGGGTCCCATATGGTTAACTTCATCCATGCTAACATGTGAACTGATGATTAAATTGTTATTTGTTATACCTGTTTGGATATCTTTTATGGCCATATTAGGCATCTTCTTTTTCAGCAGCCTTCTCTAAAAGCAAAAATGTCCAGTATTACTCAACAATAAGAAAACAAATTTCTTTTGGATCTACTCTTCCTTCTTCTGCCCTTCCCCATTCATGCCAGAGTATACACAGCTGTGTTTGGCTTCTCTTCTCTCTCATTTGTTGTTGTTGTTGTTGTTTGTTTGTTTCAGGAATCCAGTCCACCTTTTTATGGGTTTCTGGACTTTTTCTTCTTTTTCTCCATGGGATAGTATCTGGGTTTTTTCTTTTCTTTCTGATATTATAATCACAAAATTTCCCCCTTCCTTTTCTCCTTGCAAATCCTTCCATATTCATCTCTTTATACTCTTCCAAATTCATGATCTCTTTTTCCATTATTGTTAAATGCATGTATGTATACACGAATAGAGATGCATATGTATATATTAATATTGTGGTGGTTTAAATATTCTTGGCCCATGGGAAGTGACACTATTAGGAGGTGTGTCCTAATTGGCCTTATTAGGGGAAATGTTTCTCTGTGGAGGCAGGGCTTTGAGGTTTCATATATATGCTTAAGCCTGGTCAATGTGATCCAGACAGTTTCCTGCTTTTGTATTAAGATATAGAACTCTCAGCTCGTTGTTTTCCATCATCGTGTCTTCCTGGATGCTGCCATGCTTACTGTCATGATGAAAATGGAATTAACCTCTAAAACTCTAGACCAGCCCCAATTTAAAGCTGTCCTTTAAAAGAGTTGCCTTGGTCATGCTATGTCTTCACAGCAATAAAAACAAAACCACCTTAACTAAGACACAAAAGAAAGAAAATACTTTGAGAACAATACACAATGCTTTATTAGAGAAATTACAAAATGATAATAATTACTAAGTTTTCATGATCTGCCTTGTACTTCTTTCAGTTGAATTGTTATAAAAGTATATTGATGACCTTTATTTTGCAGATATAGGACAGTTTATATATCCATTTTAGTATGATGCACCTAAAAAGAAGCTGAAAGAAATTTCAATCCTAACAATACAGGCATGAAGTGAAAACTTAAGGGTTTATTGGAAAGTGGGTTAGATGATGTTTTGCTTGGGTAAACACATGAAGGAACATTTAATTGAAGTGGACACAGGTGAAAGTCCAAGGAATACTCATGAAGAACATTTCACTGAAACAGACACAAGACAGACGATGTTGTACTAAAGTAAGCACTTGAAAGAACAAGTCATGAAAGATTCTTTGCTAACAACAGGTATGTGTTGGTCTGCCTTACATTTCGTAGTTGAGCTGCATTTGTCAGGATTCCATAGAGAGAAACGTATCAAAATACTTCTGTGCTCTTCCAAAGACTTGGGCAGATTGGCAGAGTGATGTCAGCTGAGACAGACTAATGTGCTGAGGAAAGACCCATGGAGAACACAGTGATGTTTAGAGAGTATAAAAAGGACTCAAGGAACCGTGACAGAGGTGGACCTTGGCTTGTTGTCCAAGGTGGACCTTGGACAAGCTAGCTGAGCAATGCTTGTGGTTCTTGAGTCTTCCTTGATCTTCACTTCACTGTGAAAGGCACAGCCATAAACTTCTCCTGGTTTCCTGTTGGTTCTGGTCACTCCTGCTGACTCATGCCAAGGCTGAGGACTGGCTGTCTCTGCTAGGTAGGTGGTTCAACTGCTGATTCATGTTGGCTATCACAACTCTACCAAACTAGACTGCTCTTGTATCTATGAAGTGTTTGTGAGTATCCACTGCCACTGCTAACCTGTGAACTGAACTGCAGATTTCCAGATAGCACGGAAGGGAGTTGCTCCAAAGAACCTTTCTAAATAGGTCCAATTTGCCTGTACCCTTTCTTTCCCAATACCTCTGATGGGTGATGGGTTAGAAGGGAAGTTGAAGTATTTAAGAACCATCATTAAAAAATAAGGTTTGAAAAATTAAAGTTACACAGGCAACTTGTTTATACTTTACTCCTTTAAACTACCTTGGTCAGTAAATGAGCCTGACTTAGTGACATGAAGATCACTGCCAGTGATATATCCAAAACTTTGACTTGAAAGTCAAACTTCTAATTGGACTCAGAACTGACATTAATCTATGCCAAATATTGTAAAGGGGATAAATGTCATCAATGGTTCAATGCTTTGCAACCAATCATCCTGGAAACAAATGATCCAGACAAAAACTGGGTGTTCTGTTTTGCATCTGAGTATTCTGTCATCATACGAAGCAAGAAAAGTTACTTGTATTCATTAATTTAATAATATCTGATGATGAGTTCCCTATAACAAATCAAGGACAGAAAATAAATTATAGTGACTAGGCTACGTCTATTTTGTGCTAAAATATGCCAGCAACTCAAACTGCTAGCTGAAATATATCTTGATGAGGTATCTTCAGCAAAATATTAAATACTGGATTCATTGTCTCTCCTATTGACTCTTCAGAATGTAGAATAATTTGGTTTACTTCAATTTGAAGGTGATTTTATGCTTTATATAAGCCTCTCCACAGAATGCCTTTGAAAACGTGATCTTTGTAGATATAGCTTATGGATAATTTCTAATAAGCTTTTAATCTCATCATTTTACCACTACCTGAAGGCCAGCCTAGCCTATTTAAAAAGACTCTGCCTTGAAAACCAAAACCACATATGGGATAAATTAAGATTTCACATAATTATTATATTTGTGTACAAACACATGTGTATGTGTGTATGTGTGTGTGTGCATACACATATATAATTGATGTTAGAATTAACCTGCCAAAGCCGCACAGTTTCTGGGCTTCTTCAACCTTTAAAAGCTATCTCCACACTTAACTCAGTCAGAGGACTATGAATCTTACAAGTCTTAGAATGTCTGTACAAGAAAAACAGAGGCCAAAATAAAATAACATATGGTTAATTTCTACTGATATGACATAAAAGAAACAGGATGAAGAAATTATATGTTTCAGTGCATTGATGAGAAATAGTCCTAAGCCATTATCACCAAGAAAATATATATTTTCCTATATGCCAGTGTCTTCTAACAGCAACGATTTTATATTCATAATGCAGTAACGACTATTTTGCTTCTTCCTCCAGTTGTCCTAAAAATGTAAGATTTTAGCTTTGCTGTGGCATGGGCATACCTATGAACAGTATGCAACCACATGTGCACAGTTTCTTCTCAGTAAGTCTTATTGAGTAAAATGCAAAGTAAACCCTACAGTCTGTCAATTTCTGATACCTCCTCCACATATGTTATAATTTCACATTTTGTATCTAAGAATATAGATCAAATTTGATTTGATGTTTTCCTGTGTGCTGTAAAGTATGGATTAATTATCTTGCATACTAATATTAAAGGAAGCCGTAATATTCATTGAAAATTATTTATTGTTGATTTGCATTTGTATCTTTGTCAAACATCAGTTGCCATTATAAGTTATATTTTCAGAAACACACACACAAACTTGAATATTTTTAACTAATCATAATATTTGTTTCTTCTTACTCATATAAGAAATTCCAAGACTGTGGCTATAATAACATATATTCATATAAATATAATGGTTAGAAGTCATAAACATGTCTCAAATATTGAAATCAATGTCTGAATTTCTTCTGAAAGTATATATAAAAAGTCTATTTTTTATTGTATTCAGTCTTCTAGAGGATAAGCATATTGTGTGACCTATGGTTGCATTCAAAGATAGATATTATAGACCATGCTTTCTTTTTTATTGGATATTTTATTTATTTACATTTCAAATGTCATCCCCTTTATCCATCTCTCCCCCCATAATCCACATATCCCTTCCCTCCTCCTCCTTTTTCCTTTTATATTATTTTAATTACATGCAAATATTAAGGCCAGTTTTAGGTTGTGGAACTAACAATACAATAGATGCAAGAACAAGCAAGGCAATAAACAAAGTTCTTTGAACACTCTCTTGATCACTGTTTCTAAGGGCTTATCAGGATGACGAAAATATTTGAGCCTACTTCCTACCCTAGCCCAAAGTCATTTTCATGTCTGGTGTCTACTTCTTTGTTCTAGCCTAAGATTTAGATTTCTGCCTGAAATTACTTCTTTGTTCTAGCCTAATATTACATTCCTGCCTAAAATTGCTTTTTTTCTAGCATAAGATTTAGATTTCTGCCTGAAATTAATTTTTTGTTCTAGGCTAATGTCAGATTCCTGCCAAGCAGCCCATTTCCTTGTCCTTGACAAATGTCAGATTCATGCCAAGCAACCCCAAAACCCTTGCGCCTCTCCCCTTTTTTGTTTCATAAAAAGGACTGAGCCTGTCTTAGGTCATTCTGACAAGAATGCCTTGCCTTCCTTACCTGTCCTGGAATATGCATTATCAAAAGCAACGCACTTATGTCTTAGGTTGGTAAGGCTCTGAGCAGAATCTTACCAGTCTTTGGCTTGCCAGCCTGTTAATTTAATGTCTGGGGGTTCATTTTCAGTTTCCAGCCATGTACTTTGGCTGTCAACATGTTGATGTTGTTACAGACAAGTTTTACCATGATGAGCAGGAATAAATGTATCCTCATGACAAAAGGGCTAGCATGATCAAGTTATATATGCCATTTTTGAAGATTCACCAAAACAGAAATATTTACCTCAAGCCATGGGTAATTTTATCAGCACTATCTGCCACATTAACATGAAGCAGAGCATCATTCTTTAAATTCATAATCTCACTATACAAAGTTAAAACATCCAGGGAGCTGTTAGAATTATGCTAAATATGTTGCAAGTGTCTTTAAACTATTTCCTAATTATAATCATTATCGTAGTAAAATTTAGAATTCACATGAATCCAATGATATTTGGCACGACCCTTGAGATGGCTCCTTACTCTTAAACTCTGAACCTCGTTCCAATAATTTGTATAGGATAAAAGAGCGTCTATCCTTTTTTCCAAATGCATATCTAAATCCTCTTGTATACTCAACACATGAGTAACATTTTTTTGCTGATCAACAAAAGTAGCTGTCTTAACTTCTTGTGGCAAAGCAATTGCAGAAGCAGTGGTGCTAGCAATTATTGTAATTAAAGCTGTTATACCAGCACAATCAAGCCTACTACCCTCTTGCTTCTGCTTAAAGCCTGACTCACTTCCTCCAGTACTTACAAGCTTTTTTTTTTCTGAATACCAAGGTTCTGTAATACTCCAGGCAGTAAAATAAAAGCTGATTGATAGACGTCCATAACAGACATGCCAGGTTTCAACACAGTAACACAATTAGAAAGTGTATAATCAATGCAACTTACATTAAATACTGTAGAAGAAACATGTGCTAACACCTGTTTGAAATCCAGACCTGGTCCCAACTTTATCTCTTGCTAACATAACATCATAGAGAACTGCAGCTAACTTCCAAATATGTCTCTGAAGATGTCAAGAACCCGCATTCCAAATGAAGAGTGTTATTTCTAATGTTAGAGTGATTACTAGACAAGTCCATGATTAAGTCCAAATAACTGGTCACATTTAAGATAAATGCAAGTGTCATTATAACTTCTCTTTTTGATTCTCTGTTACATAAGGTCTAAGAACTTGAGGCAAGGCAGCTTGTCCCATCAGGGGTATAGAGGGTATAGGTAAGCAAAAGTGGGTCAGAAAATATGTTTAATACAACTTTCCAGTCACCATTGTCAGGGCATTCAGCAAGTTCACAGGTCAGCATCATTCTTTGTACTGGCATCAGCATGTCTCACCTGTTGCTCTGGCAACCACCATAATCCTTCAGCATCCTGCAGAAAAAACACTAACATGCCCTCTTCCCCATATTAAATACCTTATCAGGATCATGCCTTATGCTAGTAAGTGGATCCATTCCTTTCACCTATGTATAAGTTTGTCTAGTTGAAGAGTGCAATAAACACTCAGCAGAAAGTTCCTTGGCATCCAAAATTTAAAAAAAAAGAAAAGAAAAAGAACATGATTTAAATAAATTTGTGATGTACGCGGATAAATTACTCCCTCTTTTTTATTTATTTATTTATTTAATGAAAATACTGTTTTAAAGTTCCATGGGCCCATTTCACAGTCCCTTGTACTTGAAAGTTATAAGGAATCCCAGTAATATGGGTAATATTAAATTTTTGACAGAAAGTCTCAAATGCTTGACTGCAATATACATCTCCATTATCTGTTTTATTATTATTATAATTGGATAATTTATTAATCTACATTTCAGATGTTATCCAATTTCCCCATCCCCCCAAGAAGCCCCTTATCTTATCCCCCCCGCCTCCTCACAATATTCACAAGATTGTTTTAAAGATCTTTTTTTCTGGTGGGTCTATGTGTGGTTTAGGTATGAGCACAAATGTTGCTTCATAGAACAAATTGGGTAATGTTACTTCTGTTTCTATTTTATGCAATAGTTTATAGAGAATTGGTATTAAGACTTCCTTGAAGGTCTGATAGAATTCTGTACTAAAACCATCTACTCCTGTGCTTTTTTTGGAAGGGAGAGTTTTAATGACTGCTGGTATTCTGCTATTTCTTTAGGGGTTATGGGACTGTTTAGATGGTTTGGCTGCTCCTGATTTAATTTTGGTACCTGGAATCTGTCTAGAAAATTGTCCATTTCATCCAGATTTTCCAATTTTGTTGAGTATAAGCTTTTGTAGTAGGATATGATGATTTTTTGTTGTTGTTATGTCTCTGTTTTCAAGTCTGATTTTATTAATTTGGATACTGTCTCTGTGCCCTCTGGTTAGTCTGGCTAAGGGTTTATCTATCTTGTTGATTTTCTCAACAAATCAGCTGCTGTTTTTGTAGATTCTTTGTATAGTTGTTTTTGTTTCAACTTGGTTGATTCCAGCCCTGAGTTTGATTATTTCCTGCTATCTACTTCCCTTGGATGTATTTGCTTCTTTGTGTTCTAGAGCTTTCAAGTGTGCTGCCAAGCTGCTAGTGTATGCTATCTACAGTTTCTTTTTGTAGGTACTTGAGCTATGGGTTTTCCTCTTAGTACTGCTTTCATTGTGTCCCATAATTTTTGGTATGATGTGTCTTCATTTTCATTAAATTCTAAAAAGTGTTTTATTTCTTTCTTTATTTCTTCCCTGTCCAAGGTATCATTGAGTAGAGCTTTGTAGAGCTTTGTTCAGTTTCCACGTGTATGTGGGCTTTCCATTGATTTTTATCATTATTGAAGACCAGCCTTGGACTGTGGTGATATGATAGGATGTATGGGATTATTTCAGTTTTCTTGTATCTGTTGAGGCCTGTTTTATGACCAATTATGTGGTCAATTTTGGAGAAGGTATCATGAGGTGCCGAGAAGAAGATATTTCTATTGTTTTTTAATGAACTATTCTATAGATATCTGCTAGATCCTTTTGGTTCATAACTTCTCTTAGTTTCACTGTGTCTCTCTTTATTTTCTGTTTCCATGATCTGTCCATTGATGAGAGTGGGGTGTTGAAGTCTCTCACCATTATTATGTGAGGTACAATGTTTGCTTCGAGCTTTAGTAAAGTTTTTTTTATGAATGTGGGTGCCCCTGCATTTGGAGCTTAGATGTTCAGAATTGAGATTGCGTCTTGGTTGATTGTTCCATTGAGGATTATGAAATGTCCTCACTCATCTTTCTTGATAACTTTCAGTTGAAAGTCAATTTTATTCAATATTAGAATGCCTACTCTAGCTTTTTTTTTGTTGTTGTTGTTGGAAAATTGTTTTCCAACCTTTTATTCTGAGGTAGTTTCTGTTTTTGCCATAAGTTTCCTTTATGCAACAAAATGCTGGATTCTAATTATGTATCCAGTCCAATAATGTATGTCTTTTTATTGGAGAATTGAGTCCATTGATGTTAAGAGATATTAAAGAAAACGATTGTTGCTTTCTGTTATGTTTGTTATTAGAGGTGGAGTTATGTTTTTGTAGCAACCTTTTTTTGGTTTGTTGGAAGAAGATTACTTTCTTGCTTTTCCAGGATACAATTTCTTTCCTTGTGTTGGAGTTTTCCCTCTACTATCCTTTGTAGGGTTGGATTTGTGGAAAGATATTGTGTAAATTTGGTTTTTGTCATGGAATATCTCGCTTTCTCCATCTATGGTGATGGAGAGTTTTGCTGGATATAATAGCCTGGGTGTCATTTGTGTTTTCTTAGGGTCTGTATGACATCCATCTATCCAGACCTATCTATTCTGATAGATCTGCCTGTATGTTACTTGACCTTTTTCCCTTACTACTTTTAATATTCTTTTTTTTTTTTTTTTTTGGTTTGTGCATTTGGTGTTTTTAGTATTATGTTTTGGGAGGAATTTCTTTTTTGATTTAGTCTATTTGGAGTTCTGTAGTTTTTCTGCATGTTTATAGAGATCACTTTCTTTAGGTTAGGGAAGTTTTCTCCTATAATTTTGTTGAAGATATTTCCTAGACCTTTAAGTTGAGAATCTTTGCTCTCTTCTATACCTATTATCCTTAGGTTTGATCTTTTCATTGTATCCAGGACTTCCTGGATGTTTTGGATTCAGTTTTGGATTTCACTTTCTTTGAGAGTGTGTCAATTTTTTCTATGGTATCTTCTGCACCTGTATTATATTGATGATGTGTGCATCCATGATTCCCGATCTCTATCCTAGGTCTTAGATGTCCAGGGTAATCACCCTTTGTAATTTCTTTATTGTTTCCACACCCAATTTTATGTCGTAAATAGTTTAGGTCAATTCATTCACCCTTTTGGTTGTGTTTTCTTGTAATTCTTTAAGGGATTTTTGTATCTCCTCTTTAAAGGCTTTTACTCGTTTACCTGTGTTCTCCTTTATTTCTTTGAGGAAGTTATTTATGTCCTTTTTAAGTACTCTATCATCAACGTTGAGAAGTGATTTTAAACCTGAATCTTCCTTTTCTGGTTTCTTGGGGTAGTCAGGACTTGCTATGGTGGGAGAACTAGGTTCTGATGATTCCAAATAACTTTGGTTTCTGTGGCTTATGTTCTTGAGCTTGACTTTCACCATCTGGTTATCTCTAGTGCTACCTTCACTCACTGTCTTTTTTTTTTCCGAGACAGGGTTTCTCTGACTGTCCTGGAACTCACTCTGTAGACCAGGCTGGCCTCGAACTCAGAAATCTGCCTGCCATTGCCTACCAAGTGCTGGGACTAAAGGTATGCGCCACCACTGCCCGGCTCACTCACTGTCTTTGACTGGAGCCTGTCTGTCCTGTTATCTTGGTTGTGTCAGAACTCCTCGGAGACCAGCTGTCTCTGTGATCCTGTGATCCTGAGATCCTTGAAGTAAGAGCTAATGGGAGTTAGGCTGCTTCTGGGATCCTGAAATCCTGATGTGACCAAGCTCTTGAGATCCTGTGATCCTATGATCCTATGTTCTTCTCTGTGCTAGAGCTCCTGGGAGTCCAGCCTCCTCTGGGTCTTGGGTAATTGGGGGCAAAGTTGGCACCCTAGGACTGCTCAAGGAACCAGCACAGACTGGAAGGATCCAGAGCCACTGGCAGTGGCCTCTTGAATGGAATGATTAATTGAAAAAAGAGAAATGTTAGCTCTCTTTTAGTGTTTCACATATTTTCAAGGAAAAAAAAGAAGTATATCTATATGATATATAGATATATGTATATATACATATATTCATATATACACACACACACATATATATATATATATATATATACACATACATATATATCATACTAAATAATGAAAAATAGCCATGGATGGAATACTACATGCAAATTCCAGAAGCACTGAAATACTGATGACTTAATAAAGTGACCTGCACAGATATTGAATATGTCAATTTTATTGCATGTTCTTAGAATGAAAGAGAAACAGAAAGAATGAAAGAATATTTTTCAATAAATATTCAAATATTCCACTTTTATAAACTTGATTGTTTCTACATAAATTTAATGTATTTTGTCCTTTAGAATTACTCAAGAAGGAATGTATTTTGGTGAGTGACTAATTTTTAAAAACTTATACTATAAAAATCAGCTGGAATTTCAGGGTCATTTTGATTTCCATTTCCCTAATGACTATGGATGATGGGATTCATGTGAGGATAGGAATAGGACATATCTCATAGGTGAAATGTGAAGGAAGTATAGCTTACTTTGATCTATCCCTCCACAATGTGCATATGTATTGAAATGTCATACTGTTCCCATAAACGTGTAAAATACCCGAGAATCAACTAAAATAAAGAAGTATTTCTAAAGAAGTACCAGGTATAAATAAGATTTCTTCAAGGTGTACGATGCTTTGAGTATTTGTTTTCTGCTAAATGGAGGTTGCTAAAGAAGTTTTAAAAGATTATTTAGTGGATCAATGACGTAGGCATTTCTCCTATAATCCTCTTAAAATATTTTTTAATTTGTTTAGCACTCTAATTTTCTAAAGAAAGTTTAAAAATTTTTACAGCATTCTCACAGTTTGTTCTAGATTATATTTATTGATTATTATCAATTTAACCTATTAAAATGTTAACACCATTACAATAGGAAATCAACAAAGAAAGATGTCCGAATCTCAACCTGCTTTCATACTGGCAAAGCACGAAACATTTTCATGTAAAAATAATGAATGTAAACATTTTCCCATATGCATTTTTCTCTCTGCTTGAAATGAATGTCAGCAGGTGTTAAATAAATGACTCTCATAGACATGTGTGACAATGACAGGAAATGGGTGAAAAAAAAGAGAAGATGAGCTCTAGTTTTGTTGTTGTGGGTTTTGTATATGTAAGTTACATCCTGATTCACATTGATAGAGCTCTAACCTTTACAAGATTCATTTCCTTGTATTTCTCAGTCAGTACTTTTAAAGTATACTGCAATGTATGTACTACAATGCATATTATACAATTACTCAAAGTAAACTGTACAGAACTATGTAGAGCCAAAATTTAAATATTATCCCATGATCTCCATTTCTCGGATCCAACACTACCAAAAGAAGGAAATTTCCAGATTAGATAAAACAATGTGCATTTTATGTCCACCTTGTTAAAATTACAGTGAGAATATGCGAATGAGATAAATTAGCCAGCTGCTTTCTACATTAACAAATTAATACAAGTAGCCAACAGATTTTCTTTTATATTTTATATTTCTTTTTGTTTGTAATAGAGAATTCATTTAAACTGATGGAAGACCTAGTCACTTAACATACAAATATAGCGATGACAACAGACTGCACAAATAATGAAAGTAGCCAAATTGTCTACAATCAGTGGCCAAGAATATATCCATTCTGAACTAGTCTTTAGAATTCACTCTGTTTATTTGATAAAAAATAATCTTAAGGTGTTTATAATATTTTAGAATAAAAAGTTTTAACTTATAGTATGCTTTCTCTTCATAGAATCATGAAGTAAGAAGGGAGTATCTACCTAAGATATGTTTAAAAATGGTCAATTAAAATTTACTTGTGTGGACTTGAGTTAGAAAGCATTTGGGAAGCTACTATTAGTTTATGTTAGTATAGCAGTCATCCTTCCTAAATTGACAGTTATTGCAAGGAAAGAATTGTATTTTTGGCTTTGAAACCCTGAAATACATACAGTTACTTTAGCCAAATAAATAAATAAATAAATAAACCTACTAACAAGATGAAAAAGCTTGCTGCCCTCTCTCGCAATTATTATTCCATTTTACAGATGGAAATTGAGGTATTGGTAGTTAATGTATTTCCTCATAGTCACACAGATTAGAGGTGAAACAAATTACTAAATTGCTTAATTTAAACCCAAGATGTCTGGCTACTGAGCTATAACTCAAATATTATAAGCAATCTTTACAGAGTCTGAGCAATCTGAACTCCAGTCTAGCATCTAGGACTTAATAGTGGGCATCAATTTTTTGTTTTTACATAGTCAAATCTCAGTTTCAATATTTATATTATGGTAACAATAAGACGAATGTCATAGAGTTAATATAAGAGGGAAAAGAACACCAAATATTGAATAAAACATAGCAAAGTATAATACTGAGTCTTTGTTAATGAACATTACTCTCCCTTTGTTCATTCTTAAAAATTACTTCCCACATAGGACTTTCATAAATAGTGTTGTTCCTCATCGCTCTGCCATCTTCTTACCCACTGTAGTTCTTTTTCACTTGCATAATCCTCCACTTTAAGAACTGCCTTTCAATAATCCCATTTCTTAATTCTGTGAAATTATTGTAGAAGTATGTTTTACAAAATTATCTTCGTCATTCTTCTTGTTCTCAAAAGAACTAAATTAATGCCCTTTAAAAGTACCTGTGTGACAAAGGGAAAATTATTTAAATAACCTACAATTTTCCATTTTCTATTTTAATCTTGATTAACTGAAATGCATGAGGCTGTTGAATTTGGTGTGGTTTACTGTATTACTGAATACTGTATCACTGTTGAAAGTTACTGTGTGTTCAGCATACACCAGTGAATGTATATAGAAATTAAAGTTTAGGATACTCAAAAAAGGACCCTGATTGGAAAGTTATCTTACTTTTAACTTCTATTTACATTGGCAACATTGGTTAAATACAAAGCAATTCTAGAAATAAGCCACTGTCAAACAAATAGTGCTATTGCAAAAATATGTCAAACAAATAGTGCTATTGCAAAAATATAGACAAGAAGTTAAGTGAAATTATTTGACTTATATTTTAGTTAAAACACACACATACAAGCATAGACAGACAGACAGACAGACACACACACACACCCAAACAGTGTTAACTTCCAAAATATTTCTAGTATTTTGTATTTGTTGCATCATTTCCTCTGAAATTCACCTTTAGCGACTATACTAAGCTCTATTTGGAAGAATGATGATTATGCAGGAACTCTATTATGATTTTTATTAATTTTTGAAACTGAATTTTAAAAATCGAATATGGAGTAGGTCCTATGTTTATGGCACAGTAAAGCTTCAGTTTGATTACCTTATTTAGAGTGGGAAACTAAAATTTAGGGAGACAAACTATTCCAGTGCTGGTATGTTTTCAAATTTTATGATGTCTTTAAGAAATGATATTTTAAAGTTATGTGATAATGCATAGTGAACTCACCCTGATTAGAGACCCCAATTCAGTGCTTTACTGATAACATATCGAAGTCAATGAGGTGTGTTACTGGAAAAGAAGTCTTGAAATAAAGTCCCCTTGATGCACATAGATCATTTCTAAGAGATCTTGCGAATGCTGTTTTTTGAATTATCAAAAACTGTAAAAGCAATCCAGTTTCCAATTTCCAAATTTTCATTAGCTTAGGAAGTGTTAGGATTTGAAAAAGGAGAACAGTGGCATTAGGAAGGCCAGCTGCTTGATTGCTTTAATGATTGTTTGAGGAGCCTTAGAAGTGCTGCCTGCCACCTGCCAGTGTACTGTAACCACAGCACAGGCACACCTGACTGGCTTACTCACTGGGCCAATCCAGTTGATGTTCAGGCAAAGAAGCCCCTTCTTTAGAAGCCTATTTCTCTTTAAAAAAGAGTACCTTACCAACACAAATTATCTCTTGATGCTATGGGAATTTAAACAAAACTCTAACTTGATTTTTACTACATCCAATTATCCAAAAAAAAAAACAAAAAACTGGAAAGTAATTTCTTTTCTGTGTAATTCCAGAATTTTCACTGTAGAACTGAGGTATAATGGACACTAATTTTCAGTTAATAGCCATCAGTCAGGAGGGGAAGAAAGGTCACTTGTATTTAAGAATTTCTCTGAAAGACAGAAAACAATGTTCAAACTACATCTGATTTTAGTCCTTCACTCTATTGCTCAGTACTCTTATGTACTCTTACTGTCATAGTCTTTTTGTGGGATCATTTACAGCAATAGACAATTGCTTAAATAAGTAAATCCTGCTACAGATGATTACAGGCTTACTTATAATTAGAAATCAAGAACTAGAATTGTTATACCACTGAAAGTTCCATGTCTAAAACAGTATATGTACACATACAAAACTGTATTGAACTGAAAACTTAAATACAGTGTCAATGACACTTTTTGAGTTTTGAAGCTAACTGACTTTATTTTAAATCTATTTCTGGATAGCTTCAGTTCAGGCTTGCAAACACTTTGATAAGGAGCTGATGGCCTAGTGACTTAGATTAACATGTTTGGCTACATGTATGCATGCAGGGGAAGAAAGAGTCATAGAATCAACCACATTCTTTTCTCTCATCTCAAGGTATGAAATATAAGTTTCTCAGAAGAAAAAAATTCTACAAATACTCAGGAATGTAGAGGAATATTTTACATTGCAAGTACTTTTACAAGCACTAGCTAAAGCCATGTCCACAGGTTTACATTGGGTAACATTATTTCAAACCCCCTCTTCTAAGATTAAGATTGCAAAAGCAAATTAACATTGATGTACTTTCCTTTTCAACTTACTCAATCATATATATATATATATATATATATATATATACATGTATATATATGTACACATATATATACATGTGTATATATGTACATATATATACAAATATATATATATATATATATATATATATATATATAAAATCTCTTTTTAAAACCATGGGAAGTAGAAAAATAAGGGGTTTAAATCCAAAGAAAAGCTTCTCTTGTAGTAAGAATTTCTTAGTAAAATGGACTTAAATTTGGAGAAATCTTTTTTATTACTGGAACTATATGTATGTTGTGTTATTTAAAAGTCATAGTTATTTGTTTGGATAAATTATTCACAATTAATAAACTTTACAGAAATGTTGAAAACCTTTGAAGTAATAAATCCTTTTTTATTCAAAACAAAAAGCACATCAAAATAGTCTTATGCGAGCTTATCAAATGGAAATGTGAAAAGTAGGATAAAACCTTCTCTGCTCATGTTATGCTTGAATAGGAAAAAGTATGAATGGCAGAAACAACAGCAATTTCTTTGTGATGGTTTGTCAAAGAATTGCAGTTCAAATACAAATATATTCACTGTGCTTCTCACAAAATATGAAATTGCCTCTATGGTGATTCAAGTATATTTCAATTTTGTTCTTCTGATTATGATCAAATTGTATGTGTGTGCATATATATATATATATATATATATATATCATGCTTTATATAGACTTTGATTATTTATTAGAGCTAAGCATCACTTCAAATATAATTTATATAACATGCTATATGTAGATTTTGATTATTTGTAAGAGATAGGCATCACTGCACATATAATTGATATATTTGACTGACATATAAATGGACCGATAAATGTAGTTACATGGGCTTTATATATTAGTTAGTGAAATATCAAGTTGTTAGAGTTTTAAAATGAGGCTTGACTCATTTGGTGGCTAACCAGTAATTTATGAAGTACTCAGAATGAACAACAATATGTTATTCCTAGAGTGTGCTTTTCAAATTAATTTTCATGGACATTATTTTTGTCATTTATTTTCAGACAGTAAGCTATGGATGCTGGAACTCATGAAAAGAAAGTGACTATTCCAGTAAAAAGGCATTGCGATATTTTATAATGTTTTAGAAGGAGCCTTCCAAGTACCACAAACTGTATATTTTCTCGAGTTGTTTGACTTTAATTAAAAATAAAATAACACCAGGTGGAGAGTTGTATTTTCACAATAGTTAGACTCACCATATGTCCTAGTTTGCCTAGAACAGATCTAAATTATTCCTGCTGTCCCACTTGAACTATTAATAGTACCTCCCTTGCACTCTAAATATCTTTCAGGTTTGGATAATTAACTTGATAACTTCATGGTTGAAGAACATTGCTAATTCCAAGTTTGAGTGAGTTCAAGTTTTTCTAAAATGATAACCGATTTTAAGACCATAACATTTATTTGAGTAGAATGGTCTGCTGTTTTCACACACAGGGTAAATTATTCATAGAAGAAGTTGATATCTCAGAGATTTTTGAGACTAGAAATTCAAGGACTGAAGTTAAGAATCTGCTCTCCACTTATGTGTTCACATGGACAAAAGGACAGAACCCTTCAGAGCCTTGATTGTGCTTGGAATTGTGGGCTTGAGTCATTTAACTTAGAATCTCAAACATAGAGCTTTAACTTCTGGTGTTACTGTGGAAAAATCAGAAGTACATCTAATTCCTGATACTTTAAATTTAGCTATTTATTTATTTTATTTACCTTTGGTTTGTTGGACAGTTTTTCTTGCCAGTAGAATGTTAAATTTCACAGCTGTTTTGCTTCATGTGGGTGTCTGAAATTTTTCATTCAGAAACATATTTTAAGTTGATTCTGTTGATTATTTACAATATAAGCCACTGCAATTAAATATACAACTTCAGTGCAAATATCTTGCCACTTCCCTTTCAAAATAATTTTGAGAACCTAGCCTACTGCTTGACACAATATTAAAAGAAAATAAATGTGTTGGATGAATGATAATTATACTAATAGAAAGTTTTAAATTCAGTCTTACTTCTGGTTAGTGTTCTCCAAAAATCTTGTTTTCCTTTTTCCTCAACACCATCTGTCTCAAAGGGGACATGACAGGCATATTCGGACAATGTGATTTTATTAAGTTCTCATAAACATTCAATTCATCATGGAGCTTTTTGCTGGAAAGTTTCTCTAACATTTATTTCTTTGGGGACATTTTCACTCTTTTTGATTTTATGTGCTGTTATATTCAATGATGATATCTACTGAACTGAATCTTTTTGAAAGTCATACATTTTTGGCCTTTGAAAGTCGTTTTTCTTGGATCTTTTATTTATGTACATTTCAAAAGTCTTAAAGGCTAATTTTGGCCAACACTATCATTGACTAGTCTGGTAACTAACAACACCTGCCCAGAATAGGCAATCCATACCTAGCCAGGGCATCAATGTGAGACTAAGTGTAATCTTCAAAATGTTATCTTCCAGATTGTTTTTCTGCATGAACATTAAAAAAAAATTAGTGCTACCAAATAACATTTAGTAAAGTATGTCCTGGGTGAACTATACAGCAATATATTTATCTATTTATCTATCTATCTATTTATTTATTTATTTGAGGAACTTGAATCCATTTTTTTTTGTTTTGTTTTGTTTGTTTTTTGAGACAAGGTTTCTCTGTGTAACCCTGGCTGTCCTGGAACTCACTATGTAGACCAGGCTGGCAAGTGCTGGGATTAAAGGTGTGTGCCACCATTGCACAGCATCTATTTTTATATATATTCAGTTTCAGGTGAGGGCTCAGCTAATAGAGCAAGAAACTTCCTATCAAAAATTGTATGAGTTGTGAAACCAATCCCTTTACAGAACAAATTTGTGACCAGTTTATTTCACTTAGCCTAACATCTTCCATATAAATTAGGGAGGTTTCTCTTTTTTAAGGCTAAAAATACACTAGTGCACATTTATATTAGATTTAACATACATTTAATTATCAATTACATGCCTGAAAGCTACTTCTTTGTTCTATCTTAAGTTTTACATTCCTGTCTGTAATTACTTCTTTGTTCTAGAGTAATATTTCCTACCTGAAATTTCATATTTGTTCTGGCCTAGGATTCAAATTTCTGCCTGAAATGACTTTGTTCTAGCCTAATGTCAGATTTCTGCCTGCAGTTCATTTTTTGTCCTTGTCCATTTCCTTGCTCTTGTCCTTTGTCAGATTCCTTCCAAGCAGCCCATTACCTTGTTCTTGAGCAATGTCAGATCCCTGCCAGGCAGCCCCAAAAGCTCTTCACATCTGCCCCTGTTTTATTGCATAAACCAGACTAAGTCTGTCTTAAGTTGTTCTGACAAGAATGCCTTCCTTACCCGTCACGAAATATACAATATCAAAAGCAATGCACTTATGTCTTAGGTTAGTAATGTTTACCCGTCCTTGGCTTTTCAGCCTGTTAAATTAATAACCCTGTCTGGGCATCCATTTTCAGTTTCAAGTCATGTACTTTGGCTGCTAAGCTATTGATGTAGTTTGAGACAAGCTTTAACATGATGGGTAGGAATAAATGTATTCCCAGGACAAACAGGTCTAGCATGATCAAGCTATGTATGCCATTCCTGAGGCTTGACCAAAATTGAAATACTGACCTCAAGACATGGATAATTTTATTGGCATTATCTGCAGCATTAAAGCTCAACAAAGCATCATTCTTTAAATTCATAACTTTACTATACAAAGTTTAAACAACCAGAGAGTTGTTAGAATTATGCCAAATACACTACAGGTGTCTTTATTCTTATTTTCTAATTATAATGACAATCATTGTAAATTTTAGAAGTAACACTACTGCAATGGTATATGTCATGACACACAAGATGGCGCCTAACTATTAAACCCTGAACCTCCTTCCAATAATCTGAATAAGATATAGAGCATCAATCCATTGTTCAAAACACCTATATAGATCCTCTTATATACTCAACACATTAGTAACATTTTTTGCTAGATGATTTAAAAAGTAGCTGTCTTAACTTCTTGTGTCAAAGCTATTGCAGAAGCAGTGGTGCTAGCAATTAATGTAATTAAAGCTGTTATACCAGCAATAATCAAGCCTACTACCCTCTTGCTTCTGCTTAAAGCCCAGCTCACTTCTTCCAGCACTTTCAAGCTTTTTTCAGAGACTCAAGGTTTTCTAATACTCAGGGAAGTAAGAAAAAATCTGGTTGATTGTCCCCTGTAACAGGCATGCCAGGTTTCAACACAATAACAAAATTAGAAATTATACAATCAATGCAACTTACAATAAATACTGTAGAAGAGACAAAACAAATTTTAGCTTGGCAATTAAAGAGCCTTAAAATATGCATTAACCCTTGTTTGAAATCCAGATCCTGTCCCATCTTTATCTCTTGCTATCATAACATATAGAGAATTGCAGCTGACTTCCAAATATGTCTATTTTTAGGTTTTAATTATTGGGATTTAGCTATTGGCTTTTACTATATGACTTTTATTATGATAAGGTAAGTATTCTCTGTTCTTGATCCATTGAAAGTTTTCATCATGAAAGTATGTTGAATTTCATTTTGTTCTAAATCTACTAAGATAACGCTGTGATCATTACCCTTACTTTTATCAATATTGTATAAAAATTAATGGGTTTAAATATTGTGAATAATCTATATAGCAAAAAACATATATCCTACTTGATTATTTTATATGACCTTTTTAAATGTACTCTTGAATTTATTTCACTGTTATTTTTATAGACTTTGTATCTAAGTTCATCAGAATTTTTAACATTAATTTTATTTCCTTGTAGTATCTTTATGTGGTTTTGCTATCAGTGTAATACCAGCCTCTCAAAATAATTTTGAAAGTAATCCCTGCACCTCCAAGTTTTTGAACTTTGAGAAGTATTGATGTTCATTAAGTAGCTGAAATAATTCACAAGTAAACTGTTCCTAAGTCTTCTCTTAATTTATACTTTTATTTTTAGTCCTTTTTTAATGATCAATAACATTTCTGTCTGAACAGCTAAAAACTGAAAGCAAAAATCTATTCTGGAGAAGTAATTTCTTAACAAGCTTAGAAATAAAATTATTACATTACTACATTATACCCCGTAGAGATTTGTACAGATTTTTATACTATTTTAAATACTTAAAAATGTAGCAATTATGAGAAATAGAGCAGGTATTATTTCCTTTGAATAATTGATAGTGTGACTTTCCTAAGGTCATAGGGCTATTTAAGATTGTAAGTCTAGTGAAATGTGTCACTTTTGAAATGAATTGGACTTTGACAATCTAGATAAACATGGTAAAAGGAGAGAACCCAATCATCACAAATTGTTCTTTGAACTCCACTTCATGTAGCACACATGTACATAAACCACACACATTCACATACATGTGCACATGTGTGTACATATAGTAAGTAAATAAAAACATAAAATAAAATATGATGTAAATATTAAAAGACACATAAAGATTACAAACAGATATCTTTTCAAGATACCACTAAATAAATAATTGTGTCTTGCTTCATATTTTTCTTTACATGAGCTAAACTCTATGCCAGAAATGTCCTTAAATGTATTTTTCCATAATAATAAAAAATGAAGAGAATTATTTAGGTTTTTACAATTTTTAAAGACTTATATTTGAATTTGAGTGTTGTACACTAGTATATGTTAAAATTTTGTTCTAATTACTATAACTGTAAAAATAATCTAGCACCTAATGTTGATATCATAAGTTACAAATTCAGTTCATTCACTTCTTTCAGGCAAATGGACAGTGAAATTTTCTTTTCTTTTAAAGGCATAAAACTTTATACCCATGAATATCATGGTTGAAAATATAATTTAAATTGATTTTGTTTCATCTTTGAATTTTTAAGTGCTCAAACAGATATATGGCAAATTATTAGTTTTTAAATTTATTAATTAATTAATCAACTAATTTTACATCCCTATTGCAGCTTCCCCTACCATCTCTTTTCTTAATCCCTCCTTCTCCCCTCCCTTTCCTACACCTCCTCCTTCTCTTCAAAAAAGAGGATATCTCTAGTGGATATTGACATGTCAAGTTGCAGTAAGACTAGGCACATCTACTATTTAGGCTATAAGAAGCATTTTTCCTTTTTTTCATATATTGGATATTTTCCAGGATCTAGAACAGTCACCATCATGTAAAAAGCAATAAACAAACAAACAATCATTAGTGGATTAGTTAATGAATAAGCTGCAAACAGCTCTTTCTAGAGTCACTAGGTGTACTTGTCTGTATGAAAGTATTTAGATCTCTTTCCCATAAAGTAGTTAAGTACCACCTGAAAGTATTGGGTGGTTTAGTGGTACAATGCTTGCCTAGCACATTTGACCCTAGATTCCATCCCCAGGAGAAAAAAAAAGCATGAAAGCATGTGTGTTGTACATTATATGGACCATTAAGTTGTTCACTAAATTGCAATAATTATTGCAAAGTTGGTGAGTCAATACATGTAATATAATCATCCGGATCTCCTGAAGCTATAGATAAGGATATATGAATTTATTGTCCCCTTAGTATCTATTTGTATATTACATAGTACTTTTAATGTGAGATTTCTTTTATTTTAATATAGCATCTGATAGCCAATACATGAGACAGACAACACATTTTACCTCTCAGTCTCAGATGCTAACAAATTTTAAAATAAAACAGAGCCAGTGCAATAACAATAACAAAAATTTTGAAATCACCATAATATATGAATTGTTATATTAATTTGTAATGTGCCCATAGAGACTTGGAGTACTTGGATAGATTTACTTTATCATGAGTGGCTGAAGTATAAAGACACATGATGCAAACAGCTGCACCCTTACTGTCTAATCAACATGACTGCCCAAACATGAGCTAAGCAAAAACAATAGCCATGGCAAAATGAACAGGGCCCATGAGGCCTCAGCCCTACAAAATGAACTACAGTCAACTAATGAATGCTGAGAGTGGGAGAAATAGTCTTACCAAAGGAAAATCATATCAATTGATTATCCAATATGAAATGGATAACATGAAAACATATATAAAATTACATATGCTCACAATAAAAACTAATGAAGAAGGAAGCCATCAATGTGGAAGAGATACAGAAGTGTTTTATTGGAGGGTTTGAAGTGAAGAAAGGGAAGGAAGCAATTAGTAACTGTATTATAATCTCAAAATAAAAATAAAATTTACAAGAGATAAATAACATAATACTACTCAAAGTTGTTCACATAACTGTGTGGATAAAAGACCCAATAGAGGACTAGGACTGGTAGTAGGGAGATTCTGTTGAAACATCTGTTCCAAATGAGAACTAAACCACGACAGTGACTGCAGGGAGCAGAGGTGCATGCAGAGGACAAACTATACAGGTATTTAGAACAGGTAACTGTTCAATTATACTGGAAAGGATAACAAAGTGGAAGGAATAAGTTGCTCTATGGGATTCTAACTTTCACAGTGTGAAATAATGGTGGCATCAATAATACACAGAATATAAGAAGAGGTGCAGTGTAATTGTTTATTGGAGGTTGATGTACATTGTCTTCTCATCCATGCTGCTTAACACTGTCAGCTTCCTTTTACTACTAAATTTCATTTTAACACCCTGACCTCTTGACTAGGTACCCTGTATCTATGGTAAAGATTTACTTTCTTGGACTTTTTGAGCTATGTCTACTTATAAATCATTTTCACAACATACAAAATAAAACAGTTGAATTCAACCAAAAATGGATACTGAGTGGAGTAACACTGAAATAAAACATCACACTGCAATAACTGGTGATTTTTCATTGGTGAAGATTGTTATGGGCTCTGTGGACACACACACACACACAAGCAAGAATAAGTCTAATAGCATGAAGATACTGCTGAGTTTTGAAATCAAAGCTGGACTGCATTATTGCTTTTACTATGACCTAAGTTTCTGACTTTTTATTAGTTCTTAGGGATGTTAGGCTTTATTTTACTTCTGTATAATGAAGACTGAATAACACAATCATTTTTAAGGTATCTCCTTAAGGGAAATATACTCAGCATACTAGCTGACATATCATTTTTTAAAGATTTATTTATTTTATACACATGAGTACACCGTAGCTGTCTTCAGCCACACCAGAAGAGGGCATCCGATCCCATTACAGATGGTTGTGAGCCACCATGTGGTTGCTGGGAATTGAACTCAGGACCTCTGGAAGACCAGTCAGTGCTCTTAGCCACTGAGCCGTTTCTCCAGCCCTAGCTGACATATCATAAGGACATGATAAATGTTAGCTACTGTGGAAATAAGATCATAAATGTACTCTCAAAAAGCAAATAGATTATTATAAATTTTTAAACATTACATCTTTATGTTATCTATTCAGGGAATGAAATACTATGATGTTTTCTCTAATAAAGAGAGAAAAAGGAGTCAAACTTTTAGAACAATGTTTTTTTCAAACTCCAAAAAAAATTATATAAGGTTTCCTGAAAATTGATGAAAATAAAGAAGCAAACACTTTTTAAGTATTAAAATGATTTATTATAAATAATCAGTGAAAATATGTTGATTGGTTGTTATATAACACCATGCATGGGTAAAAGAAGTTCAGGTAGGGGATAAAACATTGAAAATCTGACACACATGATATAATATAAACTTAGTATAATGCAAGATTCTCAAATATTGAGTCACAATGAACTGAATGTGTTTTAATGCAGCTGGCAACTAAGAATATTATTGAATTTTATCACAATCTTTGTTGGGTCATATAGTAACAACTTTATAAACTTTTTTTTTATAAGAACACCAACCCACCCACTAAACCTTCAACCCAAAATGTGTCCTACCTACAAGAAGTACAGCAATAAAGATGTTGTAGAGACTGATGGAGTGGCCAACCAATGACTAGCCCAAATTGAGACCCATCCCATGGGCAAGAACCAATCCCTGACTCTATTAATGATACTTTGTTATGCTTGCAGACAGGAGCCTAGCATTACTGTTCTCTGAGGCTCCACCCTGCAGCTGACTAAAACAGATGCAGAGACTCACAGCCAGTCATTGGATTGAGTTCAGGGAGTATTGTGGAAAAATTGGGGAAGGATCAATGGACCAGGTGGGAGATTGGAACTCTACAGGAAGAATATCAGAATCAACTATCCTGGATACTTGGGGGCTCCCAGAGATTTAACCACCAACCAAAAGAGCTGGTTGGATCTAGTCCCCCACACCACATATGTATCAGATATACAGCTTGGTCTTCATGCAGGTCTCCCAACAACTGGAATAGAGCTGTCCCCAATTCTGTTGCCCATCCGTGGATCCTGTTCCTCAACCTGAGCTGCCTTGTCTGTCCTCAGAGGAACAGGATGCACCTAGTCCTGCAGTGACTCAAAGTGCCAGGGTGGGGTGATACCAGGTGTGACTCCCCCTTCTCAGAGGATAATGGAAGGGGAGGTGGGAGAAGGGGCTCTGTGAGGGAGAACTTGTAGGAGGGAGGGTACTCTTATCGCCATGTAAAGTGAATAAATGAATTACTTAATGAAAAAATTAGATTTGGGTGCAATCTAAGTATATTACTTAATTCTCATCATGTAATTGGTGAAACATGTTTGTCTGTAACTAATAAACTGTATTGTTCCTCATCTCAATATTTGTGCTATAATGAGAAAATTTTTGAATAATAACAGCATATATTTAAAACATTCTGCTGTAGCAAAATCAAAGGGACTAAATTTTGAATGAAGTACATGCTTTGATAAAGTTTTAATTTAAAGAAGTAAATGAAACCTTTTGACTTTGATTTTTTTTAATTCTATGAGTGGGATTTTGCAATGTTCAATTTGTATATTTCATGCAAACCTGAGTAAGCTGCAGAATAGCAAATGCCAGAAAGACAGATGGCAATGACTCTTGTGTGGGTTGGTCCAAGTGATGCTTTTCAACATTCAGCAATAGATTCTTTGACCATCCACTGGGAAGGCCAGTACTTGGCAGTGCTATTCAGTTGGCAAATTCTTTCTTTGTTGTCTATTATTCCTGGTTTTGTACCCTTTCCCAGACTTCCAGCTGCCTTTCCATTTATTGACAATCAGCAGTTCTGGCTTCCCTGCTGTCCTCAAATCTTTTTGATTTAGAATATTTTTCATAAAAGTAATTTGTTATATTTTAAAAGGATATTTTTAGTTCCAAAATTTATGCCTCAATATTCTGTACTGATGAAAAACATAACTATAAACTTTGTTTTAGTTCTGAACAATTTCAATATACTATTAGATGCATTTACACACACATTCATTTGAATCTCTCTTTGTACATTTACATGTATATACAAAATATGTTATGTATATATGTTTATATATCTATATATAATTTATATATGTTTATATATACTTATAATACACTTTATGTAGATATATAGAGAGAAATAGAAAGATAAATAGATAGATAGATAGATAGATAGATAAATAGATAGTAAGACAGACAAACAGAGGGATATAGATAGATATATCTTACCTGCAATAAACAATTTAAGATTTTCTAACCATGTCCAGAACTGGCATTATTTTTCTTCCCATGTGCTCACAAGAATCACTCAATACTAAAGCTCTGTCACTTCACTTTTCCACTCATAAATGCTCTGAAAATGAGCATTTCTTAACAGTATTGGAGATGGTGTGTTTACAGTAGTTGCAACAACTGAATGTCAAAGTAAACCATTTAGTGTTTTATGAAATCATAGGGAAAATTATAGGTTCAAAATAAAATGGTGCATATCTATGTTTACCTTCTCAAGAGTAGAAAGAACTAGGGGACAAAATAATAACAATTTATTAAAAGGAGGTCCAAGTCAGAAAAGTATAAAAAATATTTAATCTCTTCTTTGTTTATTATGAGGGAGATGAGACTCAGAGGAATAGGTGATCAAATATTGGTGTGATCATATTTCTCTTTGAAAAGGGAGGTCCACTGAAGAAGTTGAAGAACAGAAGAAGTTCTACCTATCATCATATGAAAAACCTAGACTGAGACAGTTACATGGCCTTTCCAAACCACTCCTGTCTATACAGGACTTGAACACTAGAACTTAAGCAAACTTTCACATATGAGCAAAATTTTTTAATTATTTATTTTTGTGTGTGTGATTGTTTTTCCTGAATGGATGTCTCTATACCGCATGTGTGCATTGCCAAGGGACACCAGAAGAATACATTGTGTTACCAAGAACTAAAGTTAACAGATATTGTGAGACACCAATGTGGTTGCTGGAAATCAATGCCAGGTCTTTTGGAGGATCTGTTAGAGATCTTAAATGATAATCCATCACTCCAGCCGAAAAATCAAAAATTATTTTTGTAAGTTATCAAGAGTACTCAAAGTCTAAATACAACCCTTTAATGAAAATCCTCTATGCAAAAGACTAATATTTACCCTTGTAAAACCTATTCAAAATAGATTTAAAATGCATGAGAGGTCAAGTTGCTTCATGCCATCAAACTTGGCAATGACTTCCTGTTTATGACATGAAAGCACAGGCAACAAAATAACAAAGATAAATTAAAGTTCACTAGAACCTCCCATTACCAATGGACAATATTAACAGAACAAAATAAGATTATGAACAACAAGAGAAAATACTTTAAAAATTATATAGAGGGTAAGTGATTAATATCTAAAACACAAACATAATTTCTAAAATTCAGAAACAACACTATATAATGTACTAATTTGCATTGTATGCTAACTCAACATTAAAAGTTTTAAATGTGTATTAAAAAGCAAAGCTAACAACAGAAATCAAGTAAAAAAAATTGGCCAAGGACTTAAATTGACATTTCTTTGAATGATATGTATAAATGGCATGAAAAAACATGAAAAATTCAGATTCACTAATTATCAGAGAAAAGCAAGCCAACACCCAAATAAGGTTATTTCTCACCCATCAGGTTGCCTTTTGTATTTCTTAAAACCTAGACCTTACTAAATGCTAGGGGAAATAGGCAGAGATTGGAAGCCTTGTGTGATCTTGATGGGAATGTAAAAGTCACTATGGAAACCAACATGAAGGTTGAAATACTTGAATGCAGGGAATAAACCAGATACTTTTGCATCTATATTCATAGCAACATTATTTGCATTTATACTAAAAGCAGAAGCAACCCCATGTTAATTGACAGATGAATAGACAAAATTTAATATCTCTTTATAATAAAAAGTATTAAATCTTCAAGTAGAATAAAATTCTTACATGCTATATAGCATAAATACATCTTCAACATCTTTTGGTTCACACCTTATATCAGAAAAAGACATGCTATATGATGCGTATTCCTACAGAAATCAAGATTTTATGGAGATATGTTCTGCGCACCCCCCAAATCCCTTTTCGCCCGCGAATAAGGACAGGAGGCAATAATCGGGTATATTGCAAATGAGGATTTACTTCTTGTCACGGTAAAGCGGAAAGACGGAAGAAGCCAGAAGTGGCCTAGCTTAAATACACCCTAGAGTGACGTATTCACTTCTGATTGGCTGTTCGCTCACCACCCAATATTACGCCTCGGGATTGGCCAGTGACTTGGTGGTCTTTCTGCCTAGCAGCTGCACAGTTAATTGTTTACAAGTGGGAAGACACGAGGCCAGTGCCATCTTGGAATGGAAACCACTGACCCCGGCTTCCTACAGAGATGAAATGTAGAATAGTTGATACTGTTATCAGGCATGGATGCAACAACTTGTAGCCCAAGTTAGACCAGCCACTTGCCCTGAATAAGCCAAGTAAAAGAGCCAAATTAATAGTCAAATCCAGAAAAAGGAGCTTCATTCAATATGGCCACATTTCAAACATGGGCAAAAAAGATCCAGCAAACCCTTCAAGTCTATCCTCCAGGCCTTGAAATGAGATTAATGTTGAAGCAGAGGTCCAAGGTTATGCACATATAAGCAGTTCAGTAAAGGTGAGGTCCCGCCTACCATTCGATATGTAGTCCTATGGCCTCATTCTCATCAGGTAAGGGGGCCTGAAAAATCATAAGAATTGAGTGAAATCTCATTCAGAGTGAGGAGTTCTCTTTCCATCTGGAGTTTTTCCTCCTCCCAGCATGAGCATCCTGGGTCTATTGTTTCAATACTTGGATATATTTTAGACAAAGGTGTGTCTTAGAATATGTTCATTTGTAGCAAGTTACTTAAAACAAAATGGAGTAGGCCAAGAGGAACTGCTGTTCTTATTCCCTGTCAACGATCATACAGACATTCTACCTGCTACCCTTATTATTGAAATATAGCAGTTATGAATTCTAGAAATTTTGGGGATAGATAGATTGATACATAGACAGACAGAAAGACAGACAGACAAACAGGCAGAGATGGGAGAGAGAGAGAGAGAACCAGAAACAGAGAGAGAGAGAGAGAGAGGTTACTAAATACCTTGTTTTAAAATTTGAAATCACTAGTGGCAATGTCACATAAGCAAAGTAATATTCAGATAAAAAGTAGATAAAGAGAGTCTACTCCTACAAGTCTCAGTGAAATATGCAGTTTCTAAAGAGAGATAGAAATCAGGAAGAAAGATTCATCCCTGCCTTTTCTCTACCAACAGATACCTTGGAAAGGAGTGGTGGTTAGGAAGATTCATACAATTCTCACAAGGTCAAGGTGATTCCATTTTTTTCAGTTCTTGAGGATGTTGACTCTTTTGGAAGTTGAATCCTTAGAAACTGATGGTTGTCAGAATTGTCATAAACTCCTGCCCCAGAACTATGAAACATAATTAGGAATTACAAATTCCAACTTGGCCATGGCTGTTCACACTGATAACCAAGAACTCTAGAGGTTGAGGCTGGAGACCTGCAAAAAATTATTTTACGATCTGCCTGATCATCACTGTCATTCTAGTCTAGCCTAGTTTACAGAATAAGATTTTTGCACTGGGCTGGAGGGTGAGAAGGAGAGGATGAGTAGGAGGAGATGGAAGGAGAAGAAGGAGGAGGAGGAGGAGGAGGAGGACGAGGACGAGGACGAGGAGGACGAGGAGGACGAGGAAGAGGAGGACAAGGAGGAGGAGGAGGAGAGAGAGAGAGAGAGACAGACAGAGACAGAGAGAGACAGAGAGATACACAGAGACACAGAGACTGAGACATAGAGAGACAGATTCAGAAAGAGACAGTCTCAGAGAGAGACTCAGAGTATGAGACAGAGAAGCATCTCGATTTGGGAGGAGAGGTAGCTCAAAATTTAAGAGTACTTGATTAACTCACAAAGGACCTGGGTATGGTACCCAGCAACATCAGGCAGGTCACAATCATATATAACTCCAGAGGATCTGGTACACTCTTTTGGAATCCCAGGTACCTACAAGAAAATGATTTACATACAGATAAACAGGCTTGAAATACTCATAAAATAAATTAAGATCCTTTTTAAGGATAAAAAGGAGTAAAAGAAAGAAGTCACTGATTATTGTGAAGTGATGCAGATGTATAGGTAAGGACCTTTATCTTTAAGATTTCAGGAAGAAATAAAACCGCTCCAAATCTCTCAGTCTTGTGATTCTAGTCTTGAGCTCTTATTATATCAAACATTGTTTTAGTCATTTACACATTCATACACATCAATATGCTATGACCCTTCTTTAAATTAGTACCAATAATATTATTTTGAACTCTAAAATATTATTGCATGTCGTCTCAAATATCATGAATAATCAATGAACTCAAAATATATTAGAGGAATACTGTATGGTTTATTTCAACATGTGAGTTTGAAATCATCATAGAAATAAGACTTATTGTATGCACCCAATGCTTTGGAAACTTATTTCATTCAATTATTTATTTTGCTGATTAATTTCAGCCATGGTGACTTTTGAATCCCACTTTCAAATGACATTAAGTGTCATTAATTTAATTTTAAATGCTTCAGTTGGCTGATTATTATTATTTTGATTCAGAGTATTTTCCCACTAATGAGATTTCCATTCTGCTTCTAGACTTGTCTATGTACAGTTAGGTGACAGCATACACAAATATTTCAATGGCACATTGTATTTCTTCTCTATTTGGTAGGGAGTTTACTTGCAGAGTAGCCTTATTAATTAATGTATTTTTTTAAAGAGTGATTCCATAGCACAAACCACTTGCTTTAGTTGACAGAGTAGTATAAACATCCCCTAAAGAACATTCCCTCTATATCAATTACAGAGTAAGTTTTGGACACATGCCAAAGTTATTTTTCATTCTCATAAACATGCTTGAATACTGAAACTGAAATTAAAGAAATCTCTTCCAGTGTCAAAAAGCACTGCTTCCCCCACCCTAGGTAGTCCTAAGTAATTACTCTCTTATATTAACTTGTATTCTTTTCCACATGGATTGCTTATTACACAGCTGTTACACATGCTTCCTAATTTTAGCACTAATTGTGTTTCATTACATATATTTCCCTTGTTTTCAGAAAACCAATGAAGTTTACTCAGTGAGGTATCAGTCTGACATGAATCAAAATTATGCCAGTTAACATCTGCATGGTATTTGATTAATCTTTTTTTCTCTTCCAAATATGGTCTGTATGCATTTGCATTCACAATCTCCATGATATCTTCTGCAAAATAAATTGGGGGAAACATGGTGATACATTTCTAGTCTTCTGTAATTTTTGTTTTGAATTGGCTTGTTTGGTATCATCATCCTTTAATTGAATTGTAACTTGCAGGTTGATGCTAATTCCTTGGAACTAGATTTGTATTGTTTCCAAGTAATGTTTTAAACAGGCAATTTTTTTTCTATTTCATTCTTCTGTTTTATGATAACTTCATCTGTGCCACAGCTAAATATGGAGAGAGAGCGGGGAAGGGAGAAAGAGAAATGTCTTAATTCCTCTTTACCACCATGCTGTGAATACAGCCAGCATTTATGGGAACTAGAAATAGATTATACACTAAGTCATGCAATTTGAATGACAGTGGCCTCACAGCAGGATATGCTTCTTTTAAAGTAGCCATATTTCCCCAGTTTTCCCCAGTTATCTGTTACCATGTGTGTCCAAATGCCAGTATTTTCTCTACACAGTGTTTGCTTTATCATGGCTCAATGTATGATGTTAACTAATTCACTCAATAGAATGGAGTGAGAAATAGGTTACTTTTGTGGCTATTATAAGTATTTTTATTGTAATTTTGATAGTAATAGTCATAGTGATAATAAATGCTTTTTGCAAGCCAGTACAATCCTATCTATGTGGTGTCAAATGCATGCTAAGAACATTGTAAATTATAAAAAAAGATATTATAACATTATAAGCAGTAACATTTACTGATACCAAGTGTGCTAGATAGTTTTGTCAACTTGACACAAGCTAAAGAAATCTAAAATGAGGGAATCTTAATAAAAATAATACTTCCATAGCATCACACTATAGGCAAGCTTGGAGGGTATTTTCTTAATTACTGATGGATGATAATGGCCCAGCCTACTGTGGGTGGTGCTATCTCTGAGCTGTTGTACCCAGGATTTATAAGAAAGTAGACTGAACTCCAGAGAGTGGTCCCTGCTTCTTGCCTGGGCAATGGAAGAGAGCTGACCCTTGTTGTGGGGCCATGGGTATGCCAGATCTAAGGTCATGAACATGGGAGACCTGTCCCTGTCCCTCATTGTATACAACACTCAGGAGAACAGCTTGGACCCTCACCTGGGTAGCACAGTAGAGCTGGCCCTGGTTGTGAGGGTCGTAGTTGAGCTGACCCCAAGGTCATGGGATCTGGCTCTGCTACTTTCAAACTGTGGCCTTAGAGGAACTCACCTTAATAATGTTGGTAACCTAATCATATAACACACAGCCCCACATCTAGGGCTCTGATTTGGCTCACCCCAATACCTACCAATATCTGTGAACTGTTTTAGAGCATGTGAAGTGGCTACTACCACAAAGCCCGTCGGGCTTGCAGGATCTTATGGCACAGGGAAACAACAGGATATTTGAGAGGAGTCCTGGTGAGGATCCAATGTCGATAGTGTAGCACAAGCCAGATGCCTCGAAACAGACCAAATAACATACTACAAGAATACTTGCAAGCAAAGAAGTATGAACAAAGTGGTACACTGGTGGGACACATTGCACCCTACAGCTTCCACAATGAGACTGTTTTTTGGTGGAAGTGGCAAGGGGGGGGGGAAGAAGGGTATGAGGGGAGAAGAGATGAGTGTAATTAGGGTACATGATGTGAAATTCACAAAGAATCAATAAAAAGGGTTTTTTTGTTTGTTTTTGAATTTTGTTTAAAAAGCAGGCTGAGCAAATCATTAGGAAAAAGCCAGTAAGTATGGTGACTCTATGGCCTCTGCATCAGCATCTGCCTCCAGGTTCCTGCACTATTTCAGTTCCTATCATAACTTCCTTGATGGTGAACAATAGAATGTACTGTCGTTTAGCTGGTAAAAAAAATGGCTAGAAGAAATGAGAAAAATAATAAGTAAACATATACTAGAATTAAAGTGTTATAGGTAGAAGAATAATGTATCCACCTTGATAGGGTTTATCCTTGGCTAGAAAATAAAATAAAATCTAAATGAGTATTTTCACAAGTTTCAAACTTCATGAACAAAGAATGAGTTCTACATACATGGGCTGGATCTAGGCCTCTCACACATATGTAGCAGATGTGCATCTTCATGTGGGTCCGGAACAACTGGAGCAGGGGCTATCCTAAAAGCTGTTGCCTATACCTGGGATATGTTCTTCTAGCTGAGCTGCCTTGTCTGGCCTCAGTGGGAGAGTAAGCACCTAGCCTCACAGAGATTTGAAGTGCCAGGTTGGGGGATACCTTGGGGGGGGTGCTCCATTCAAAGGAGAAGGGAGGTTGGGAGATGGATTGTGAGAGTGCGTGACAAGAAGAGGGGCAGTGAGAAGGATGTAACGTGAACAAGTAAAACTTAAAATTAAATGTAAAAAATTAGAATGATTTCTAAAATGATATAACTGCAATTTTGCCACTGTTGGGAATCATAATATAAATATCTGATATGCATGATATCTGGTATGCAAATTCCTAAAAGGTTACTTGACCCTAAAGTGGTTATAATCCACAGGTTAAGAACCACTGTCTTAAAGAAATAGAAATAATTTGTCTTTCATATCTTTAAATTCCAGAAGACATTACAAATGTATTGTTAGTGATTTTTATATACTAGGCACTGACTCTGTTATAACATGAATATTGCCTGTCTTATCAGTCTTCACTGCAATGTTGAACATTTTAATAGCACTTATAAACAACACTACATTATCATAGTTAAATTAATTAACATATCTATTTCATATAGCCACATTTTCCATTGTTTTTGTTTTAAAATTAGCAAACATTTTTATGGCATTTTCAAACAAATTATATTTTATAGATTCCCCTTACCTCATATCTTACCCTCTCCCCTGAGTTTTCAATCTTCATTTGACATTGAAGAGTAAAAGTAAAAATGTAAGTGATTTTGCAAATTGACATGGCCAAGTAAGTTGCAACATTAACCTCCACCCTGTCTAGAAGAATCTACCCACATCTTTTCACCATGCCAATGTTCTACCCAATGTGCTTTGGTATTTCTGTTCTAAGTTGCTTAAAGTCTGTTTTATACTTCAGACCCTAATGGGCTTAGTTATCCAAATGTTGCAGCTGGGAAAAATTGGCAACAACTAAAGGACTCTGAAAATCATATGTGTAATGAAAATAGGTATTGTAGCTAGCATTCACTCATAGAAAGCGATTTGCCTGAAGCTTGCTTCTGGCCATACAACATGCTCAGTTTGTTTGCACGTGATATTTTGCCAGGCAATACCAACAAATTCTCTCCAAATCACCTTGGCTCTGATTTGAGACTACTGCTTCTTATGAATTGTAGTATTTTTACTGGACGTAAAAAAAACTCTTATTCTTATGGACAAATGTTATTGATTAAATAAGGTAACAGAATTAAATATTTTCTTATCACCATTCCATAATGTAAAAGTATAATATTAGTTGATTTTTGGATTTCACTATATCAGAATGTTTGATCTTAAAATTCACTGAATGACCAGTTTGAGCTTCATAAAAATTGTTAACAGAATCTTGGTTGGGATTAAGGAGGAAAACTTTCAGATATTTCAGAACAAGCCCTAAATATACTTTCATCCTTTTATACTATGTGTTTATACTAAGTGGGATCCTCAGGAATGGTGATTGCACCATAGTGATGAAACCTAAAAACAAAGTGGAAAGTGCTCTGAGCACTGGAATGTACCATATAGTCAACAAAGATTTATTTATGTCAAAATAATAAAACATATATTTGTCACCTACAGGAAAATTTACTTTCATCTTTACTATAAACTTATAAGTATATAAGGTATAAGGTGGTAAACTTATATTTATATCAAATGATATAGTAAGACAAATTTCTCTTGGATTCATTATGACTAATGTTTGATTTGTATACCTATTTTATAAATCTATACACCAAAAAATGTTTTAAATTTTCTTGGGTAAGAGTTGCAACTGGAAAAATATGTGAGATTCTCTAATCAAATTTGATTTTTTTTATATTTTGATTGACTCGACACCATTATGGCCTGATATCAAGATGTTTGTAATGGGAGGCAGTTGAAAAAGTGGGTCTCCGGCTAGCTCCCTGCCTGGCAGCCATTTTCCTACACTAAGTTCCCACACTGAAGGCACACCAGCCAGTCCATGGTGCCAGCTCAGGACCCACAAGACTTTAATGTGGCCACTGCCTCTGCTGGTCAACTTTATGGCATCCAGTCCCCAAAACCCAGGGAATATCTGCTACCCCCATAGTGCTCGGCTCGACCCCAGACAATAACCGCCATCCTCTCGGTACCTGTAGAAATAAGACTCTTAATGGTTAAAAATTAACCAAATAGATATACTTATCAGTAAATACTCAATACACAAGATGCCCACAAAATTAGAATTGTTGACCCAATTACCTAACCTTATATGAATAACTGCTAGAGACACGAGGGTAACATCTCCTGCCATCTTGCCTCTATTCAGTGACACATCTTGCCACAGATGTGAATATATCTTCTAACACTTATTTACCTGCCATTTCACACACTCGATCTCTGAAATAATCTTAGCTTTAAATCTCAAACATGATTTTGGTTATGTCCTGAACAAGATCCAATTCTGACAATAACCAAAAGGTAACTGTTCTAGCTCATTGTTATGTGTTCTGCTTTTGTCAAAATTACTTTCATTCCCCTATCTTCTAACTTAGCATAACATTGCCATGCTCCACTTCCTGATGTACAGTATATAATATTCTTCTTATGGAAAGATACATGCGGTAATCAAAGAGAATCTTAATGCTCACTTTGGTTAAATATTTCTGTAGGTATTGCTTGATTATATGGATGGGTCATTTTCTCACCAATATTTATCATAATAAATGTATCTCTTTTTAACGTAAAAAGTGATATCAAAGAATAAACACTTTGAAAATGGAAATTGTTTTCATCTAACACATTGTCACTTAGAGGTTCAGAAACAGGGAAGGTTTACAAACAAAACAGAGCCATGAATGGAATATTTATAACACTATATGCAATTTATATTTGCATACATGAAAAATTACAAAACAAATACTTCAACTTTATTTACAAAAAAAATTTGATATCAGACACTGGAATATATAGATAGGGTCTTTAAAATTAGCCAAGAATTTTATCTCTAAGTACCTTATTTTCTCTCTATAAAGTGCCATACATTTGGAAGATTGAGGATGCATTGAAAGAAGGAAGATTTCGTTCGCATTCTGAGTTTTAAGTGTGATTTTGAACAAAATGTATGACTTTTAACTTGCAGATAAAGTGAAACTAGGAAATTTTATTACTTTGCTCAAAGTGGGATGAGACAAAGTAAGGCAGATGGTGTACCAGTGTAGTACCTGACATAATTTCTGGTGGTCTGTATGTAGGAGAGTGAAAATAATCCATAATTATAACCTTGCATAAATCTCAAGTCCAAGTGGATCAAGGGCCTTGACATAAAACCAGATACACTGAAACTAATAGAAAAGAAAGTTGAAAGAACCCTGAACTCGTTGGCACAGGGGAAAATTTCCTAAACAGAACTCCAATGGGTCAGGTTCTATGACCACGAATTGATAAATGGTACCTCATGAAACTACAAAGCTTCTGGAAGGCAAAGGACATAGGTAATAAGACAAATCGGCAGCTCACAGAATGGGAAATAGTCTTCACTAACCTCACATTAAATACAGGGCTAATATCCAAAATATACCAAAATATATATAAAAAAAATTGAAGAAGCTAACCTCCAAAAAACCCAGATAACCCAATTTAAAAATGAGATACAGAGCTAAACAGATGATTCACAAGCAGGAATCTTGAAGGCCTAAGAAGCACTTAAAGAAATGTCAAACATCCTTAGTCATCAGGGAAATATAAACCAAAACAACCCTGAGATTCCACCTTGCACAAAGAGAATGACTAAGATCTAAACCTCAGGTAACAGCACATGTTGGCAATGATGTAGAGAAAGAGGAACACTCTTTCATTGCTGGTGGGATTGCAAACTGGTAAAACCACTCTGGAAAATAATCTGGAGGTTCCTCAGAAAATTGAAAATAGATCTACCTGAAGACTCAGCTACACCACTCTTGGGCATTTACCCAAAAGATGCTCCACCATGCCACAAGGTCACATGCTCCACTATGTTCATAGTGGCCTTATTTAAAAGCCAGAAGCTGGAAAAAAAAACCAGATGTTTCTCACAAGAAGAATGGATACAGAAAATGTGGTTCATTTACAAAATGGAATATTATTTAGCTATTAAGGACAAGGACATGATGAATTTTGTTGGCAAATGAATGGAACTACGAAATATCATCCTGAGTGAGGTAACTCATACCCAAAAGGACATGCATAGTATGTACTCACTAATAAGTGATTACTAGCCAAAAAATACAGAATACCTACGATATAACCCATAGAATTTAAGAACTTTCACAAGCAGAAAGGTTAAATAAGGATGCTTCAGTCTTGCTTATTTTCTTAATGTTTATTTTCTCAAGTTATTTTTTTTTTAGTTTAGATACAAATCTTCTGTAGTATTAATGGCTTGAGAATATTTTTTCTTGTACTATGAGCTGTCCATTCATTTTCCATTTCCCTCTGGTGTACTGTACATTCTAGTTTTGTGAGATACCATATTTTGATAGCAGATCTTATTTTCGGTGCTAATGGAATCTTACTTAGAAAATCAGTATCTATGTCTACAAGTTGCATAATTCTGTCTACATATTCTGCTAGAAATTTCAGGATATAGGTAGGTCTTATGTTAATGTTGTTAATGCATTTAGAAATAAACTTTGTTCATGGTGAAATATAGTTTCAATTGTCTGCATATTAAAAAGTAGTTTTCTAAGAATTTTGGTAAAATTTCTGGCTTTTGTAATGTATTTTTGGCATCTTTGTAAAAAATCAGCTAACTGTATTTATGTATAACTTTACTTAGATCCTTAATTGCATTCCATGGATTTGTTTGTTTTTGTGCCAGTACTATGATATTTTTATTATTGTATCTCTGTATTATTGTTTGAAATTTGGTCTGCTTTTTTTGTTCAGGACCACTCTAGTTATCCTGGTCTTTTTTTTGCCTCCTTACAAATTTTCTTTTTTACCCACTAGGACTGTGAAAACTTCTTTTGGGGTTTTTATTAGGATTTCTTTGAATCTGTAGATAATTTTAGTAGAGTGATCATTTTCTTCTTATTATTAATTTGAGTCCATATCCATAAATCTGGGCTGCTCTCAGCCTTGTTCAGAGAAGATTCTTTACAATGTAGACAGTAGTAAACAAAGATATGTATAAGTGGACAAAATTCTAGTATAAGAAATTGAGTACTCAGCCCTAAATAGCACATCTACATTCCCTGATTCATACTTCTGAGTCTCTGTAAACATTTTGGAAGAGGAGCCAAAAATAAAAAAAGACTTGAGTTAAATAATGATAAAAATGAAAATTCTCTTCTATGTATTACATGGTATCATACTCATTGACTCAGTAACTATAGTTATCTGTCCAAGTACTATAAAGGATTAAGACAGTGAAAATTCTAGCAGAAGTAGAGTAGGTGATCTCCAGGCACCAACCAATATTAGATTACTATTGGCACTGAGTAGTTTCTGGGAGAGAGAGAAAACGGTTCTTTAATAAGGATGTGACATTGATAGATTTCTTATGTTACAGTGGATGGCTTATCACCCATCCACATACGGGCAGCATTAATGAGGTGTAGGGGATATCAAAAAAAAATAAAACAAAACACTGAGGATAGGAATTTTAGAGATGAGTATTAGATATGCTCACATTTCATTGTCCATACGTAAGAATTTCACCTAAAAAGACTTTAAGTCTAAATAAAACATAAAACCAACAATACAATATGCAAAAAGCATAGCAATACACAATCAAAATTGTGCTATTTGTCAATTGATTCATCTTTTAAAACAACACTTTTATTAGGTTTAATTGAACTGATATTGAAATGTAATATCTAAAGAACTTTGACAGAAAATTAGGAGTAACTTATTGCAGTGAAATGAAGAATAAGAAACTCAGTAATATAAAATGTAACACTGGAGCAAGGAGGTGCCTAGACAGTAGTATACATAATTCAAAGTCTGTACATACAGATCAACATCTCAGCAGAAGAATGATGGGTGGCACAGCATTCTATTGCCATGAGTTGTTGAAGCTCACCAAATACCTTTTTCCCTTAATATTTTTATTTCTGGACAAAACACTGTTTATGCCACAAAATGTTAGCCCAAATGTCTGTTTGAAGTACCCAAATGTGGTAGTACCTTTATAAGAATGCAAATGAGAAACTGGGATGCTCTGTTTACCTTGGTCCTTCTGCTTTATGCTTATTTTGTTTCTCTGTATTCAGTCATGATCTTTGGCAAAAACTTCTTTCTTCAAAAATATTCTTAACATTGTCTTTACCATGATTTCTCTCCTAATTGGCATCCTCATTTAACAGGAATAGTCTCAAGGGCATGACAGTATCAATTTGGATTCCCATTCAGATTATCTAGGTCTGGGCAGGAAGTGTATGGCTAGGTAATCTTTCTCAGAGATTTTCCAATAATCAAAAATGTGCTTTTTTGTTTAGATGGAACATTTCTTTTTCTTCTGAACTTGCTGGGTATAGGTGACTTCTGCATCTACTATACATTATTCTCCTAGTTTCCTGAATCTTAAATAAAACACATTATCTTTTATCCAAAGGGCCTGAGGAGTCTTCAACTGACTGAGCAGGGCTATTCTGTTCTGCTCCAATTTGCAAAAACATTTGCTTTGAATTCTAGTGATAGTCACTTTTAATCAAAACAGACTGACAAAATGACAGTCATAATACTTCAACCCTTTTAGTCTTCTCTCTAACTCCTCCATTGGGAACCCCATGATCAGTTCAATGTTTAGCTGCCAGCATCCACTTCTGAATATATCAAGCAATGGCAGAGCCTCTCAGGAGACAGCTATATCAGGCACCTGTCAGCATGCACTTCCTGGTGTCTGCATCAGTGTTTGCAGTTGGTAATTGCACATGGGATGGATCCCCAGGTCTGGCAGTCTCCAGATGGTCTATCTTCCAGTCTCTGTTCCACACTTTGTTTCTGTATTTGCTCCCATGAGTATTTTGTTAATCCTTCTAAGAAGGACCAAAGGATCCACACTTTGGTCTTCCTTTTTCTTGAGCTTCATGTGGTCTGTAAGTTGTTTCTTGGGCAGTGCAATGTTTTGGGCTAATAGCCACTTATCAGTAGGTGCATAGCATGTATGTTCTTTTGTGATTGGGTTACTTCATTCAGCATGATATTTTCTAGTTCCATCTATTTGCCTAAGAATTTCATGAAGTCATTGTCTTTAATAGCTGAGTAGTAGTACATTGTATAAATGTTCCATATTTTCTGTATCCATTCCTCTGCTGAAGAACATCTGGGTTCTTTCCAACTTCTAGCTATTATAAATAATGTTGCTATGAACATAGTGGAGCATGTGACCTTGTTACATGTTGGAGAATTTTTTGAGTATATGCCTAGGAGTGGTATAGCTGGATTCTCAGGTAACACTATGTCCAATTTTCCGAGGAACCACCAGACAGATTTCCACAGTGATTGTACCAGCTTGCAGTCACATCAGCAATGGAGGAGTGTTTATCTTTCTGCACATCCTCTCCAGCAATTTGCTATCACCTGAGTTTTTGAACTTAGCCATTCTGACTGGTGTGAGGTGTTATCTCAGGGTTGTTTTGATTTGCATTTCCCTGATGACTAGGGGTGTTGAGCATTTCTTAAGGTTTCTTGGCCATTTGAGTTTCCTCAGTTGAGAATTATTTGTTTAGCTCTGTACCCCATTTTTAATAGGGTTATTTGTTTTTCTGGTGTCTAATTTCTTGAGTTCTTTATATATATTGGATATGAACCCTCTATAAGACATAGCGTTGGTAAAGATCTTTTCCCAATCTGTTAGTTGCCATTTTGTCTTATTGACAGTGTCCTTTGCCTTACAGAAGATTTGCAATTTTATGAGGTCCCATTTGTCAATTCTTGATCTTAAAGCATAAGCCATTGGCGTTCTGCTTAGCAACATTCCCTCAGTGCACATTAGTTTGAGGCTCTTCTCCACTTTCTCTTCAATTATTTTCAGTGTATCTGGTTTTAAGTGGAGGTCCTTGATCCACTTGGACTTGAGCTTTGTACAAGAAAAAAAGAATGGGTCAATTTGCATTCTTCTACATGATGACCTGCAGTTGAACCAGCACCATTTGTTGAAAATGCTGTCTTTTTTCCACTGGATGGTATTTAGCTCCTTGTCAAAGATCAAGTGCCCATAGGTGTGTGGGTTCATTTCTGGGTCTTTAATTCTATTCTATTCATCTTCCTGCCTGTCTCTGTACCATGCAGTTTTTAATCACTATTGCTTTGTAGAACAGCTCGGGATCAGGAATGGTGATTCTCCCAGTAGTTCTTTTATTGTTGAGAATAATTTTTGCTATCCTGGGTTTTTTGTTATTCCAAATGAATTTGCAAATTGCCCTTTCTAACTTTATGTAGAATCAAGTTGGAATTTTGATGGGGATTGCACTGAATTTGTAGATTGCTTTAGGTAAGATGGCCATTATATTAATCCTACCAGTCCATGATCATGGAAGATCTTACCATCTTCTGAGATCTTCTTCAATTTTTTTCTTCAGGGATTTGAAGTTATTGCCATACAGATCTGTCACTTGCTTGGTTGGATTTACACCAAGGTATTTTATATAATTTGTGACTATTGTGAAGGGTTTGTCTCCCTAATTTCTTTCTCAGCCTGTTTATCCTCTGAGTATAGGAAGGCAACTGATTTGTTTCAGTTAGTTTTATATCTAGCCACTTTCCTGAAGTTGTTTATCAGGTTTAGGAGTTCTTTGGTGGATATTTTGGGTTCACTTAAGTATATACAATCATATCATCTGCTAATAGTGATATTTTTAGTTCTTCCTTTCCAATTTGTATCCCTTTGATCTACTTTTGTTGTCTAATTGCTCTGGCTAAAACTTACAGTACTATATTGAGTTTGCAGTATTGTCTAGTCCCTGATTTTAGTGGGATTGCTTCAAGTTTCTCTACATTTAGTTTGATGTTGGCTACTGGTTTGCAGCATACTACTTTTACTACGTTTAGGTATGGGGTTGAATTCCTGATGTTCCCAAGACTTATACCATGAAAAGGTGTTGAATTTTGTCAAATGCTTTCTCAGCATCTAGTGAGATGATAATGTAGTTTTTTTCTTTGAGTTTGTTTATATAGTTGATTACATTGATGGATTTCCATATATTGAATCATGCCTGCATTCTTGGGATAAAGCCTACTTGATCATGATGGATGATTGTTTCCATGTGATCTTGGATTCATTTTGTTAGAATTTTATTGTGTATTTTTGCACCTATAAGGGAGATTGGTCTGAAGTTCTTTCTTTGTTGGGGGATTTGTGTGGTTTAGGTCTGAGCCTAATTGTGGCTTCAAAGAATGAATTGAGTAGTGTTCCTTTTGTTTCTATTTTGTGGAATAGTTTATAGAGAACTGGTATTATGTCTTCCTTGAAGTTCTGATAGAATTATGCACTAAAACCATCTGGTCTTGGGTATTTTATGTGTTAGGGAGACTTTTAATGACTGCTGCTATTTCTTTAGTTGTTATGGGATTGTTTAGATGGTTTATCTGCCCCTGATTTAACTTTGGTACTTGCTATATCTTTCTAGAAAATTGTCCATTTCACCCAGATATTCCAGTTTTTTCTAAATATAGGCTTTTTATTAGGATCTGATGATTTGAATTTCCTCAGTTTTTGTTATGGTTCCCCTTTCAGTTCTGATTTTGTTAATTTGGATACTGTCTCTGTGCCCTCTGGTTAGTCTGCCTAAGGGTTTATCTATCTTGTTTTTGTCAAAGAACCAGCTCCTGGTTTTGTTGATTCTTTGTATAGTTGTTTTTGTTTCAACTTGGTTCATTTCAGCCCTGAGTTTGATTATTTCCTGCTGTCTACTCCTCTCCAGTGTATTTGCTTCTTTGTGTTCTAGAGCTTTCAGGTGTGCTGTCTAGCTGCTATTGTATGTTCTCTCCAGTTTCTTTTTGTAGGCACTTAGAGCTATGAGTTTTCTTCTTAGCACTTCTTTTATTATGTCCCACAAATTTTGCTATGAAGTGTCTTCATTTTCATTAAATTCTAAAAAGTCTTCAATTTCATTATTTCTTCCCTGACAAAGTTACCATCGAGTTCAGTTGTTCATTTTTCAGATATATGTGGGCTTTCCATTGACTTTGTCATTTTTGAAGACTTGCCTTAGTCCATGGTGATATGATAGGATACATGGGATTATTTCAGTTTCCTTTTATCTGTTGAGGCCTGTTTTCTTTCTTTCTTTCTTTCTTTTTTTTTTTTTTTTTTTTTTTAACAATTATATGGTCAGTTTTAGAGAAGTTACCTTGAGGTTCTGAGAAGTTATAGTCTTTTGGTTTTAGATGAAATATTCTACAGATATCTGCTAAATCCATTTGGTTCATAACTTCTCTTAGTTTCACTGTGTCTGTTTCTATGATCTGTCCATTGGTGAGTGTGGGGTGTTGAAGTCTTGAATTATTATTGTGTGAGGTGCAATGTGTGCTTTGAGCTTTAGTAAAGTTTCTTTTATGAATGTGGGTGCCCCTGCATTTGGAGCATGGATGTTCAGAATTAAGAGTTCATTTTGGTTGATTTTTCCTTTGACAAGTTTGAAGTGTCTTTCCTTATGTTTTTTTGATAACTTTTGGTTGAAAGTCAATTTTATTCTATATTAGAAATGCTACTTCAACTTTTTTCTTGAGACCATTTGCTTAGAAAATTGTTTGCCAGCCATTTACTCTGAGGTAGTGTCTGTCTTTGTCACTGAAGCATGTTTCCTATATGCAGCTAAATGTTGGGCCCTGTTTACATATCCAGTTCAATAGTCTATGTCTTTTTATTGGAGAATTGAGTCCATTGATGTTAAGAGATATTAAGAAAAAGTGATTTCTGCTTTCTCTTATTTTTGTTATTAGAGTTGGAGTTATGCTTATGTGGCTATCTTCTTTTGGGTTTGTTGGGAAAAGATTACTTTCTTGCTTTTTCTAGGGTATAATTACCCTCTTTGTGTTGGAATTTTTTCTCTATTATCCTTTGTAGGGCTGGTTTTATAGAATGATATTGTGTAAATTTGGTTTTGTCATGAAATATGTTGGTTTCACAATCTATGGTATTGAGAGTTTGCTTGGTATAGTAGCCTGAGCTCGCATTTGTTTTCTCTTATGGTCTATATGGCATCTGTCCAGGTTTTCTGGCTTTTATAGTCTCTGGTGAGAAGTCTGGTGTAATTCTGATAGGTGTGCCTTTATAAGGTACTTGACCTTTCCCCCTAGCTGCTTTTAATATCTTTGTTTTGTGCATTTGATGTTTTGATTATGTGAAAAGAGGAATTTCTTTTCTGATCTAGTCTATTTGGAGTTCTGTAGGCTTCTTGTATGTTCGTGGGCATCTTTATCTTTAGGTTAGGAAAATTTTCTTCTATAATTTTTTTGAAGATATTTACTGACCCTTTATGGTGAGAATCTTTGCTCTCTTCTATACCTATTATCCTTATGTTTGGTCTTCTCATTGTGTCCAGGATTTCTAGCATGTTTGAGGTTAGGAGTTATTTATGTCCTTCTTAAAGTCCTTTATCATCAACATGAGAAGTGATTTTAAATCAGAATCTTACTTTTCTAGTGTCATTGTGTATTCAGGCCTTGGTATGGTGGGAGAAGTAGGTTCTTATGATGCCAAGTAACATTGTTTTTTGTTGCTTATGTTCTTGTGCTTGCCTTTTGCCATTTGATTATCTCTAGTGCTACCTCCACTCACTGTCTCTGACTGGAGCCTGTCTCTCCTATTATCTTGGTTGTGTCAGATTTCCTTAGAGTCCATCTGTCTCTGTGATCTTTTGATCCTGAGATCCTGGGTTTAAGAACTCCTGGGAGACAGGCTGCTTCTGAGATCCTGAAATCCTGGTGTGAATAAGCTGCTGGGTATGTGAGAGCTCCTGGGGGTCCAGTCTCCTCTGAGGGTTTAGAGATTTGGTACAGAGCTGGGGCCCTAGGTCTGCTCAGGGCACAGGCCCAGACTAGAAGGAGCTCGTGCCACTTGTTGGGAGGAAGTTCCTGGGTCCCTGCTGGTCCCAGTTACTTTTTGTTTGGGGGAGAGGGGTGTTGTGGCCTCCTTATCTGTGCTTGTTAGAGCTCCTGGGAGTCCAGCCTCCTCTGGTGGTTTTGAGATTTTGTACAGACTTGGCACCCTAGATCTGCTCAGGGTATTGGCGCAGACTGGAAGGACATAATGCTTTTATTATACATCACCATCACCAGTAACATTTATAAAGGCAAACGTCTTCCTATTTTTAATTCAGTGTAAATGAGCTTGTCTATCAGGATTCAATTATGTATATAGATGAAGAATAAAAAGTTAAGTAGGCTGTTATACTAGTTACTTGCCTCATTACTATGATAAAGTACCAGGCAGATGAAACTTATAGGAAGAGAGGTATATTTTGGCTCACATTTTGAGAGGGTACAGTAGGAAGGGCATAGTTGCACACTATTTTATGTAACAAGAGCAAATTGTCTGTGCTCCTCTCTTCCTCACATCTCAGCAGAAAAAGCAATGAGAAAGGGAAGTGATAATGTTTATATCGTTCTTTCATTCAGTCCAAATCTCACTCATTTGTGTGGCCTATATTTAGCAAGATGTCCCTCCTTAATTACCACTGAGAATCTCTTCACAGACACAACCATGATGTGTATCATTTATATGATAGACATTTCTTAATATAATTTAAATTCTATAGTCAAAATTGATTATTAAAGCTGTTTGTTTTGAAATTGTTTTAAATTAATGCATACATTTCATTGTATACTTCCACTCATCCACTCATCCAAGTTATGAAATCTGCATAAAAGCAATGAAAAGAGGGAATGTTTTCAGAGTCATGTAATTCAATTCTAGGGATCAGTCAGAACTCAGAACTAGGGGCAAGTGCTCCCCACCAACTGTCACCTACAACTCCAAATGTTTTGGCAGCTGGTGGAAGAGCAAAGGGTATGAAAAGCAAGAAACTATTAAAATAAATAAAACTTTAATAATTTATTTGTAACATAAAAATACATTTTTGTGTTGTACAATTGAAAATAAAGAGGCTTTGGAATTAAAAGGAGGAAAGTGATTAGGGAAAGCTCTTGGTTAATTTCTGTTGTTACTTAGCATTAAATGAAAGGCTAGACATCTTTCCCTACACTTTCTGTCATATCTTTTCAAATGGACTGACTATTTAATTCTAATAAAAAGAAGTATTTTGGAATGGAACTAAGGGTAGGGAAAGATTCCAGAATGTTCCATCATGTACAATGAGAACAGAAAAGGTATTTCAAGAGACTATTCTGACTGCATTCATGGAGCCTTTATTGAAATGCTTTACAAAGTAGCAAAAAACTGGTATGGTTCTTCACTGATCCTCATATTGTCAGAAAACAATTTTATTTTGTCAAACTACAGGAACTGAGAGCTTCAGGGTATTTGTAACATTTCAATGTTTGGAACATAGCTTTAGTATATTTGGTGATAGAACTTCTGCAAAATTATAAAGTTAATTGTACTGATTAATTTTGTCAACTTGCTACAAACCAGAGTCACCTGGCAGGATGGAACTTCAATGGAGGAGAAGCTACCATCAGATTAAACTAGAAGTATACTTGGGTGGAATTTTCTTGACTTTTGATATGGGAGAACTCTGTGATGTGTATGAGGTACCACACTGGGACTGGTGGCCCCCCAGGCTATAAAAGAGAGCAAGGTGAGCAAGAGAGTAGGCAGCTGTTTAGCATGATTCCTGCTTCTGCTTTTGGTTGAGGTTTTTTTTCCTGACTTCCCTCAATGACAGAATATGATCAGTATTTGTAAGCCAAATAAACCCTTTCCTCTCCAACTTCTTTATTAGCTATTTTATTTATTTACATTTCAAATGTTGTTTGTCTTCCTAGTCTCCTCTCTGCAAACCTCCCATCCCATCCTACCTCCCCTCTAAGAGGGTGCTCCTCCACCTACTCACTCACTCCTGCCTCACTGCTCCAGCATGCTGAGGCATCAAGCCTCCACCAGATCAACAGCTTCCTCTCCCATTGATGCCAGATAACCCAATCCTCTGCTACATATGTAGCTGGAGTCATGATCTGGGGACTCCAACTTGTCTTTAATTTTAATTTATTGTTTTTGTCTTTGGTACTTTGCCTGTGTGTACCTTCTATATACCACATGTGCAGTGCTTATGGAGGCCAGCAGAGGACATTAGATCCCTGCGACTGGGGTTACAGATGCTTGTGAACACCATGAGGGTGCTGGAAATTGAACCTAGGCCCTTTGAAAGAATAACAAATGCTCTTAACTGTTGAGCCAACTCTCTAGCCTCTCTCACCAAGTTAGTTTTGTTCAATGTTTTATAAGTGATAGAGAACATACTAAGAGAGTATGATTTTTCTCTCATCTATGTGGCTTCAAAAGTATACCCTCTGTACTATGTCAATTGTTGGACTTACCTTTAGTATGAAAAAGTCTTTGTTGTTTTATCCTCTGTGTTTTATGGCACATTTCATCTTTCTTATAAGATGTGCCTAAGATGTTTCAATTTTTCTCTTATAGGTGCTTCTTTTTATTCACTAATTTAGACAGAATCTGTGGTCCAGATTTCTAGATAGGCCTTTACCTAGCCTAGTGGTCATTATTAGATAGAAACTTAACACATGTTGAAGAAATAAATAATCAAAGATGTAGCTAGAAATAATAGAAGATTGTTGCTATTTTAACTTTCATTATAAATTACATTTATGAAATAAATATATTTGGTAAGTAGAGATATTGCATACCCTGAAAAACTTGAGGAATTCTTAGCCTCTGTACACAGAAGTGACCTAAATAAATCATAAAATCTATACTAATTTTATCAGACATAAATCATTTACAGTGACCTTCAGGCCTGCTGACATGATAGAATTGCTATTTCATGCTAATTTATTATTGATTCACACAATTATGAGCAACACTAACACAAAAAGTAGTCTATGAAACCAAGTTCTAATGTGATAAATTAGAAAATGTAAATTGTAGTACCAACATGCTCCTTAAGGTTTTAAAGTAGAAATTGTATTCCTCAGAGAACAGTTAATTTATATCAAACTGCCTATTGGGTTAATGGGTTGACTGAATAAAACATTAAACAAACCTTGATAATGTCTGTTCAGAGAATTTTGACTCAGCTTTTAAATTATTGATAAGAAAAGTCCTGCCTAGACAATACTGTTTAAAATTGTGCAAATATCCTACTTCTTGAAGAAGCTTGTGGTGGTTAAGCATGATTAACAACATCCTTTGGGATGAGCTAACTCTAGTATATGTAGGGGAGACAAACTTGTAGCTCACTATACAGGCCTTGTATTAGAAGATAACAAGGTCCTTTACTCTTCCTTTACAATGCTGTCATCTTCCTAATAATCTAGCTAAAAATTGTAAAAAGCCTTAATTTGGAAATTAATCATCTATAACACTTCTACAAGAACAGTATTGAGAAATTAAATTGATCAAAAATTTGGTATGAAAGTTCTAGATTAGCACAAACAGAATTTATGATATTTGAAACAAGACATTTCAATTACCTCTTGTTTTATTAATATTAACAATAAACAAGAAATACAGCAAAGATTTCTGGACTGTATTAACATTTTTACAAAATAATAGTTAACTTTAAATGTGATAATTATTTTAAAAAGTTGAAAACAAAATTACCTATAACAATATTTTTATAATCAATAGATATTACCAACCTTGTCCCAGTAATTCTCTACATTATATGCAGGTGTTAGATAACTGTTTTTGACAGATCTGATGCTGAAGGAAGAAATAATTCCATTTTTTATCTTTTAAAATTTAATTTCACAATGTACCAGACAAGAATTCTCAACATTTTTTTTCTGTGAAATTATGTAAAGTTAAAAATCTTAAAATTCTGCCAAGGGGGAAATTAGCCAAATTCAGAAAGACAAATACGACATATGAGTTCTCATAAAGAAAACTCTAGATTTAATGTTGACTTTGAGTGTGTGTATATAAATGTGTCATAAAATAAAAGAGGAGACCATGGAAAAGAAGAAAGTCTCTTAATAGGGGAGCAAAGAAAAAGTAATAGGATTCTTGTGACATGAAAACAGAAGAAGACAATGGAGAGGACATAGAAAGGGAGTCAGCAAGAAGGGATAATCAAGACAAACTAAGAGGTAGATGAAGAAGAACAAAATGCCATATTTATGTAACTTCAAATTCATGCTAAGGGGAAAGAGAAAGAGAATAAATAAGAGAAGAGAGGTAGAACTGGGATCAAGAAAGTGTGGGCTTTATTCAGGTAAAAAATTAACATGGATCAGCCCATCTATGAATTTCAACCCCCTCACCTCTGCTTTAATTATAGTAGATATAATTGAGACATTCTGTAAATTTAAGATCCACTGTCTCTTGCAATTTTAAAATTTTAACAAATATATTTCAGGTAGTATTAGATTAGATGATAAGCTTTGTTGATGATAATAACAATTTCTAATCATTTCTGCATTCCCATTGTCAGCAGAGTGTGCTGATTCCTTCTGGTTTTAATAATTTCAGGGCACATCATAGATAATCAATTTAGAAAAAGTGATCTGTACCCCTCTGCATATTTAATGATGATAGACCAAGTTGACAATGTAGACAAGAGCTACCTCCAAAAGTATCCTCCAAAAGAGGAATTAAACTTGAAAATGTTAATTATAAGCTTGTGACAGCACCAACAATATTCAACATTTTAACAACATTGTTCCTATTTTGTACCCGAGGTTTATCCTGTCTCTGTAAAAGTTAGAGCTCTGTTATTTTGAGAAATGGACACTGATAAGATTTAGAGACACGAATGCAAGCAAACATTGCTGTCAATGTCAACAGCTTTCTAAGCTTAATCTTATCAAGAGAACAGAATGTGTCACTCAAGATTCAAGAAAATGAAAATGGAGCAACTATTAAAATGAGCTTTAGTTAATTAAATGTAGCATATCACAGGCCATGTTGAAAACATTAAAAAAAAATACCTACAAACACAGTTCAAGTAAAGAAGTGCCAATAGGAAGTATTTATCATATGGCAGAACCAGAAGTCTTGAATATGCAAAGCTAAAGTGCAAATCCCTAGAATCATTACAGTCATGTTTGTATGTACTCTATGCTTGATTCAAGGACATAAGCTCTATAGTTACACAACTCTTTTAGACAGCCTCAATTTCGTAAAAGACAGTTTTAGCTTATAGACAAAGAGTGTAATTACATATATTATAAGATAAATTAATTTAAAAACTGAATGCTTGATGCTCTATGAAATCTTGCATGCTTGCATGACTTCTTTAAAAATAGTACCACTACCATTATTTCTTCCATTCATATTAGAAGCATGCTGGGCTACTGTGTTTAGTCATTTTTAACCAAATCCTATGTGAACAATTTTGTTTTCTTTTCACTGTAGCCTACACTGAATCATTCTTGATTTGCATTTTTGACACTTATCATCCTGGCCTTTTGGTCCAAACTGAGGATATTTCTGGGCATAAATCTCCACCTCATTTTTTTTATTGTAATGTTTTATTCCTGTTGACCATTGCTTGTTAAATATACTCTCTGGTATACTGAAAACAAATGCTGTTTCTGTTTTCTGAGTTTAAAATCTACTGGTTAATTTTTAGATGGATTCTTAACTGTGTTGTTTAATTTTCATATAATTTATTATTTATATATATCCATATATTCTAGAAAATATTAGAAGTGTTTAAGTAATATTCCAGTAAGTTTGTTTTTAAAAGATTCAGTTCTATCTTAAAAGCAATAAATTATCTCACCAATAAATGCAGGTGTTGGGATCATGGTTAGGACAGATGTTTACATGCGTGCCAATTCAAAATAAGTTGTAGAACAGAGAACAAGTTTGGAAACCATCCTGCAAGAAAGCCTCACTTTAATGTTGAGAAAATAAAACCTCAACGTTAAAGTAACCTTAGCACTACCTGTATTTATGCCATTATTTTATTATTTTAAATAGGGTACTAGGGAAAAATTATATTTTCTTAGTTACTCATAATTCTAAGAAGATTAGCTACCTTCTTGTAACTATCTGCCATATATTGACCATGTATCTTCAGACAAACCACCTAAAAATAAAATATTTTTGAATGTTTGTTCATATATCTAAACCAAATAATTCTCAGATCCAAATAGCACCACTACAAAGGAAGAAAGTACAAACAACTAATTTCAAATTTTCAACAGGTTTTAGGACCTAATTCCATCAGACAGCACACATATTAATGGAATTATTAGAAATGGGTTTGAGTTTATTTTGTGATTCATCCTAGATTCTTCTTCTTCTGTTCTTAGAATTTTTATACTTCTTATCATCATATAGAACATATATAGTCATGGGTACTTATACTCTGATACAAATTATCAAATTTTAGAAATGGATGTATTGGAATCTTCGTTATCCATTTAATGGTTAGAGATGTCAGTCTTAGATTGTGAACTTCTGGGGGGGGCATTTTTCTTTCACTAAGCAAATGTTTATTAACTATTGTGTACTAGATCTTAAGTACCGTCATCCAGATCAAAATGATACTCATAAATATATTGTGTAATAAAGCCTTATATGTCAGATGCATGAGTGAATTTCATGATAGGTGTGACTTCAAGCTTCATGAGAAAGAGAATTTGTGTTACCAAACTGTGCTTCCCAATTAGACTTATGGATGACTCATTACTATCATGCAATTTGATGTGATGTGTAGTTAGTTAACTTGAAATTGGTAATGGTAAATTTTGCTGTTTATGATTTAAAGACCAAATAACTGTTATCCTCTATGTTGATTGAATCCTTCCATCAAATGAATTCAAAGCACCCTCCATGCACTTAAGATAACATAAAACTCCATTGTGTAAATGTATCACATTTTTTGTATCCATTCCTCTGTTGAAGGATATCTGGGTTCTTTCCTGCTTCTGGCTATTATGAATAAGGCTGTTATGAACATAGTGGAGCATATGTCCTTATTATATGTTGGAGCATCTTTTGAGTATATGCTGAGGAGTGATATAGCTGGATCCTCAGGTCATACTATTTCCAATTTTCTGAGGAACCACCAGACTGATTTCCATACTGATTGTATCAGCTTGCAATCCCACAAACAATGGAGAAGTGTTCCTCTTTCTTCAAATCCTCTCTAATATCTGCTGTCAACTGTGGTTTTAATCTTAGCCATTCTGACTGGTGTGTGGTGGAATCTCAGGGTTGTTTTGATTTGCATTTCCCAGATGACTAAGGATGTTGTTCATTTTTGGGGGGTGCTTCTCAGTCACTGTAGTTTCCTCAGTGGAGAATTCTTTGTTTAATTCTTTACCCCATTTTGAATACGATTATTTGTCTGAACTCTAATTTCTTGAATTCTTTGTATTTTTGGATAATAACACTTATATTGGATGTAGGACACTCAGCTATTCTAAACAATGAATTCATGAAATTCTTAGGCAAATATATAGAACTAGAAAATATCATACTGAGAGCTGTTAGAATTAAACTAAATATGCTACAAATGCCTTTAAACTTTTTTCTATTTAGAATGAATATCATTGTAAATTTTAGAAGTAACACAACTCCAATGGTATTTGGCATGACACACGAGATGGCACCTAACTCTTAAACCCTGAACCTCCTTCCAATAATCTGAATAAGATATAGAATACCAATCCATTGTACAAAACACCGATATAGATCCTCTTGTATACTCAACACATTAGTAACACTTTTTTGCTAAACGAGTAACAAAAGTAGCTGTCTTAACTTCTTGTGTCAAAGCAATTACAGAAGCAGTGGTGCTAGCAATTAATGTATTTAAACTGTTATAACAGTACTAATCAATCCCACTACACTCTTGCATCTGCTTAAAGCCTAACTTACTTCTTCCAGCACTTGTAAGCCTTTTTTCAGAAAAATCAAGGTTTTCTAATACTCAGGGCAGTAAGACAAAAGCTGGTTGATAGTCCCCTGTAACAGACATGCCAGGTTTCAACACACTAACACAATTAAAAAGTGTACAGTCAATGCAACTTACAATAAATTCTGTAGAACAGACAAAAGTAATTTTAACTTGACTATTAAAAGAGCCTTAACACATGCACTAATACTTGTTTGAAATCTAGATCATGTCCCAACTTTATCTCTTGCTATCATAAAAGAATGCTGCTTTGCTGAACTCTGATGCTGCAGATAATGCTGATAAAATTATCCTTGAGTTGAAGTCAGTATTTTTATTTTGGTCAAACCTCAAAAAATGTCATATATAGCTTGATCATGCTAGCCCTTTTTGTCCTGGGAATACTTTTATTTCTGGCCATCTTGTTAAAGCTTGTCTCTTGCAACATCAACATGTTATCAGCCAAAGTACATCACTTGAACCTGAAAATGGACCCCCAGACAGAGTTTTTAAATTGACAGGCTGGTAAGCCAAGGATGGGTAAAATTCTGCCCAGAACATTACCAACCTGAGACAGAAATTCATTGCTTTTGATAATACATATTTCACAATGGGTAAGGAAGGCATTCTTGTCAGAACCACCTAAGACACAATAAAAAGAGGGAGATGTGAATATCTTTTGAGGCTGCCTGACAGGAATCTGACATTGACCAAGGAAAAGGAAGTGGGCTGCTTGGAAGGAATCTGGTATTGGCCAAGGACAAAGAAATGGACTGCAGGCAGGAATCTGACATTAGGCTAGAACAAAGAAGCAATTTCAGGCAGGAATCTAAATCCTAGGCTACAACAAAGAAGTAACTTCAGGCAGGAATCTAAATCTTAGGTTAGAACAAAGAAGTAGGCTTCAGGCATGAAAATGACTTTGGGCTAGGACAGAAAAGTAGGCTCAGATATTTTGGTCATCCTGATATTCTCTTAGAAACAGTGATCACAGGAGTGACCAAGGGACTCTGTTTATTGTCCTGGTTTTTCTTTGACTATCTGAATTTATTTTCTTGCTTATTCCTTGACTATTTGCATCTATTATATTGCTAATTTCTCAACCTAGAATTGACCTTAATACTTGCAGGTAATGTAAATGGCATAAAAGCAAAAGAAGGAGGAGGAAGTATGGATAAGGGGTTAAAGGGGGAGGGGGATGGGGAAAGGGAATAACATCTAAAATTTAAATAAATAAAATCAAATTAACAAATAAAAAAAAGAAAATATTACTCTGAGCACTCTGAGCACTCTGAGCAAGGTAACCCAATCACAAAAGTACACACCTGGTATGTACTCACAGCCATGTGGATATTAGCACAAAAGCTTGCAACACCCAAGATACAACTCACAGACCACATGAAGCTCATAAAGAAGGAAGACAAAGTACCAAAGTGTGGGAACTTTGATCCTTCTTAGAAGGAGTAACAAAATACTCATTAATACAGAGCAAATATGGAGACAAAGGATAAAACAGAAACTGAAGGAGGGGCTGTCTGGAGACTGCCCCACCTGGGTATCCATTCTATTTGCAGTCACCAAAGGCAGACACTTTTGTGGATGCCAGAAAGTATGTGCTGGCAGGAACCTGATATACCTGTCTCTTTAGAGGTCTGCCATAGCCTGACATACACAGAGATAGATGCTTGCAGCTAACCATTGAACTGATCATGGAGTTCCCAATGGAGGTGTTAGAGAGACTGAAGGAGCTGAAAGGGTTTGAGGCCTCATGGGGAGAGCAACAATACCAACCAACCAGAGATCCCAGGGTTAAACCACCAGCCTGGAAGCACAGAAGGAGTGACTCATGGCTCCACCTAAATATGTTGTGGAGGATGGTCTTGTTGGGTATCAGTGGGAGAGGAGGCCCTTGGTCCTGTGAAGGCTGGATGACCCAGTGTGGGGGAATTCGAGGGACAGGGAGGTGGGTTTTGGTGGGTTGGTTGGGGCATATTCTCATAGAAGCAGGAGGGGGGGGAAGGGGTAGAGAGTTTCTGGGGGGAAGAAATGGGGAAAGGGGATAACATCTAAAATGTAAATAAATAAAATATCCAATAAAAATAATAACATAAAACTAATTGAAGAATTTGCTTCAAAGTAGTGTTTATAATGTCAAGTTCCTTCAGTTGAATAAAGCTATAGAATTAGCAAAAACTAGCATTATCTCAACATGTAATTTCTAAATTTTTTAATGTTTTCTCAATTATTGGGTTGGGGAAGTAGGCGAGAGAAGCTTTCAATCTTCAGCACTTCATTATTTTTAATAAGTAAATGCCAAAACCGAAAACTAAGTACAATATTGTTTTATTATGTATTGAAACAGACTCTACAGTGTAAAGCCACATTGTTCCCTCAAACAAATATGTGTTTAATTTCCCCTGAAACTAAGTGTTTTGCTTGAGTGATTACAGAATGTGCAACCGTGATTACTTCCTACATAACTGTACAGCTCTTGCTTTTGTTCACAAAGCTCTGAATTATACATGTCTCTTATGTGGTACATCATTTCTGCAAACTTAACCTGTGTTTAGAGACTATTTTCAAAACTCTTACTCATTTATAGTACCTATTTAACATTCAAGCCCCATAAAGGCCATTATTTACCATGTTTTGTGACTCAATATTGGTCCAAAATCCTCTCTTTGACTAAGGGCATGCATGTGACAAAAAGTATAGTTGTTCTTGACTTTCCTAAGTCCTAGGATTTCACTTTTTTTAGTTCAGAAGTTTCTTTTTAGTGCCTAGCTGGGCTCAGCTGGATGTTGCAGGAGAGGAGGAAAGGAGAGAGAGATATTTCAGGCTTCAGATTAATCTGACCTTGATTCCTCTTTTTCTATTATATTAACAGAGACATGTTAACAGAAAACGGCAAACTTAATGGCACTTCTTTGTTGGAAATTGTCTTTTTTCCTAGTCTCACAGCAGCACTGCAAAATACAGTTTCCTTTCATGATTCTCAGCTTCTCCACCTAGGCTCAGGTTTGGCAAGTTACAGGGCTAAATGAGTTAAATATTCCCTGGAGTGCATGCAACTCAACTAGGTATTCAAAAGAAACCTGCAGATTACTTATGGATCTCAACTCTTTCTTTCTCTTTTATATTTTGTTCTAGTTACCTCATTTATTTTCACCATAAGGCATTTGCATTAACTTTCCATTTCCCTTGAAAGATCATTCTCCAGACTTGCTTCTTTATTTTCTTCAGGGCTCTGCTTCTGAAAACACAGTTTCTGAAAACCCAGTGTTAATGTACTGATGCAAATATATTGATAAGAAAGAAATCATCAGCCTCCCTTTATGATGTCGTTCTCTCTGTAGCTTGTTCTGCTTCATGGAACACATCTGCTTCCTGAAAAGTTGTTACATGCTTATTTCTGTTACTATTTATAACCTTATTAGAATGAAGTCTCTTCGAAGAAGATAGATCACTTACTTTGTTTCCACATTCCTTCCGTCTCTTTTTTCAGTGCCTGGTGAACAAGAAGTGTTCAAAGGCACTTAGTGCATAAATGTGTGAAACAGCAGTTAGAGGCAGACTACCAGCTTGACAGTATTTCAAGTTCTCCTAATACTGCAGTGAACAATCCTTACATTTTTTTCTTATCAGCTTAGGTCAAACTCCCCCAAACAAAGAATGTTTATTCTTCTTACTTGCTCAGATTATATCTCTCTAATGATATTCCCAGGCTTATGGCTATAGTTGACTGATAGAAAAAGTAAGGGAATCTGAGGACAGGAGAAAATGTGAAGATCAGGAAAAGCAACTGCTAGTAATCTAACAAAAAGGATCTAGAAAACTCCATTTAAAGGCATAACAACAGTATAGACCAAAAGTACATCATCAGGAGTGACAATACGCCACATGAATGTGGATACTCAAGTGCTGAAATTATATCTGGGTGATTCCCTTCCTGGGGTTCAAGAGAAGGAGTTTGGTTGCTAAGGAGCACTGTGAAGACAATTTTCTGTTGTGAAGGACAATGTTAAGTTATATAAGCCTTTGCTCACATCACATGTTTGTTCCCATGATGCATTTGATTTTAGCCATATTCTACAAAAGTATAAGACTATAAGCAGATGATTATTTATAAAATTGCCATTTTATGAAATAGTTCACTTTAGTGTGTGTTTGCTTAAAGGTAGTCTAGACCATGTTTATTCTTCTAATCTACTATCCATCATACTGATGTGTGATTGAATTGAATTTGTCTAGGATTGATGATCATTAAGGAGAGAAGAACTGACTCATTTGTGCAAAGTGGGTGTGCATATAGCTCAATGAAGGTGGGAGTTTCTAGATTGCTAAGAGGTTGCTATACAAATTGTTCTGAATGGTCTATACCCAGTATGTGCAACAAAGAGTCTCAGAGAGCCTAGTGCATTACAAGATGTCTAGATACCAATGCCCAGAAGAGTTTGTATTTACCATTCCCTATGCTTTGATTGCCTTAATCATTTATTCTCTTCCTTACCCTGGTTAAATTCCATTCCCAAGACTCTCGTAATTTAGATTATTTTAAATTCTCTACATTTAAGTGAATTTTATATTTTATAACAAATAGATTATAGCAATATCATATACTAGGCATTATGGGTGCCCACTTAAAGACAGACAGATCATGTATTCTCGATGCTCATAGCACCTGATCATAGTTATCACTTAAGTTTGTTTTTGTTTAAAAAAAAAACACACTCTTAGTCCTACCATGCCCTGTAGTTTTCCTTACTGATATGAAGAATAACAAAATTTCCCATATGTCTGATATACCCTGTACAGTTATTGTTCAAAACTTTCCCAACATCACTTACACACCAGATATTTCACCCTGTGTGCTCTTCCATTACCATCTATACCCAGCACGATACAAATAATTTAAACACACATTAATAAACCACCTAGCCATCAGAAGTGTGCCTTTACAGCTTTCCTCTCATTTATTATTGAAGGACTGCAATGTTAAGCTCGATATTGATATTCCCACATAACTCTCTCATTTATTTCTAGGTCAGGCTTCAGTGGATGTCTAGATTGTTTCTTTCCCCCTACTGTTGAACAATTTGCACAGTTTTTAAAAGCTTAGGATGCAGTGACTCATAATCTTTTCTTCTTTCTCAAGAATATTAAGTAGTACTCAGAAATGATTAGTACAACAGTCATACATTTTTTTTTCAGGAAAGGTGAAATTATAGTTCATAAACAAAACATGGTATGTGTTCAAATATTTCATGATTGTATGAGTATAAACATAGGATACTTCTGAGTGATTTAATGATAACCTGAAGGTTTTTAATCAACCTGTAAAATGCAGTCTGCTGTACTCTTCAAGTGACAACGTTATATGCAGCAGTTTGCAACTACATAATTGTGTGAATGTTGTGATTATACTTTTAATATAGTTTTTGAAATGTATTATGACAATCACTAATAAAGGCTAAAATAGAGTTTCAAAGCCTGAGCTTATAAACATTACTTTTCTATTGTTTTGTTGGGGTCCTGCAAATTATATATTTTTTATTCTTTAATCTTTTTTTACAGTCCAGTCTTTATCCCCATTCCAGTCTGCCCTCTTACTGTTCCTCATCCAAAATACCTCTTCAATTCCACTTGGCCAGACCTCCCCACTCCCTGGGGATCTTCTCTCATTGAGGCCAGACCAGGCAGTCCTCTGCTGTATATGTGTGGAGGCCTTATATCAACTGGTATATGCTGCCTGGTTGGGGACTCAGTTTCTGAGAGATCTTGGGGGTCCAGGTTAGCTGAGATTGCTGGTCTTTCCATGGGGTAACCCTTCTCTTCAGCTTCTTCTAGCCTTTTTTAATTCAACCACGGGGATCCCTGACTTCAGTCCATTGGTTGGTTGTAAATATCTGCATCTGACTCTATTGGCTGCTTGTTGGGAATCTCGGAGGGCGGTCATGCTAGGCATCTGTCTGTAAGCACACCATAGCATCAGTAATACTATTAGGCCTTGGGGCCTTCGCCTTGAACTGGCTTCCAATTTGGGCCTGTCACTGGACCTCAGACTCTTCTCCATTTTTGTTCCTGCAGTTCTTTCAAACAGGCACAATTCTGCATCAGTGTTTTTGACTGTGGGATGGCAATGCCATCTCTCCACTTGATGCCTTGTCTTTCTACTGTAGGTGAGCTCTACAAATTGTCTCTCCCCACTGTAGAGCATTTTATCTAAGGTCTCTCCCTTTGAGTCCTGAGAATCTCTCACCTCCCAGGTCTCTTGTACATTCTAGAGAGTCCCTCTACCTCCTACCTCCCGAGGTTGCCTGTTTCCATTCCTTTTTTGTTATTTATTTATTTAATTTTTTTATTCATTCATTATTTATTGTACATGTGTTTGTACATATGTAAATATGTATGTTTAAGAACAGGTACTGTGGCAATAAAGAACTTTAGGGTAACTCAAATAAATTGATGTTTCCCCAAACTAATGACTGTTATATCAACTTAGCTCACAAATTATTATATTTAAATGTGAAAAATGTTTTTTACCCACATTCCTCCCTCCCTCTGCCTCTCATAATTATTTAGGGGGAGAATAAAGGGGTGCAGGATCAGCTATGGGGAGAGATAGGAGAGAATCTCAGAGGTCCAGGAGAATGAATAGAAATATGTAGCAGCATGGTGTGAAGGAGGGAGGAACCTCTAGAAAGTCTCAGACACCAGGGATGTGAGGGGCTCCTAGAACCCAGTGGGGATGAGCCTAGTTGAAATGTTCAACAGTGAGGAGATAGAACCTAAAGAGACCACCTCCAGTAGATAGACATGGGGCCACTCACCCATCTTCAAAATTCTTCATCCAGAATCGTTCTGGTCTAAAGGAAATACGGAGACAAAAATGGAGCAGAAACTGAAGGAAAGGCCATCCAAAGACCTGCCCAACTTGGGATCCATCCCATGCGCAAGCACCAAACTGTGGCATTATTACTGATGGCATGGCTGTCCTCTGAGAGGCTCTACCAGCAACTAAGAAAGATGCAGATACTTACAGGCAGCCACTGGACTGAAGTTGGGGAACCCTATGGAAGAGTTAGGGGAAGGATTGAAGGAGCTGAAAGGGATTGCAACCCCACAGGGAGAAGAATAACAGTATTAATTAACCCAGAACAACAGTATCAACTAACCTAGACCCTTCAGAGTTCCCAGAGATTACGTTACCAACCAAAGGGCATATTTGGGCTGTCTGTGGCCTGCCCATGTAGCAGAGGACTGCCTTGTCTGGCTTGGGGTGGGGGGAGGACGCACTTAATTCTGTAGAAACTTGATGCCCCAGAGAAGGATGCTAGTGGGGTGAAATGGGGGTGGATGGGTGAGTAACCTCCCAGAAGCAAAGGGAAGGATCAGGTGAAGAACTTGTGGCGGGGAGACCAGGAATGGGGGCAACATTTGGAATGTAAAACAATATAGTTAAAAAAATTTTTTATAAATAAGAATTCTTATTTTAAAATTATATGAGGAAATTAAATTATATCTATTATTATCGTTATTGTTGCTATTACTATCATTATTATTATTATGTATTAGCACTAAAATATGGAAGCATATATTCTCATCCTAGTAGTAGTCAGGAAATTGTGCCAATTTATTTTATTTTTTGCAAAGTGAACACAGATTTATTATGAAAAATTGCAAAAGGACTTATGAGAATGAGAGAGGCTCCAAAAGAGAAATACCTGATTTTGCTTATTTAAAAGAGCAGAGTCCATAAATTAATGTTCAGTATATGTGATTATCAAAACTTTTAATGCATGAATTAAAATAGAGTATGTAATTACATCAATGCAATGACTTACATATAACCTTGAATAGTTTTTATTTTGTAGAAAATGCTAACTTCTCTAGATCTGCTGTCTAATTTAATGTTCATAATCTAGTGAAGAATATATCATTCATCAATCCAATATTAAATTAAAAAACTAAGGCCATATAAATTCAAAACTTTGAATGTTTAAAAAGAAATCAAAATCATAAAAATAGAATTTAAGTTTGTATAATCTGATCTTGGAGTCTGAACTTCTTACCATGTGTTGAGCTGTAGTACTTAAATCTTAAAAACTCCTGTTTTCTCATTTGAATCTATTGAACTAAATTCACACATGTAATCTTTTGTTGATTTTTACTAATAGCACTGTGTTAGTTAATTCTTTTTCTGTGACTGAACCGCTTACCTAAACAACTTAAAGTAAAGAATACTGCATGGTTCAGGGGATATAGTCAAACATGATAGAGAAGGCATGGTGAGTGAAACAAGTTGCTCTGCAGTAGAAGGAGCAAGAAGAGGCTTGTTTACAAGGTTCAAGAACATTCAAGATCCACAATGAGGGAGGCTATATGTCTCAAGATCTACCTAGCAGCACATCTATACCATGAGCTATACATTACTTACCAAATTGTCTACAACCTCCAAAGTAGCACAAACTAATGGGAAATTGTTAAGCATCTGAGCTCACAGGGGACATTTCACATTAAATTCATAACCAACACCAAGAGCAGAAAATAACAAGAATAACAATAAATGCATAACAAAAAGTATTAACAAGCTTCACATCTGTTGATTTGGAATAGTCTAATAAAATTTACAAACAACAGGCAAGAATGAGAAAGAAAAGAAAAGGGTGTCAATTTTTACCAAATTCTATATACAAATTATTATGACCTTTGTCACCTTCTCACAATTTTATGCTAACACTGTAGTGTGAAAGTATTCAAGTGACAATTTAGGAGACTCTGAGATTAATATTATTATAAGGTATTCTGAAAGGAGTTCCCTTCTTGGGCTTCTGCCCTTCTGTCATGAGAGGACACAAGGCACTACCACATTAGATAGATGTAAAGAGCAGCCATCATAAAAGAATCTGATGGCACCTTGATCTGGGATTTCTAGCCTTCATAGTACTGGCAAATAAATATACAACCTCATGTTCACATTACAGTAAGAGGCTTAGATAAGATACTCCATGTCTCAGCTATTTACCTCTCAGCCATGTTCTCAACACAAATTCATATCCAGAAACACAGACATCAGAATTCATACAGCAACCCATTTGTGACAAAATAATACTGGGAATAATTGTCCAACTACAGCAGAAGTGTTGAGGATATTGTTTTATAAAAATTGAAACTGCTAGAAATACATATAAAATTATAGATGAATTTTATAGAAGCTAGATACAAAAAAATGCACAAAAGACACACAATTCCCTTTAAAATTTTAAAGTAAGAAGTCTATGGGGGCATGATGAATATTTTGCTTTGGCACATCCAAACATCAGATAAAGAAACAGACAATCAACATATAATAGGCAAGCACTAACCTGTGACATTATATTCAGTATTTTCAATTTATTTTTTTATAATTCTTTCCAATGAGTTTAGGGTGATGACTTATGAACAGCAAAGGCAAACTTTGAAATGCTAGTAAGATACTAATTTGAATCTTGTAGACTATTATATTAATGTATTTACTTTGTGATAATTCAGCAGACATTTCACTGCTGGGGTGGTCCTAGGGTATTTTGCTCAAGTAACATTTAAAATTTAAATGTATCAAAGCTGAAAGTACCTTCTTTTTTTATTTATTCTTTAATCTTTTTTTTTACAGTCTAGACTTTATCCCACTCCCAGTTCACCCTCCAACTGTTTCACATCCCACACCTCTTCTTCTTACTGGTACTTACTCCAAATGGCTACTCTAACTTTAATACACAGTCTTGATTTTTTCTTTCTTCAGTCACTTTTGGCTTCATCAACAAAAGTATCTGGGAGTCATCTACTTATTGCTCTTTTTCCTTTCCGTTTATTACTTGTGGGGAGCTACAGAAGGCAACTATCATTCTTGCAGCCATCTTGAGCTGTACCCTGACAAGAGGTTTGTTTACAATAGCCTACAACAGCTGAGCACACTCGGATAACATCTAGTTTTAGATACTTGGGATTTTCCCTTGGGTGTGTGAGTCTTAAAGGTGTGTGACTTAAGGGTGTGACTTAGAGATCAGATTTAGAGACAAGACCTAAGGGCATGACTTAAAGGCATGGCTTAGAAGTGAGACATATAAAAGGAGAGAGGCAGACAGAAGAGTTCAGTTCAACTTGGAGTAGGAATTAGGCATTGAGGAAGAAGACACTTAGACTAGAGAACTGGAAGAATTATTATTATTATTATTATTATTATTATTATTATTAGGTATTAGGCACTTGGCACTTGGAGGAAGAACTTGGAATTAGACATTAGCACTAGAACTTGGAACTGGAAACTTGGAACTTGGAGGCACTAGGGACTAGGAACTAGGGATTAGAAACTCAAGACTTGGGGCTTGGACTAGGAAGAGAGACTGAAGAATAAACGAGATTGAATCACACTCCATCTGGTCTTTATTCTTCACATCTATCCTTACTCTCTTGCTGAAACCCCACCCGTGGACTGGAGCAGCTTGGGGCAGTGAGGGCTCTAACAATTTAGCCCCAAGGCTTCTGACAGTGCGGGTTCCAACATTGACAGTGCGGCTCTCAACATTTTGTCCCCCAAACATGGGATAGTGCAGTTCTCAACATTTCTGGCCCCCAGGCGTGGAGCAGCTCAGGCCTCAACATTACTTTTCATCACCTCTTCCTTAGAAAACAGAAATGCCAATCTCCTAACTTGTCCCATTGCATTACAATTTTGCAGTTTTCATGCTTCTCTATAGTATAGTTGAAATTGATTTGCAAGAGCACAACTACAGAGATGGGCACAGATCTTCCCCAGCCAACCTCTTATCTTTACTCAATTCCTTTCAATGCAAACATCTATTGATAATAACGTAAATCAGAAAATGATATAGTATTCATGTTCCTTCTTATCTTACCAGTCTCAATCTGCCCCTCCATTCAACATTTATTCCTTTTTCTAAGAAGATGCTTACAGTATTTCTTCAGGCATACTATATAATCTATTATCCCTACGATATGCTGGGTCTTTCTTCAAGATGCCATAATTTCTAAAATGAAAATATAAAGCTTATGGAAATAAAATATTGGACCACAATATTGCTGAAGGAATATGATAAAGATGTTGTCCTTAAGTCCTACTCCATTACCCTTTTTTTGTGTATGATTTGTAGTTTAATGTTGTTACTAATAAAGGATGTGGATAGTCTATTCTTCATTTTGAAACCAAATTCTTCTTCAAACTTGAGGTTGTATTTTTTCAATTTCTAGAGTATTGTTGTATATCTACATTAGAATATTTTAAAAATATTTATCACTTTCTCTAGCAAACAGTGTGATGGTTAAAAGATGGTTGTACGTTCTTGAGCACTAGAATGCATATTATTATATATCAAGAAACAGACTGTGGCTTGTAGATTCAAATTTATTGCATATTCCATAGTGAAATGTGAAAAAAATACAGGAAAGTGAAGAGTGTTGGTGGAGGACAAAGAGCAATAAATTATGAGGTGGGAAAGTATAAAGTAAAACTATACTTAGTTTTTAAGGTTCACTAAATAATTTGTTCTTTAGTTTTACTGCCATGACAAGCTATTAAAAAATTTTATTTTTAATCACTAGAAAATCTCTAAGATATACTTAGTGTGGAACATAGTAGGTAGGAACTAATATTTACACCTGAATGAAAAACAACTCTCAGTTCAAAAGGACTAAAGGGGGTTCTTTCTGAAGCTAAATATGTCTAACATTGGCCTAAAATGTGAATTATGATTAATTTTTCCAATTAAATAACCATTTCATAAAATGTTCATAGTCAAAGAGCAAGTGACCATCATATATATAGACAGACACTTCAAACACATTGGTGGAAGTATCAGGTAGGCAGGTCCAAGCAAGTACAGGGACATCTAGTATAGGTATCAGGACTCTCATGTGTTTTTCAACTTTTGGTTTATATCAGGGATTTGTTAATAGATCTCAAAAGGTTTTACAGTGATAACTAAAAGTATGTTGTATTAGACACACAGGCAAGAAATGTACTCTAAAATGTGGCACAGATAACCAGTCCAAGATGATTTGGCTTCGGATCTACCCCATTCTAACTCTTCATATTCAGGAATCTCTAATCAGTACATCAGCCATGTTGAGTCTTTACAAAGGTGCAATAATTTTCTGGTGCCTTCAGCTCACATACTATAAAAGAAGTTATATATTCAGATGAACAAAAACATTTCTGAAATGATGCATAAATTGGTAACTGATAAAGAGAAGTTCAGATTTTGCATGGTACTTTTTTCACTCCAGTGCAACATTAGTTTTTTTTTTCAAATGGGCAAGACATTTCCAGGAGACATAAATTTTATTATCAAAGATATGTTAATCCTCATGTGTTTACTAATTCATACTAAGAATAGATTTCATCTTTAGTTTTGTTTTCCTCGTGTATAAGTTACAGATTAAATGCCTTCATGCAATGGTGAATAGTGCATAAAGAAAATACCTATGGCAGACTCACTGTTAAGTATTCATTTCCTCTGTCCTCATATTTTCATATTGTCCTCAATTTTCATATTGTTAAAATTCATACCATAGATTAAAAATGAATGGAGAATAGCAGTTCAGAACTTCAGCTTTGCATTTAGACTTCTGTTGTTCTGCCATGAGTCATAAAAGTTTACATGTGAAGGGACTAGTTCTCAATGTATGATGCTATGGGGCATTGCTAGGACCTTTGCAAGACAGTGGATGCAAAGTAGTCATTGCAGGTTGGTCTTTGAAGTGCATAAACACTGAGACTTCAGATCCTCCTCTTTCTTTGATTTTCAGGGGCCATGGTGTGAGCAGTGTAACTCTTTGCCTCTCGGTTCTGTTTTTCTGCAGTGACAAAAAGGTTGGGGCCAAGTGAATATGGACTTGAAACTCCAAAACTGTAAAGCATTATGTCAAAATGACCCAGAACTAAGTAATGCATTGTTAGGTATACCTTGTGTGTAGTGTAATGCCCTCTTCTTCAGCTTCTACTTCTTTTCTGAAAATATGTACAACCTAAGTTTTAAATACAGGGTGAGATTGAGAGCTGTGTTACAAAATTTAAACCGATAGGTCCCACTGTGTATCTGCCAAGTATTTATGAAATAATAAATTATAACTGTTTTATAACTACTACTAAGATTATATGGAAATGTAGTAAAAAGACAAATAATTGTTAATAGAAGTTCCATACTAGATATTAGATGACTGTCAGCATGTTCCTCTATAAAAGTAACTTTTTATTTTAAACATTTTAATAATTTGCAGCTTCTTGACCATTACTCTTTACTATTTAGGCTATTGTCAGCTCCTTGCCTTCAGGTCTAGGCAAGAGGAGAGAGGTCCTGGTCCTGGTCCTGCCAGGTCTCTCTCCTGAGCTGAGCAGGATGGCAAGTGTCAATGGCCCAAAAGAAACACACCACACCGGGCCAGGAGTCTTGTTGAAGCAGGAACTCAACTTTATTGCATCAGCCTTTTGCTTATACAAACTCGGAGCATAGAGAGGGTGTGTTTTGGTGGGGTGAGATGTTGTAGAAGGTGGGGAAAGGTGACAGGGGGTATGGGGTGACTGACAGGGCCAATGGCAAAGCTTTACATGAGCATGGTGGGGCAGAGGCAGGGCCAAACAGGTCTTGCTGAGTCACCCCAATACAGAAGTGATTGAGATAGGTCTCAAAAACTTGAGCCAGGCTTAGGCTCTCCCACAAGGCCTCAGAAACTTGAGTGAGGCTCAGGTTTGTCCTCAAGGACCAAACCAGGGCCAAAATGAGGCCCAACAGGCTTTAACTCCCATAAAGCCTAGGTTGCTGCAGGCTTGTCCAAATACCCAGAAATGCCAAGATGACTATGGACCAGGGAGGATATCTGTATACTGTGCCTGGAAGAGTCAGTGTGTATGTGTGTGTGTCTCTGAGTGTGTGTGTGTGTGTGTGTGTGTGTGTGTGTGTGTGTGTGTATTTTGTGGATGCACAGGTGTGTGTATATACAGAGGACAGAGGAAGATGTCTAGTGACTTCTCTGTCATTCTTCATCTTATTGCCTTGAATTGGAGTCTCTGACAGAACAAGGAGCACATTCTTTCAGCTAAGATGGCTAGCTAGAGAATTCTTTTTTTTTCACCTTCTTTTTTTTATTAGATATTTTATTTACACTTCAGATGGCATCCCCTATCCCCATTCCCCCCCACCCCCCTTAGGAAACCCCTATCCCATGCCCCCTTTTCCTTTTTGCATTTATACATTTTTTTAAAATAATGTTAATCATAGGCTTTATAAGTTTGGAATTGTTCAGAGGTGTAACCCACTGACCAACCTAGATATAACAACTATCTTTGACTGGTGGAGATACATGAATATCTGCCTCCCTGTCTCCCCCCTCTTTCTCTCTTTCATCACCTAGCTTCTCCTCTCCTTCTTCTCCTCTTCTTACTCCTTTTCTTCCTCTCAGTACTCCTCCTACCTTAGCTCCTCCTACACATCACCCTTCCTGTTAAAATGAAACTTTTCTCTCAAAATACAATTAGAGCATAATTATGCCAATTTGTACCAGTGAGGTACAGAATAGTCTTAATACCCAGTCCATGCTTTTGTTGACTAACCAGCTCTTCTGACATCTATTCTAACTAAAACATTTAGTTCTGAACCTGGCTTTAGGATGAATGTCAGAGGACGACCATCCACTCAAATCTTTTCTCTTAAGGTCAATAGCTATATGTTTTCAACCCCATCAGAAATCCAAAATGACTGAGTTAACTATAATTGTGGGAAGCACAAATCATAGTTTCTAAAACTTTAGCTAGAGAATTCTAAGAAACTGCCTATCTTTGTTTACCAACTATGGGATTACAGGTATGCTCAGCCATGCCTGATTTTTCATGTGGATACTAGAGATTCAAACATAGGTCCATATTGTTGCGAATTGAGTATTCTTACCCGCTGAGCCATCCCCTTAGCTGCTTGAACAGTGTTTCTCAGTGATTCTTTTCAACATGTTTCTGATTGGCAGCATTTCATCATCAATTTGAAAGGTATAAGATCAGCATATTGTTATAACATAAAACAGGAAAGACTTTTGCAGAATTGGTAAATGAAATGTAAGTGCTAGCATTGGTGAGACCAAAGTTATTCTCATCATTTTCTTTCTTCATCTGGAGATTACTTTGAAGTATAGGTCTCATGTAGAAGTATACATACATACATACATACATACATACACGTGTGTGTGTGTGTGTGTGTGTGTATGTAAGTAGTAAAGCTTTTCTGTGGCCAGCTTCAGATTCAATCTGTTGACATCACCATACACTGGAAGTGGCCTCTGATTGTCTTTGTTTATGAACTCAATAGTGAAGGCTGATACAATAAAATTGACCATATTTTTTTTCCCAGAAATGGTCTAGAGATCTTCATCTATTCTTTTTCGTATGGTATAAATAATTCTTTGTCTCCCTGGAAGATGTCTTCATCTTTCTTTAGCCAGTGGTTCTACTTAAATATGTACATTTCATGTTCAAGGTCACATTACTATTTTAATTAACATGAAATTAAGATATATAAAACTATGTTAACCTAGGTCATTATGCTTGGCTATTGACTTCTCAGAACTCAGGAGACTCTTTACAACAACACAGGTAGTTGAAGTTACATTTTCATCAGGGATTTAAGTCCAATTCATGAAGTCACAGAGGTGTGGGTTTTGTGAATCAGCCCTGAGGCCAGGCTTAAGAACAGATGGTATTGGCTAAGCAATTGAAACAACCCTGGATGTGTAGCTGCTCTGCTATTATACCACATGTTATAGCCTGTGAGCAGAGTATTATGGAGAAAATGTGTTCATGGGGCCTGAATAACAGCTGAAGCTCATTTAGACTCTGAAATGACCATAATCATTTACCAGCCCCAGGGTGCCAATCCAACAACTGGTACAGGTTGAAATAATCTTCACTTTCAGAAAATATGTGCTCAAAATAAATCATGTATAACACTGTATTAGTGATATGTCCAGTTGAAGCACAAGGATGTCTTTTAAAACAGTATGTCTTAATAATTGTGTTTTCAATGTTTCAATAATTGTGTTTTATAAAGGAGAGGGGGCAGGCATACCACTGCTGTATTAAGGCTAGAAACACTAATGAGTATATAAAATATAAATCCCCATGTTCCTGAGAAAGTGCTCTTACAACCTTTCAAATGTTTTGAGCGTTGTTGGACTTCTTCTGTTCCCTTCAAGCTTCTAGGGAGGGCAGAGGACTTAGAACCGGAACCAATTTCCAATGACCAATGAACTCATCAATTATACTCGGGTCACAGAATCTCCTGAGACACTCTAAAAATCCAAAGCTATAGGGTTCATATAGTGTCAGTTTTGGTGAACACATGGTATGTTAGCATACTTGGAGAGAACATAGGATCTCTGTACCATTCCCCCTGTACCTTGCCTACTCAACTCTTAATATTTCACACATCCTGGGAAGTACTCTTTGTTATAAGCAAGTCATAGTAAAATACATGTGTGACCTACATATGAGACCTCTTATACTGGCAGTTCTCAACCTGTGGATCAGGACCCTTATAGCAAAAGTTTCTCCAAAAATATTTACATTTTAGTTCACAATGTACCAATAACAAAATCTCAGTTATTTTATGGCTGGGGGTCACCATGACATGAGGAACTGTATTAAATAGTCACAGCATTGGAGAGGTTGAAAATCACTGTCTTGTAGAGAATTACTGAACAAAAGATGAAGGTCCTGAAAGCCAGGGAGTTGTACTTAAATTGGACAGAAAAATGTATTAGTTGAACTGATTGCCATTGGTTCCTAAAGTGAGAGAGCAGATTCGGCTCTGACTCTAGGTAATCCCAGACTTGACTGGGGATTACCTGCCTGGTGTTTAGAGCTGTGAACAATTGATTGGTATAGTGACCTCAAATATTTCATGTCATTAGACTTGTATATATAAAAAAAGAGCTTGTTGCTGTAGTTTATGCAGGAGATAGTTGTGTTGTGAATAGTGGGGTAGAAATTGGTTTTTATGAAATTTTCTGAGTTATTCTCTTTTACTTTCTGTAAATATGCAGGATAGTTTATGAAGAAGAGGTTTATCTGGGTTTATTGTTCTAAATGTGCAAGGTTGTAGGGCCTCATGTGGTGATCGTCTTCTTTCTACCACAATTCTGAAGTGGCCCAGAGAATTACATGACAAGATACAGAGAAATTACACATGGTTTAGGGTCTGTATGGTCTCTGCTCTCTTATTATAAAATCACTTTAATCCAATCACAGGTTTGTGTACCCTCATGAAATTGTCTATTCCGATCACTTTACAAAACCCTAACTCCTAAAGTACATACTAAATACTTATGCTACTTAGTGTTATGGTAAAAGCAAATTTTCCTTCTCTTGGTACTTCATAATGGGTCAGGTTTTTACTTTGATCATTTGGGCATTATGAAGCTCTCAGTTCTTTTGAATAGGAAATAGAAGAAATTAGAAGATAGCTTGAGAAGAATAGCTTAGCAAGAGAAAGAAGTAGTGGTGAGAAAGAGGCAGTCTAGAGGCAGAAAATTCTATTAGAGACTGTAGATGATATTTGAATAGTGATCAGTCAGGTCACTGTTGTAGGTCACAGCATTTGGATCTGGGTGATAACGATGTTCACCCTTCTCAACCAGTAGTGTATATTCCAGTATTGTGAATGCTAGTCACATGGGATAAAGCTTCTTTGTATGGATCATCTCAACTTCTCTGAGTTCCATGATATAATTGTTATAACCAGCAATGTTTGTTTGTTTGTTTGTTTGTTTGTTTGGGGGACATATTTAAGGCCCACTTAATGAGATGGGTCCCAAACCTAAAACTGATAAACTGATCAAGAACCTCATATTACACATGTCATGGACCTAGGAGAAAACCTATTATTCTGTTAAAGGAACATAACAATAAAAGGACTTCTAATGAGATACTGCTATACCCATATAACAGTGCCTCATAAAAAATAGCACCAGAAAAGCTTCTGCGTGCAGTTGATGGGAATTACATTACATATTTTTATGCAATATATTTTGATCATGTTTTCTCCTCCTCCTGGATTCTTCCCAACATACTAGTCATCCAATTTTGCATTTTTGTTTGCCTTCGCACAGTCTCTTCCTTCTCTTCTCTTGTCTTCTCTCTTCTCTCTCTCTCTTTCTCTCTCACACACACACTCTTTTTCTCTCTCAGTATCTTTCTCTCTTGCTCCTCTCCCTCTCTGTCTGTCTTTCTGTCTCTCTCTCTCTGTCTCTCTCTCTGTCTCTCTCTGTCTCTCTCTCTCTCTCTCTCTCTCTCTCTCTCTCTCTCTCTCTCTTTCTCTCTCTCTCTCTGTCTAAGGAATACAACACCCAACACTGAAAAAGCAAGAAACAAAAAATCCCACAAAAGGAAAACCAAAAGAAGCAGGACAAAGACCAATAAGGCAAATACATAAAATGAAGCCAAATATACAAATATCTACAACAAATTCCATTGAGTTAATTTTATTTGACCAACTACTCCTGGGCATGGAGACAATAGGAATGACAGCCACATGAACTCAAAAAACTGGGTCATCAAACCTCTACAGGTTCTGTAGAGATCAAGACAGAGAGAGTCCATACACAAAGAGGGGAAAGTGGACATGGGTTTCACCCCCAACCAAGAATTCATCTGCTATTGATTCCAAATGGCCAAAGAAAATATGTTTTCTCCAACCATGCTTTTGGAAGTCTCCATGCCCAGGAGTGGTTGGTCAAATAAAATTAACTCAATGGAATTTTTTGTAGATATTTGTATATTTGGCTTCATTTTATGTATTTGCCTTATTGGTCTTTGGCCTGCTTCTTTTGGTTTTCATTTTGTGAGATTTTTTGTTTCTTGCTTTTTCAGTGTTGGGTGTTGTTTTCCTTAGAGAGACAGAGAGAGAGAGAGAGAGAGAGAGAGAGAGAGAGAGAGAGAGAGACAGAGACAGAGACAGACAGAGACAGACAGAGACAGAGACAGAAAGACAGACAGAGAGGGAGAGGAGCAAGAAAGAAAGATACAGAGAGAGAGCAAGAGTATGTGTGTGAGAGAAAGAGAGAGAGAGAGAGAGAGAGAGAGAGAAGAGAAGAGAAGAGAAGAGAAGAGAAGAGAAGAGAAGAGAAGAAGACTGTGTGAAGGCAAATAAAAATGCAAAATTGGATGGCTAGTATGTTGGGAAGAATCCAGGAGGAGGAGAAAACATGATCAAAATATATTGCATAAAAATATGTAATAAAAAGTTATAATCAAACTAGAATATATATAATTAAACATGATCAGAAGTGATTATTTGAGATCTATTTATACAAATTGAATTTCTAAAATGACGTGTTCCCAGCAACTCTATTTTGACCTCAGAATGATGTAATCCATGTTATAAATAACTGTGGTCAAGGATAATTGTTTCAGAATAGCTTATATAATCCTTATGAATTTTGCCTTTAAACACACTATGTTTAAGACTGTGTAGGCTCAGGCTGGACAAAACTCTAGCATGCAGAGGGTAGGTGGGTGCAAAGTCACAACCCTAGCCAAAGAACTGCTGTTGATAGCTGGTGGAAGGAGATCCATGTATCTTCAACCATGTGTCATGTAGTTGGTAGAGAACATCCAGTGAAGGCTACATATTTAAGAGTTTTTTTTTTTCAGCACAAACTGTACATGATGGCTTAACAGAAAGGAGAGGAGGAAGAGGAGAAAAAAGAGGAGGAAGCACATAGTTGGGATGTAGAAAAAGGGGATATGAGTAGAATACTCCATTTTCAAGAAAAAGTTCTACTTCTATTCATATTAACCTTAAATATCTCTTCTTTTCTTGGCAGTCACACGCTAGCCCTATATTTGCCAAGTTTGTTCTCAGATGACTATATCTACTTTTTAATCAATTTCTTGCTTCCTGCTACAATTTTCACACAGTGATATCTAAATTCCCTAGATCTGCCTCTCAATCTCTCAACATATTCCCATTGTGACTCTCTCTAATCATTTGTGTAATGTTCTTTGATCTGGACATTTTCTACCATTTGTATCCATTAAACTAATTATCAAATAACCCATTTTCTCACAGCCTATTATGGCATCCATGAGACATGAACATTTACCTACTGGAACTTAACATTTATTGTAATAGGATAAGGATGTAGGCTTTAGGAAAATGACTAAATCATAAAACTCCTCCCTCATCAAAAGTATTAGTTTCCTTATGAATCAGCTTACTCACCCATTCTAAGATATGGAACCACAATGTTAACATCTTCTGAAATAAGAAGATGCTACAGCAGTGTGTTATTCTTGAAGCAGACAGTGAGACTATCAAATAGTGAATTTTTTCAGATACTCTAGCTTTCAGAAGTATGAACATTGATTTTCTTTGTTCATAATGTATTTGATCTAAGGCATTTTGTTATAGCCAGTGGAATGTACTAAAACATGAGATTAATTTAAAAAGTAAGTGTGGCCTAGGTATTAGTGATTGCTTGCAAAATAAGATATAATTTAGATTTTAAAATATGATTTAGCCAATCCTGTGGCTTTTAAATTTCTGCACTGTGTCTGAAAAATTTTCTCCCAAGAGTGTGTATTTATACACAGTTCAATACTCCAATATTTATTTATTATTTTGTCTAGAAATGTATTTTACTGCTGACATTGAATCTATATTGGATATAGTTTTCTCTAAATAGTTCAGCTACTTTTTTCCCAAATTCAATTATCATATTTGATTATAATATATTCCCCAAAGATGGAAACTTTATAACTAGCAAAGAAATCAATACTAAATAAAAATAAACAAGAAAGGATTAAGGACCTTTCTGTAAATAGGGAATAAAAAACAAGTCTCTCTTTGAAAACTAATGTGGACTATAAAGCAATCTAAAGAGTTAGAATCAGAATACATTGGAGCTATGAATATTTCATTGTAGGTTAAAATATGCATGAAGGGCAGGAAAAGTTTGGTGCTAGAATATTTGCACAGCATGTGTTCAGCTCTTTATTCTGTTTTCACTGTTTGAAGAAAAACAATATAAAGTACGTCATTATATAAATGAATATTCATATTTTTTCTTTCTATTCTTGTTGTTTTCACATCAGAATTCAAGTCCTGTCCGGACTCTTCACAAAGAAAATGACCATTGGTTTAGATGTCAATTTGACACAATCTAAATTAACCTGAGCAGGGAATCTCATCGAGAATTTGTCCACTGTGCTGTTTTGTAGGACTGGTTGTAAGGAATTTTCTTCATTGGATAAATTGGATGGGCACTATTTTGGTCTAGGCATTTATGAGTGTTTGAAAAAAAAAAAAAAGATAAAATTCCTACCAAAGTAAACCTTGTTTTTCTGTTTATTTATTTATTTATTTTTGGTTTCAAATTGATTTTTTCGATTTAAACTTGTATGAGAACTTCATACATCACTCCTGCTCCTTCTTTTTCCAGCCCAACTCCTCCTATTAACTATTTCGTACTCTGGATCCTGGATTGAGTGACAAGGAGTCAGATGAGCACTTGCATACATGGAAGCATTTGTTCTCTCTCTGGATATGACTATCCCCTTCAAGTTCTCACTTTGGCTTCCCTGAAATTATAAAATAAATCTTGGAATAGTGGAGTAAAATAAACTTTCTTCCCTACATTGCTTTTGACCCACAGTAACATAAAGAGAAACTAGAAGAGAGATGATATAATAAAGTCATGGCTTTAAGTGCAAGAAATACACCTTGGTAACAAATTTGGTTTAAACCCAAGTAAGTTACATCATAATTATTTAAAATGAGCTCATTGCCACACTTTGTACAGTTTGCCCAAAAGACTTCATCTTGAAATAAGTGGTCATTCTCATAAAATTTACTAGACATTTTGCATTCTAGTATAAATGACAAGCATTTGTATACATGTTTTGTCCTTTGACTAAAGAGTATACTACTTAAAGGAAGAGATTACATCTTATCTTCAAATTTTCAGTATTTATTAGTGCCTCATGTATCAAGCAGACTGTAAATACTCCTTGCTGTGGAACTATTGATTTCTGGTAGATTATAGAGGAGGGAAAGTTACTCTCTTAAGTTGTATGTACATTGTTAAACCCATCAGCCTCTGGTGAACTAGGTCTAAACCTGTGGCCACAGAGATGATCCTGGATAAAAACAGTGGATCATGAAAGAAGATACAAAGTCATGAATATGAAGGGGATTTGTAGAAAAAAGAAAGATGACGATCGTGAGAGTAGAAAGAGAGACTGAGTGTCAAAGTAAACATATATATATATATATATATATATATATATATATATATACACATATATACACATATATATATGAAATATCAAAGAACAAATTTTATCAATTAAAAAGACAAGCCAAAAAGTGTAGTCATGTTCAAAATAGAAGTCATTCATTTACTACTTATTTCTGAGTTCCAGAAATGTTTTTTAAAAAGCCAGGTTGTGCAAGGTATGCTTCTAGTAGAAGGCATGCAGTGATTAACAAGAAGTATGGGCTTTATTCTCAAGGAGTTCATGTTCATATAGAAAAGACAAAGAGCAACAGGGAATATATAGGATAAAAGCATATTAATAGCTGCTAATGACTAGAAACTACAAAATTCATTTATTATTCTACTTTAAAACTTTTCTGAACTGGATTTAATGATATGGCATTAATTCTAGCTACTTTAGGTTTTAAAACAGTGTGATATCTCTGTATGTCTCTGTCTGTCTCTTCTATGTTTTTGTCTCTCACTCTCCATCTCTCTGTTTCTGTCTCTCTCTCTTTCTCTCTTTTTTATTCCCTCCCCTACCCTCCTCTTGCTTTACTCCCTTTCCCATTCCCCCTCTTCTTTTCTTACTGAGGAGTTGGAAATCATTCTGAAATGCATGATGGGATTCTCTTTACAAAACAAACCAAAAACCTATCGTGGCACTCAACTTCTATAAATGACATTCTAAAAGCATCATGTGATATGTAAGGATCCTCCATCAACTAAAAAATAGGTTGCTTCTTCAGATATTTGGCTGTTACTTAAATAAAAGAGCAAGTGGTATATTATTAAGCATCAACTATGTGTTAAAAATTGTTCTGAGAACTTGGCACTATAGACAAGTCTAAGCCCCTATGTCTGTTCTGATCATGAAAAATAAAATAAATAATACAATAGGAAGTGCAAAAGGAGACTAGAAAAAAATAACAGCTGGATAACTCATAGAGCAGGGAATTCTGAATGGAAATAGGTGTTTACCAGAAAAGGCTATTTCACTTGAAGAGAAACAATGCCAAACAAAGAAGTTAGTAATTACATGTAATTACACTGTAGGATAAGCAATAGAAGTATAGGAAGAATTCAATATTAAATTGTGAAGGTCTTCAATCAGTTAGGGCACCTATTTTTGTGAAATTTTAAAAAAAGTCTTTGCAGAAGTGCTAATTCATCACACAACATTATTTATTATCTCACACATGTATTTGGTAGTATTTAGGATAAGACAATCTTCAACAAATTGTCCTTTCCCTATTTTGCAAACTTAGTGTTTTGTTTCTGAATATCAACATTATGTAGAGGAGTAATGGGCTTATTAAGTATCAGTTTCACACATTATTATTCATCTGTAACAGAAAATCAAGGGAAAGTAATTTGACAACTCCATTTTTGGTAACCCATTTAAGAGATCTTATGGTGCTTGTATTGTTGGACCCAAAGATCCAAAACCAGGGAATGTGCTCATGCAGAAACATACACAGACAGGGGATTTGCTGCAAAAACATGATGTTTAATGATAATTATAATAATAATGTTAATGATTACCAGTGCACTGGGGTTCCCATGTATGCAGACAAAAGGAACCCCAAGCCAAAGCTGGGAGCAGTTTTTATGCAGAGTTCACGAGGGCAACCACAAAGGCTGATCTTCCCGTGTCCAGTCTTTAGGTGACTCAGATTCACACATTATTTTTATGACAATGAGAGTCTTTCATTTGCCCAGGTTTATTACATTAAGGGCCCAGCTTCCTGACCACCTCCCATCCTGGGCCCCTCTCCTGGAATGTGTCTATGTGCTCTGGGCCTTCCTCACCCACAGGTGGGTTCCCTCCCCTGTGTTCTGAGGAATGTTAATCAGCCTCTCATTTCTTCCTCTGAATGTTAATCCAGCAAGTGTCCTCTGACTAAGGAATGTGCTCCCTCCAGAATGTGTACTGGGACAGTGGGATTTTTCAATTTTAAGTTTGAACTGGGACCTGAAATCCTACAGTATTTCCAATAATTTTATTGAATGCATTACTGAATTCCCTAAAATTGTAGTATCAGTTAGTGCTGTTCTGTGCATAAGATAGCATTTGATCATTTGCATAATGGCCTTCAATTGTATATGAGTACTCTATAAATCCATAAGAAGCCTGTTTCCTCTGGGAAGTTTTCAATGATACTTGAAATTATGGGATTTTTGCAGCTTATTTTAGAATGACAGGCATGAACAAAATGGCATCATGGGTCCCATTTTGTTCCTCTTGAAATCTCTAATGTTTGTGCTATCACTGTGTAACTGAAAGGCAAAAGAAAAGCTACTGAATATTGTATAAGTCAATTTTTCTCAGTAGTTTTAGGGCAAGAGATTAAATTAAAAAACATTTACCCTGCCAAGGAAAATTCATTATAGTTTTAAAACAAAGGAATATGTGGGACATTTCCCCCTTTATCTTCCAGATGAAAAAATAAACACAGAGAGAAAAAGTGAATACTTTAAAATCACAGTCAACTAATATTGGTTCCAATACTTGTCTAAGTCATTCAAACTTCTCTTTGTATGTACAAGTAGCTCAGAGTACACAAAGGTATTTTACTAAAGCACTAGACATTAATCAAGCTCTCTGATATACTATGCCCTAGCCAAGTTTCATTATGGAAAGATGCTCTGCTATGGATTGCAGTTTCGAAAGCAGATGTTGCTGAAAGTATGCAGGCCAATTACAAAAACAACAAAACTAAGTTTGTCATAAATTCATTCACAAGAAAATAAGCACTATTCTTCCCATATGAATAAACTGCAGCACATAAGAATGTTTTATGCAACTGACAGAAACTTAACAAAATGAAAATGAGCATCCTTAATTGGATGAAAACCAAATTGACAAGCTTGTGTATGTAGACCCAAGCATCTGTAATGACCATCAGAGGTGATTTAGATAATCACGACTCTAAAATGAAGCTCCTGATTATTTCGAGTAGGGAATTAGCCTATGATCTATGCAGCAGCTGTGACAGGTAATAAAAGAGAATTTCCAATAAAAAGGCACAGCACTGCATAATAATGTCCCAAGAAGAAAAAGATAAAGTGAAGATTCTTTAGAATTTTAACATAGTTAGCAAAGATAGTTCTTTAGAAATAGGAATAGGAAAAATTCCCACTACCCCCCAAATTAACCAGAGATACACATAGACCCAAGAGTTTTTGTTTTGTTTTACCTATTTTCTGATGTGTAATTCTAAGAAATCTTCATGCTTGATTTCTGTGGTTCTTCTCTAAAGTTTATTTTTCTTTACCAATACAGAGAAAGAAAAAAATACAACTAATTTCCTCCCAATACAACTCTCCTTTGAGGTTCCATCTCTCATTAGCCCAATTTCTAGCAAAATAATTGATAGGACAAATGGAAGGCAATAAATATAATATGTTTTAAAAATATGTAAGATCTATCTCTTATAGATTTCTTTTTTCTTATTGGAAATTCTCTTTACATACATTTCAAATGTTATCCTCTTTCCAGGTCTCCCCTCTTGAAACTCCCTATCCCATCCCCCCTCTCCCTGCCTCTATGAGGGTGCTCCCCCACAATGAGAACAGTGAGTACACTGCCAAGAGATAATTGGACAATAGTCCAAATGATATAATTTGTTTTCCAAAGTCCATGTCACATCAAACTTATAAAACAACCCTAGTCATTTTTTCTTATGCCTAGAAAAGAAAGTTTAAAACCTCATCATGTTTGATATTTAAAAAGAAAAGGGTACATGCAGAGACATTTTAGATATTTATTTTCTTATTAAACAGTATGCATGCTGATTGTATTTCACAAAACATGTTTTCAACTATTACGGCTAAGGACTTCATTTTAAGGAATATGCTACCTGTCACAACTCCTAAGCTAAACAATAACATGTTGTATCAAACAGAAACTTAAAGAAGGAAAATAATTGTGTTAATTTTCTATTGCTGGAACCAAATAACTGGATCTATAAGGGCTTAAGGCAATACATTTTTTTCTTTACTCACAATTCAGCAGATAAAAAGTCTAGATGTCTAACAATGCTATGATCAAAGAAAGTATAAGCTAGTTTTCCTTAACTGAAGTCCCTTAAGGGAAAGTGCTCTTTCATGGTCATCATTTCTGTTGATAGGTGTTCATACCACATAACCATAAGTTCATGGTACCACTATTATAGTGCTGGGCATGTATCTAAGGGCCTTGCTTATGCCAGGCAAGCACTTTAACAGTGAGTTACACCTTGAACCCTTCTTGACAACACACTTGAGTTTGTATCTTGAAAATTTGCCTAGCTATAATGCTTTCTCACTGTAACATCAGTGATAGGAGTAGTTCTTCTCAAGATTCAAACTTATTTGATTTTTCCTTCTGTCTCATCTTCCTTGTGCTAAGTTTGAGAAAATTTTGACTAAATTAGGTGCAACCAGGTGACCTAATTTTGACCAGAAAATTTTCACTTTAACATCGTATACCTGTAACTACATTTATAAATTCTTCTTTTCCAAGTAAAATAACATTAACAGATTCTGAGATTAGATTAGATAGATGAGAATGAATAGTTTGGAGTACCATAATAACAGACCCAAGACCAGAGAGCTAAAAAGTGAGGCAACCCCTTTACACAGTTCTTCACTATACAGTGGGTCAATGCATTTCCAGCAATATAAATAACTGATTGATTAATGAGATTCTCATTTAGATCTTTAATATTCCCTAAAGGCCATGTACTTGGGCCCAGCATCACATCACTGCAACATTTTAGAAACACTAGAATGTGAGGCATAGTGGGAGATCTTCAGGTTTTTGAGAAAGTGACTTTGACACTGTATGTATGGGAATGTGGTACTTCTACTCTCTTTGTTCCTGGCCCATGATAGTAGTAGTTTTCTCTGGCTATTAAAAACTACGTCCAAAAAGGTTCTTGTTCTATAGGGACAAGTTTCCAAGTAAAATAGTAATTTGTTCCCATTGGATTTTTTTTTTTTTATATTCAAGGGCATTGCTACAAGACAATATTAGTAAATTATGGCCAGTTTATAACAGAAACTTCAAATTGGTTAAAGAAACTAGAGGAGGTATGGAATGTGGAACAATCAGAGGGTGAACAACAAGGGGGGAAGTAAGAAAATCTGGAGTATAAAAAGAAAATTGTATTTAAAAAAAGCCTGAACATCTGGAAGGAATAGAAACTAAGAAGTGTCATGACTCCTGTAAACTAAGCTATTCAAGAGAGTGTCCCATACACTCTCTTGTATTATATTATAAAATATAATGTATTATAATATAAAAAAGGTAACAATCATAAAAATCAATGAAATCAAGAGAGAATTTATTATTTACTTTTATGTCTATGTCCATTTACTCATCAACTATAAATATTAAATTTAATAGGGTCAACTCTGTACATTGATCATATCCAACTACTCTTGATTCACTCTTGCCCACCACAACATGACTGCCAGCTTCCAGTAGTCACTAAGTAGTGACATTGTAAAGCACACAAATAGAAGTGGAAATATTACTATACTTAGTATACACAAAACTCTGGGTTTAATATACTTTAAACACACACAGATATTGTATTAGGATAATCTATATAGATTGTATATAATATAGTTTATAATTTACAACAGCAATTATAGATTATTAAAATTAATTTAGGTATTATAATTTCTAATATCTTTAAAGTGATTTATAATGATGAGCAACTTTAAACCACATTGCTGTAAATAAGTACACTATGCCAAACACCACATGAATAATTATCTCTGATGCCAATCTTTGTCAACTTGATATAATATCGAATCACTTGGGAAGATAGCTTCAGTGAGAAGTTGTCTAGGTTGTGGTGACATTCGGGCCTATCTGTTGGGATTGTCATAATTAAGTTAATTGATTTGGGAAAATTCAGTCTAGTAGGGGCAGAACCATTCCTGAGAGAGAAGGTAAGAAATTGCATACTAGTAGAGAAATCAATTTGAGTATAAGCAAACAAGTCAGCATGATTGCATTTACTTGGCTGTTCTTGGCTGTGGGCAGATACTTCAAGTTCTTCTTACTGTGAGTTTCCTGCTATAATGAACTATATTCTCAGCTGAAAAAAAAATCCCCTTTCTCCTATAAGTTGTGTTGTGTTAGCCAGAGCCAGGTTGACTCCATGACAGGATGCAAACCGGCAATTATGGAGACTATGCCTGAGTTATGTTTACCAGAACTAAAAAAGTCCAAAACAAGTCAATTCCAGGATAAACCACCCCTCACAAGCAGCCAATCAGGAGCTGCCAGAAGCTTCCCTGTCACTTAGCCTGAGCCAAGGATACTTGATGAGCAATGATTCTGGAAAGTATCTAAAACTCCCCCCAAAGCTGTAGCCAATCCTGCAGACATCCAAACACCTGGAAACAGAGCCAACTAGACTAGGTAAAGATGACCCATTCCTCCCTGGAAGTCCCCTAACAGGATTTAAAAGGGGAGCTTGTAAGCCCACTCAACTTTTTCATTTTGATGGATGGATATCCTACATTTTGGTCAATTCTGCAGAATAAATACTCTTCCCTTTTGCATACTAGTTGAGTCCAGGATATTGTCTTAGTTAAGGTTTTACTTCTGTGATACCATGACCAAGAAAATTCTTATATGGACAACATTTAATTGGGTCTGGCTTACAGGTTCAGAGATTCAATTCATTTCCATCAAGGTGGGATCATGGCAGCATCCAGGCAGACATGGTGCAGGAGGAGGTGAGAGTTCTACAACTTTATCTGAAGGATGCTAGCAGAATACTCACTCAAGACAGCTAGAATAAGGGTCTTAAAGCCCACTGCCACAGTGACTCACCTATTCCAACAAGGCCACACCTACTTTAACAGGGCCACACCTTCTAATAGTGCCACTCTCTTGGCTGAGCATATAAAAACCATAATATTCCACTCCCAGACCCCCATAGGCTTGTTCAAACATATGAGTGTATGGGGGCCATACCTAAACATTGCAAAATGCAAAATACATTTAGTCCAACTTTCAAAGTCCCCATAGTCATAGCAATCTCAGCAATCCAAAGTTCAAAGTCTCTTCTGAGATTCATCCAATCACTTAACTGTAACCCCCAAAGCAAGACAGGAAACCAGCTGGCCAAACTCCAAAGTCTGCAACTGCCAGTCTAATGAGTTTTGGTATCTTGAATTCTTTTTTCATCTTTGTTGACTGTAACAATTTTTCCCCTGGGCTAGTTCCACTCCCCGTGTTTCTTTCTCTCTGAGGGCTGGCATGACTTCTCTATCCCTACCCTCCGTAGCCCTCTAAGCTCATTGATCCCCCTTACAGCTGCTGGTGTTCTTGGTGATCATCCCATGGTACTGCCATCTACAATTTACTGGGGGCTTCCACTGCAACTAGGTTTCACCAATAGCCTCCCATAGGCTCTCTTCATGGTTCTAAGACTCAAATCCTTTGCATGAACCCTTCAGTCCTGGGCTGTCAACTGCAACTCTTTCTATACCTTCAACAATGGCCTTCCATGGCCTCTCACAGTGCCAATCCTCAACTTCTTTTCATGACCCCTTCATGCCTTCAAAACCAGTACCACCTGGGTGACTCTTACACATTACCAAGTATAACTGCAGCAGAAGGTGCAAACTTGGCTATTTCTGGAACAGAGCTTCTTTGTGTTCTCAAAGTCCCCAAATATACTTTCTTCCAAACAAAAGCATGGTCAAGCTTATCACAGCAAAAATCCAGCCCCCAGTACCAACTTCTGTCTTAGGGTTTTACTGCTATGAACAGACCATGACCAAAGCAAGTCTTATTTATAAAGGACAATATTTAATCGAGGCTGGCTTACAGGTTCAGAGATTCAGTGCATTATCATCAAGTTGGGAGCAAAGCAGCATTCAGGCAGGCATGGTGTAGGCAGAGCTGAGAGTTCTACATCTTCATCTGAAGATGGCTAGTGGAAGACTAACTTCCAGGCAGCTAGGGTGAGGGTCTTAAGCCCACAACACACCTACTCCAACAAGGCCACACCTCCAAATAGTGCCACTCCCTGAGCCAAGCATATTCAATCCATGACTGGTATCATTCTTTATTGAATCACAGAACTTTATAGTATTTTATCTAAATATTTTATGACAACAAGAGAAATTAAACAGTATCTACAGAAACAAAGGCATAGTCACTGTTTGGACAAACTTCTCAAATTCAAATAAATGTCAGGTCTTTGGTATATGCCAGTAATCCCAGTGTTAATGAAGATTAGGCAGGAGAATCAGTGGTCAAGGCCAGCATGAGTGAAGGAGTGAGCTTTCTTAATATAACAAAAGTAATATTAAAAATAAAGTTAAAATCAAGGAAACATGTTTATTTGTTACAATTATTATGTTGGCCATACTTATAATTCTTTTCAATATTGTTTTTAAAGCTTTGTTTTCTATTCTTCATTGACAGATGAATAAAATCAAGTACAGAAGAGAACAATTTTAATAAAAATATTTATCACTTAATTATTTTCAATTGGTCTTTTCTATGGCTGGTAATACTTTACTCAAATACCTAGTTCTTGTCTGCAAAAAAGTTATGTCTGGAGGGGGCAGTTCCATGTTAATGAAAGATGATGCCATTAGCAACATAATCAAAACCTATAAAATCAAAAGGCAAGCCAATTAATTATTCACATTTTGTGATGCTGCATAATAGGAATAGTTTTAATTAAAAAGAGGAATTTTATTGGTGACTATTGTGAAGGGTGTCAGTCTGTGATTTCTTTCTCACCCATTTATCCTTTGAGTAGAGGAAGGCTACTGATTTGTTTGAGTTAATTTTGTATCCAGCTGTACTACAGAGCAATAGTGTTAAAGATCACATGGTATTAGTACAGAAACAGGCAGGTTCATCAGTGAAATAGAATTGAAGTCCAGGAAATAAACCCACACACCTATGCTCAATTGAACTTTGACAAATAAGCCAAAACCATTCAGTTAAAAAAAAAAGACAGCATTTTCAACAAATGGTGGAGGTTCAACTGGAGGTCAGCATGTAGAAGAATGCAAATTGATTGATTTTTATCTCCTTGTACAAAGCTCAAGTACAAGCAAATCAAGGACCTTCATATAAAACCAAATAAGCTTAATCTAATAGAAGAGAAAGTGGGGAAAGAACCTTGAATACATGGTTACAGGGGAAATTTTCCTGAACAGAACACCAATGGCTCAGGCTCTAAGATAAACTATAGACAAATGGGATTTCATAATGTTGAAAAACTCCTGTAAGGCAAAGGATGTTATTAATAAGACAAAATGGCAACCCACAGATTGAGAAAAGATCTTTACCAGTCCTACATCCTATATAGGGCTAATATCCAAATTACATAAAGAACTCAAGAAGTTAGACTCCAGAGAACCAAATAACCCTATTAATCCTTTGTATAGAGCTAAACAAAGAATTCTCAACTGTGGAATCTCAAATGGCTGAGAAGCACTTAAAGAAATGTTCAAGATCCTTAGTTATCAGGGACCTGCAAATCAAAATAACCCTGAGATTCCACCTCACACCAATCAGAATGGCTAAGACAAAAAATGTAGGTAACAGCAGATGCTGGTGAGGATGTGGAAAAAGAGGAATACTCCTACATTGCTGGTGGGACGGCAAGTTGGCAAAACCACTTTGGAAATCAATGTGGCAGTTCCTCAGAAAATTGGAAATAGTTCTACCTGAAGACCTAGCTCCAACATATAACAAGGGCATGTGCTCCACTATGTTTATAGCAGCTTTATTTATAATCCCAGAAGCTGCCAGGCGGTGGTGGCACACGCCTTTAATCCCAGCACTTGGGAGGCAGAGACAGGCGGATTTCTGAGTTTGAGGCCAGTCTGGTCTACAGAGTGAGTTCCAGGACAGCCAGGACACAGAGAAACCCTGTCTCGAAAAACCAAATATAAATAAATAAATAAAAATAATCTCAGAAGCTGGAAACAACCCAGGTGTCCCTCACCAGAAGAATGGATACAGAAATTGTGGTACTACTTACCTATTAAAAACAATGATTTCATTGAATTCACTAGCAAATGGATGGAACTAGAAAATATCATCCTTAGTGAGGTAACCTAGACATAAAATAACACACATAGTAGGTACTCACTGATAAGTGGATATTAGCCCAAAAACCCAGAATACCCACAATACAGCACACAAACCATAAGGAGCTTAAGGAGAAAGAAGAACAAAGTGTGGATTCTTCAACCCTACATAGAAGGGGGAACAAAATAATCACAGGAAGTAGAGGGAGGGAAGAACATTGGAGGAAGAGAAGAGGAGAAGGGAAAAGGGGGTCAGGATTAGGTATTGGAAAGTACAGGAGAGAAGTACACAGGGTCAGGAAATTGAATAGAAATATGTTCAATGGGGGATGTGGAACTGGGGGTAGCCATTAGAATGTCCCAGACAACAGGGAAGTGAGAGGCTCCCAGGACCCAAAGGAAATGACTTTAGCCAAAATTAGCAGCCAAAGGGATGAGGCCACCCACTCATCTCCAAATTGTTAACCCAGAAATGTTTCTGTTGAAAGGAAAGACAGGTACAAAAAGTAGAGCAGAGACTGAAGGTAAGACCATCCAGAGACCGCACCACCTAAGGATCCATCCAATCTGCAGACACCAAATGCTGACCCTATTGCAGATGCCAAAAAGTACTTGCTGACAGGAGCCTGGTATAGCTGTTTCCTGAGAGATTCTACTAGCACCTGACCAATACAGACTCATATATTCAGACAACCATTGGATTGAGCCCGGGAACATCAACAGAAGAGCTAGGGGAAGAACTGAAGGAACTGAAGGGGATTGAAACCCCAAAGAAAGAACAGTATCAACTAACTGAACCACACAGAGCTCCCAGAGACTAAACCACAAACAAAAGTATATACATGGAGGGATCCATGGCTTCAGATACAGGTGTGGCAGAAAATGGCCTCATCTGGCAACAATGGGAGGGGAGTCCCTAGGTCCTGTGGAGGTTTGATGCTCCAGCATAGGGGATTGCTAGAGCAGTGAGGTGGGACTGTGTGAGTCAGTGGAGGAGCAGCTCCATAGAGGCATATGGAAGGGGGAGAAGGGGAATGGAATAGAACCTTTGTGGAGGGGTAAACCGGAAGGGGAATATCATTTGAAATGTAAATGAATAAAAATGATTAATAAAAAATACTTAAAACTAGGAATTTTAATTTCAGGTTATTTCCATGTAGAAATGCAGATTGAACATAAATAAAAGACAATTACCACTTTCTGAAAATGTTTGCAGAGACCAACACTTGAATGAATATCATTGCAAATAAAATAATTTCTTCTTATATAACAAAACAGCATCCTGTATTTTTTTCAGTTTATATAAAGATAACTTGTTAAATGTCAACACTTGTGAAATCAGTCATCTAGAATAATTTTTGCAAGAAAGAGTCCTTATAAAACCAAGCAGTCTGTATGTTTTCCTTCTGCTGAATATTATGATTCTTCTTATTCTCAATTCAAATAAAATATTACAATGATAGATATGGTAATTCTAAAATCTCATGAAATTAATTTTATAAAGGACATTTTCAAAATTTCATAATGGATATTTTAAAATCTCTGAGAGCCAGAGTACATTTAGCTTTAATCTGTTTGCAAATGACCTACCCATATTTCTTCTGCAAGAATTAGCTTATATTTTATGTTTGAGTTACCATTCTTGTTTAGTAAAATTAAAAATATTGGGTTTTCCTTTTATAAGTGGTAAGCTCTTAATTAAAAATATAATCAAAAGCAAAAATGAAAATGTCATTATGCAAATTTTAAAGTGAATTTTTGAACTAATAATCTAGTAATATAGTACTTTATTTTAAATAATATATTACTATAGTGTAGAAGAATACATAAGTTATCTGATAATTTTAAATACATTATTTAATAATGTGTAAGATAGCCATGTTTGTAACTTTCTGTTTCTGTGTAGAAACATCATGACTAAATGGGTCTTGCTTACAGTTTTAGAGGGTTAGTGTATCATCACCATACAGTGGAGCAGTACATGAGCACTTTACATCCTCATTCACAGGCAGAGAGAGACAGAGTGACAGAGAGAGAGAGAGAGGAGAGAGAGAGAGAGAGAGAGAGAGAGAGAGAGAGAGAGAGACAGAGACAGAGACAGAGAGACAGAGAGACAGATGGACAGACTGGCCCTAGAATAGGCTTTTGAAAACACAAAGCCCAGCCCCAGTGACACCCTTCATCAAACAAGGTCATACCGATTCCAAGATCACATCTCCTTATCCTTTGAATCCTTTCATACATTTTCACTCATTGGTGATTGCATTCAAATATATTAACCTATGGTGGAACATTCTTATTAAAACAAACACAATACCTAACCTTTGTCTTCTTTATATAATGGACACATTAAAAGGATCCGATTTTATTACAATGTTTACAATTCATATAATATTCATTTTCTCTAGCTTTTTAAACTCATTGAGAATGATTTTGTAGCATTATTTATATTTGATAAGACAATGAAGACATGGTTATTGCCTTGAGATCTTGAGATAGAGTTACAAACCCTGTAAAACATTCATTCATAGAAGTGATTTGTTTTGTTTTGTTTTGTTTTGTTTTGTTTTTTAAGACAGGGTTTCTCTGTGTAGCCCTGGTTGTTTTGGATTACATTCTGTAGACCAGGCTGGCCTCAAACTCAGAAATCTGCCTGCCTCTGCCTCCCAAGTGCTGGAATTATAGGCATGTGCCACCACTGCCTTGTTTTATAGAAATGTTTTATAAAGATGAATTTGTAAAGTAAGTATGAATTATTTATTGTATCACTCTAAGTCTTCCCACTCCTGGGGATATCTCAATTTAATTTTTGTTTAAAATACTACTTTAATTTTCTTCTCCAACAAGGTTTTTAAACAACCAGCCTGTCATGGATTATTTTCATGTATATCTTTTGTCTCTGTTCATATGTGTTAAGTCTGTGCCTCTTTGCTACAATATCATTCTCTTAATAATCAAGCACTTTTATTACAAACTGTTCATGGCCTGTTCTGTGGTCTCATCTCATAAATAGCTCACAGGATAAAACAGATAATCATGGTACTGAGTTTACATATGGAAATAAATTTATTATGCACAAGAATACAAATTTGCATAGAATTATACCTACACATGTGCAGCAGAGGACTGCCTGCTCTGGCCTCAGTGAGAGAAGATGCACCTAACCCTCCAGAGACTTGAGGCCCCAGAGAGTGGGGAGGTTTGTTGGGATGAGGAAGTAGGGACATCCTCTTGGAGATGGGAGAGGATGAATAAGATGAGGAACAGTCAGGGAGCAGACTGGGAGGGATATAACTACTGGACTGTAAAATAAATTTATTTAATAAAAACCAAAATACATACAAAAAAGAAATATATACCCTGTAATTGAATACTTCAAAGAAATGCCATAACCATGGATGCCCATTCTAAATCATGCTCTATAACTATTCTTTGACTTTAATTCTCATCTACTTTAGCTTCTCTTTATATCTTGACTAATCTATATATGTAGAGATTCTTAGGACATTATTCATACTGATATACCATTCTGTAAGGCAGCAAGACTTAAAGTGTATTTTAGAATCTACATTACCACACAAAGCAGGACAACAATTTTATATGTAACTGCTTTGTATGCAATAATGATGCACAAAACACAAGCTTGAACAAATTGAATGAAGTACTATACAAAAGATATTTTATTACATTAACAGTTTCATATGTGGCAGAGGATTACCTTAGCTGGCACCAATGGAGGGGGTCCCCTTGGTCCTGTGGAGGCTCCATGCCCCAATGTAGGGGAATGCTAGGGTGCTGAGGCAAGAGTTGGTGGTGGGGCACCCTCATAGAAGCAGGGAGTATGGGATAGAGAATAGGGGGTTTAACTGGGAAGGGGGATAACATGTGAAATGTAAATAAATAAAATAACCAATAAGATTTTTAAAAAAAGCATCACTGTATAAGACAGTAGTAGTTGATGTGCACCTTTGTTGGAAGCATATTACATGGCAAGGAGTACAGAACACTTAGCATTCTGAGGGAGAGAAGTTAGTAAAGGAATCCGTGGGGGCATGGCTGTGGATAGATTTGAAAGGTGTTGTACTTCAAGTGACTTGCCTAAAGTGTGTTATAATCCCCCCAAATTAGGATCTATGGGAATAAAGTGATGTTTATTTTATACTTGATCTTTCAGTTACATGGTATAATTTCATGATGAAGGAAATCTTGACGTCTTGGGAAAGTTTTGTCTCTGCTAGGTCCATAATCAGGATAGAAATCAAATGTGCAATTAGAAAATAAACAGCTTCTCTTACAGCCAAAGGAAATGCCAATTCAAAAACTCGACATAGATATTCCCTATTCAGTAATGAGCATCACTTAAACACTCAGAAGGGGATTCAACACTGAATTTACAAATTCTTCTTTTCCATCAAGAGCAGAAACGATTCGTTTCATTGACAGAACTGCCTTGTAATTGTACAAAGTCTTCATGTTTATCAAAATGTTATGAGTTATGGATTAGTTTGATCTTCCAATACCTCTAGGGATTTAATATACTACAGCGGTTTAGTACATGCAAAGATTTGACTGAAGATAATTCATCATCTGTTCAAAGCATTTTTTAAATTGGATATTTTATTTATTTACATTTCAGATGTGATCCCCTTTCCCCATCCCCCCCCAAGAAAACTCCTTATCCAGTCCCCCCTCCACCTGCTTCTATGTGGGTGAGCTTCCACCCACCCACCCACCCACTCCCCACTTCCTTGCCCTCGATTTCCCCCACGCTGAGGCATCCAGCCTTCACAGGACCAAGGACTTCCTCTCCCATCTATGCCCAACAAGGTCATCCTCCCTTACATATACAGCTGGAGCCATGGTTTCCTCCCTATGTGCTTCCAGGCTGGTGGTTTAGATCTGGGAGCTCTGATTGGTTGGTATTGTAGTTCTCCCCTTGTGGCCTGCAAACCCTTTCAGCTCCTTCAGTCTTCTCTCTCACTCCTCCATTGGGAACCTCATAAGGAGTTCAATGGTAAGCTGTGAGCATCTACCTCAGTATATGTCAGGCGCTGTCAGGCCTCTAAGAAGACAGCATGCATGTCTTGACATCCACATCAACATCTACCTTTGGTGACTGCACATGGGATGGATATGCAGGTGGAATGGTCTCCAGAGGGCCCCTCCTTCAGTTTCTGTCCCACACTTTGTCTCCATATTTGCTCCCATGAGTATTTTGTTACTCTTTCATTGCATTCTTGTTCCATCTCATCAAAGTTAAATGAACATTTTTTCCGTTGTTAAAATAAAGGGAAAAATTACTCAAGCTTCTTTTTAAATGCCTTATAGGAATATAACAGGTGAACAGAGTTGATGACTGTTTTATTGGAACACAATTAACATATTAATTGATTGTAATTTTTTATTGCCTTTAATTCTGAGTTTTTACCTTTCTCTTATTACAAGTAATATACATGTTTCAGAAAGGTATGTGTTCAGTATTATATTGTAATTTGTCAGGAAAAACAAAGCAAATAGGCATACATAGTTTTATTTCCTGCTGTGAGTTAGGAGAACAAACAGGGAACATGATATGTAAAGTTTTTTATAATAACATATCGTTAATATTCTGAGGTATGTTGAAATGAATCAAATTTTGTACTATAACACTGGTTATTTACTTAAACAATATGTAGAATTACTTTGCTGTGAACTATTTAACAGAATAGATTCCATATCTGTCACTGCTAAAAGAATAATCTAGAAACCGGGTAATATTACATTCTCTGACAATTTATTTCATGCAAATAAGTTTTAAAATGCATTTTCCATAATATGGCTTTTCACTTTGAATTTTACTTTATACCCTTGAATTCTAAGCAGAGAATTAATCTTTTATATCTTACCTAAAGCATTTTAATGTATGAATTGATTGGTGGATCTTCTATAACAGGCATTTTCTGTGCACTGTTGATCTTCTAGTCATAATTGTAGTATGGGCAATATTTATATTTGTCCAGTTCAGTAATATTGTCACCTTGAGCTGCTAGATCCCTACTCTTTAAAAGGTTACCAGTAAGTGATACTAATGATCTAAAACTTAATTAAAAGCATCACCATATGTGTCACAACTGACCATATCTCCTAGGCTATCCATTATTTCTATTTTATTTATGTTGGGACTCTCCAACAAACAGATATTTTAATAGAAAATAATCTCACTATTTTTTCCATTCTGTATTAACATGGGTTATCTATTGAGAATAAATTGGTGGACAATATTTGGTAAATGGCTAAAGTGTTTGGGTTCCAATCCTACATTTATCACTAAAGAACTTCAGATCTTGGGTAAATTTTGCTTTTCTAGACTTTGTATAAACTTAAATCAGACCATAGTGTGTTTTCCATAAAAGTACAGTGATAAAGCCAGAGCTGCAGATTAAAATTTTATCTCTGCCACTTATCACATCAGTGTAGTTCCTCCCAGTGGAGAGAATAATTACTAATGTGTAGGGTTAGAGGAAGGATTAACTTTATTAAAGAAAAGAAAGTTGAACTATAGCATTTACAAAACACTAAGTATTAGCTGTACTAATCTAGAAAATTTGATTCATAATCAGATCTAGTTTTGAATCTTTCAATTCTATATTTTACCTTGTATGATTATTCATAACCTCTTTGACAATAATGCCTCTTTCAAAGTGATCTCCCAAAGCAGTTAGTACAGCATTTTTCTAAACTATTTCAGGAAATAATGTAAATAGATTAAACCTATGTTACAGAACAAAAAAATGATATAACTTTTCATTAACAACTGTTGCCAAAAATTTTTACACAGCAGTTCTTCAAAAATATGGAAGTTAAAGAAAAATATAGCATCATTGTCAATGAACGTAAACTAGTAGAAATTGTTGACTGACTCACATTCTAATTCCAATTTGGATATTGACAGTGTATCTTAAGCTGAAGTTAGAATAACTGAAAGGGTGCTTTACAATTGAGTGGCAAAGTATGTTTATTAAATTACTTAGGCAGTTGAAAAGGAAAGTTAATTACATTGAGAAAATATATCAATACATAATAATTCTGACATTTAAAATTCACTTTGTCATTCATTTCTAAATACAGTTACTTTATGTTTTCTTGAAACTTTGTATCCTTTTCACTGATTGAGTAGCTAAAACAGATCATATAAAAGGAATGTTAAAGGAAAAGTACAAAAATAACAGGAATTCAAGGTGGGTTGGGAACATATGTCCAATACAGCTTCCCAGTCACCATTGTCAGGGAACTCAGCAAGTTACAAGTCAGCATCATTCTTTGTCTTGGCATGAGCATGTCTCACCCATCACTCTGGCAGCCACCATGCTCCTTCAGCATCCTGCAGAAAAAAAACACAAACATGCCCTCTTTCCCATATTTAATATCTGATCAGGACCATGCCATATGCCAGTAAGTGGATCCTTCCCTTTCACCTATGCATAAGTATGCCTAGTTGTAGAGTGCCATAGACACTCAGCAGAAGTTCCTTGGCATCCAAAGTTTTTTCAAAAATGTAAAATAAAAAGAACATGATTTAAATAGATTTTTGGTGTATGGGGATATACCTCCCCATATTTTATTTTATGAAGATATTGTTTTAAAGTTCAACTTCAATTACATATGTGAGATTCCCTTAAGAAATTCTTAGACTCACATTACAACTAAATTAGATAAGTATTTGGGCAACAAAATGAGATACTACCACATAAGATTTTATCATTTTTCTGTTTGGATTACAAACTATCTCTCTAGCTTCCATTTTCAACCATATTGCAAAACAACATTACACCAGTTGGAATAGGAAGATGTAGTAAATGAAAGTAAAAGGTATCTTTGAAAAGCTTAACAGGGAAATGTTTACTGTGAAGAGCTGTGTAAGATGACTCTTTTTCTTTTTATAGCTGCCAATATTTTCCAGTGTTTACATAGCTACATTTTCATGTAATTTGAGTGAAATATAATTAGCTTCAGTAAACTGCATATATTCAAAGAATATAGTTTGATAAGTTTTGGTGTTGATATATTCCTGAGAAATAATCACAATCAAGAGAACAATGAACATCAATGCTTCTAAAATTTTGTTAGACTTTTAAAATCCATGTTCTGAACTTTTCTTCTTTTGATACCAGTTTCAGGCAGCTAGTGATCTTATTTCACTGAAAAGTAGCATTTTACAAGAATTCATATAAATAGTATAATAATTAAATACCTTCAAAGAAGAAATGCTTTAGATTCTTTAACAAGCATTATAATTTTAAAGTTAATACACGATGGCATATGGTTATATCAATAATTTACTCTCATTTTATTAAGAAGTACTATTCTATCATATGGATGCTAATATCTCTTGGGAAAACTTATTTCAAATTAAGTATATTTTAAATATGAAAAAAAATCTATGGGTATAAGAAAATGTATGAACCTGTGAAACAAAACTCTTGAAGAATGGTTGATATATAATTAACTCCCTTACAAACTGCAAATTTTTTATATTTCCTCAAAAAGAATATAAATTTTTCAGTAGGTTCTCATTCATAACAATACTTTCCATGGTCTATGTTTTAAAGTTATTAATTTTAATGAGTTATTTCTAGTTTCACTTCTGGAATGCTTGGTATTTTATTGTAGTTATTAACTTGAAGTTTTCTTGAAACTAAATAGCATTGCATACTTTAATAATAAGCATATTAATTTATATATCATCTCTAGTATAATAATATTTCTCATCCATTTTAATCTGATTATTTATAGTCTGGTTATTACATTTTGGTATTCTTTATAGTTACACATACAAAATTAAAAATATGTGTGTATGTTATCTTTATTTTCTTTTAAGGGTTTATAAGTACTTGTCTGTTCTATGAAAATAAATTTGTATATTAATGTCACATGGGCTCCTGTTTTCTTCTATTCAGTTTGCAGTTGTAACTGCTATTCACTATTGCACGTATTATAAGACACAGGTCCATGCTGTATATTTCTGTATGAGCTCTATGTGAATTAGAACCAGTTACAGAAAGCTTTTATTTCAACATTGAAATACTTGAGTACTTTGATCAGAATTGGTTCAGTGTGTGTGTGTGCGTGTTTGTGTGTATACATGATATGTATGTATTTATAGACTTTCTTTTCTATAGGTGTGACTTATGTGTTTTTCAGTTTAGTGGCAACAAAGTTTCTGGATTGATGCAAACTTATTCTAAGTCTTATTATTAAGGAATGGTAGTGCCTTTCCTTTCAAATTTCTTCAGTTATTCTACTGTAGGGTAATCACAGATCCTGGCAATGAAAGAAAGGTTATCTGGAAGAAAATACTTTATTATCATGTAATTAGATATATGCATTGAAGATACGCAAAGAATGAGTAGTTCTTCAATATTTGGCTTTGAGCTGCAATTTATACATCATCCCTAATTATGAAACATCATACAATGAAGGAAATGACTTTGAGTCTCCCTTTAAAAACAACTGACATTACTAATCTACTTGCAATGTCACTAATGCACGATGTTCTTTAGGAGAAAAAGACTTTTCTTATATCCTTTGGGAGTTTGAAAATTCAATTTATTCCATATTGTGGTGGCTCATGCCCTTAATCCCAGCATTTGGGAAGCAGGAGCAGGTGGATCTCTGGTTTGAGGCTAGATTGGTCTACAGAGTGAGTTCCAAGACAGCCAGGGCTATGCAGAATAACCCTGTCTCATAAAACAACCCAGAAAATGTATGAAATAAACTGACAATAGGTACTTTAATTTACGGAGTGTATATAAATCTATTCCTCATAGTAGAAAATATTGCAAAAAGAAAAAAGAAATAACACAAACCTTGTAGAAATTTACAATTTCTTTGTAATAGAAAAAGGTACATTATTTTGGCAAAACCAGCATATGATAGCCTATGACAAAGAGAGTCTGATCATGATGTCAATCTATTGTAGTCTCCTATGATGCAATTAATCTTTAGTTAATATTTTCTTGGAGGTTATTTATGGTTTTCTTTTTTTTTTTTTTTGCAAGATTTCAGAGAGTAAGAGGATTTCACTAGAAGTGCAACCAAGCTTATCTGCTTCCTTATGTATGCAGTTTGAAGTCATCAGCACCCAAAAATGGCCTATTTAGTATGGTATTTTAAAATCTGCTTTGCTTTCTCATAAACTCAGACTTTTCTATATATTACTATTGCTATCATTAAAACAATGCTCTCCCTTTTCTTCAACTGAATAATTTCTACTTTAAGTCAGCGTTAATCAGAATATCAAAACAACAGTCTTTTACCGCATGTAAACTTCTATCACAGCATGTGACTGATGCATTAATTTTGTATCTTAATTTTCTAATTTAAATGATTCAATTAGTAAAGTCACCCAAACAGTCAGGTTGCTCAAAATAAAGCTCTTCAAAGAACAATGTTTGATCAGAAACACATAGGGAAAATCAATCAAAAATCAATAAAGAGAGATTTAGGGGTCTGTGACCTGCTGTTAGGTATTTTTAAAAAACTATCTTCTTACATCATGAAGGGTAATACATGAAGTAAACTCCAAAAGCATTACTTTGAGACATATTATAATTTGATATTGAAGGTGCCCATTAACATAATGATTTGAATACTCAGTCCCAAGCTAGTGATGCTGTTATGTGAGGACCTCTAAGATTAGAAGTCTGTCTTGTGTAGGGGAGAAGTGTGTCTTGGCTGTAGGGAAGAGCACCTGAAGCTTATAGCATGTCTATGCTTCCTGATCTGTCAAGAAATGACCAGCAACTGAGATGCTTAAAAATGTCTAATATACCTTAATTAAACTGTCTTTTGAGAGTTAAAATAAATCCCCTTTAATGTGTTCCTGTGATGTATTTGGTCACAGCAATAATAACAATTATGAGTAAAAGGCCAGTCACAGAAAAAAATGTAATGTATTATTTTTTGAATTTTCTGAATAAGCACAATAAATCTATTGTGAAAAATGTATACTGTGCATAGGTTAATATTTTATATTAACAAAAGCTACCCTAAGAATGGGATTATTATTTATACAACTGAATCTGTGTTTCAAAGAAGGCAAAAATGATTCATAATGTTCAGAAAGACATAAGGTGACAAAATACAAAGACAAAATCATCCTTACTATTAAAACCAAATTTATAGCCATTCTTAGGGGTAAGAATAGGTGCTGAGACTTCTGACAGCAGTTTATTTTTATTTGACTAATGGTTATCTGAGTGTCCGACTGGTAATTGTGTTTAGAATAGTAGTTCCATCAACTAGTATTTTTAAAAATATAACCTCCATTATAAACTAGTCCTATTTCTCTTTTAGATTGTCTTTATTGTTTAGAATCTTGTACTTATAGAATATTCCATGAATATTTTCCAAGTAGAAATGAGTGAAGTCAGTAAATACTCTTTTTGTGTTCAGGATCTACTCAGAAGCTATTGTCACTGAGGTTGCACAAAGAGCTGGGCAGTTTATCTGAGAGCAGTGGGAATCCTTAGGACAAACAGATGACAAGAGATTCAAACCAACTTCATTTTTCATTTAGTTTTCTTTCCCAAGGTCACAATCTATTTGATAAAATTTATTTTTGTCTATATTAAATTCATATTGTGAAATTTTCTATGTTTTTAGGATGTATTAACTTTGACATTCTAGACTTGTAGACATGAGATTTTTGTTTTTCAAGGATTCAACCTCTATACCGCAATTATAGGTGCACTGCTATTTTAAATCATTATTTTCTAATATGTCTGGTAAATAATACTAATAAATAAAAAGCACTAGAAAATTAAGCATTTTGTATTTAAAAGATAAATAGTTTATCTTATCCTTAACCAAAATATACTTTCTATTCCTTCCTGAATACCTAGATATATGATTTGCCTATGAAAATTGTATTAAAATAGACAAAAAAAACATTTCCAGTAGAATGGTGTCTATAAATTATATAAGAGTTACTATCCCATCCTCCACTTCCATAAAATGTTGCTAACACCATCTCAATAATAACATTTTGTAAGTAACTGTTGAGGACCGCACTAGTCCCACGTTGGGGTGGCCAAAAAATGTCTCGGCCTGAGCAAAATGTTGAGGCCGGGCTGACCCACGCTTGGGCGGCCACTGTATCCCGGCCCAAGCTGCCGCTCCGGTCTTTAGGTCGGGGGTTCAGCAAGAGCGAGGGTGACGGCAGATTCTACCTAATGTCTGAGATTCGTCTCTGATGATCCCTATAGTCTCTGATCTCCGTCTATATTCTCTGATCTCTGGTTCTGTCTTCTATCGTCTCCATTCTGATCTGTTCTGTCTCTGCCTTTTATGTGTCTCACTTCTAAGCCACGCCTCTAAGTTACACCTTTAATCATGCCCTTAGGTCTTGTCTCTAACTCTGATCTCTATACTTCTAAGTATACTATTAAGTCACACACCTTTAATCTCACACACCTTTAATCTCAAGGTATCTAAACCAAGATTATCCGAGTGTTCTCAGCTGTTGTAGGCTATTGTAATTTAAATCTCATGTCAGGGTATATGGCTCAGGATGGCTGCAAAGCTGATAGCCGCTTTCTGCTAAAAGTCGGCCCCCAACAAGTAACTTCATTACAAGTGTGGTAAACATCACTGTTGAAGATAGAGACTAGATATGTAACATGTTGGTAAGAATAAAAATGTTCACCCAATAGCTTCTTAATGTATTTTTAAAGTAGTTTTTTCACATAGTAGCTTCTTATATTTATAATAAATTGTGAAGCTTGAAGTTAGAGAGAAAAAATCATGTGTTTTCAAATGTATATACATTTCAGTGAACAGGTTTTTTTAAAAAAAAAAACAGGCAACAATAAAAGTAACATTATGAACATGAAACGGAATGATAGTGTTTTAGAGCTCTATTTAAAGTATTGTTTGTATGAGAGTCATAAAAGTTAAAAAGCACAGACTGGCTTAATACCTCTTCATTAAATGTGAATATTATGTAATTTTATATAAAAATGTATTTTGCAATAATCAAACCCACAAGTTACTTGATCTTCCTATGTGAATGGAAGTTAAACATTTTTGTTTATTATCTAAGTCATTTTTGTTTCATGCCTGTGCTATAACCTTTAAGTAAGAATTTTTGTAAGTCTTGTTTGTTTTACTTTTTTATTGATTCATGTGTATGGGTGCTTTGACTGAATCTATTTTCAACAAGGCTTCTAATCTAAAGGCAGACTCTAGGAAAATCTGTTCTCTGACCCTTTATTTTCATATATGTCCTTCAATGGCCTTCTAACAGCTGATTTCATGTACTGATAGATTTTGTAGTGTCACACACATCTAATATGAAAGCAAGAACAATATTGGTCATAAGTAGAAATATATTTCCACTCCTTTTGGCAGGTTTTTTCTCTCTACTTGTCTACTATAAACTGAAGGACAAATAATCAGCGTCAATGCAAAGCTAGCAACAGCAACCAATCTTTATTTCGTACAGGTCTAAAATTTTTATTTTAAACATATCCTGCTTAGTATTCTTGTATTTAATAATATACCAAGTCATACAGCATATGCTTAACATTGTTAAGCATGTGTGTCTCCTTTACTGGTGTCCTAATGTTTCTTATTAGACTATAAGAAAGCCCTCTTAATTTAATAGGGATCTTGATTCCATAAAAATCTAGGTATTAACTGTGAAAGACTGAAAAAGGTACTTTAGCACTTTGGTTCTGTCTTCTGGTCTATATTGTATGAAGACATGGAGACTTACAAAGCTATGTAAAGTGCATAGCACAGACCATGGCACCTAATATATCCTACTGAGGCAATACTTCCATTTCTCCTTGAGCTCTCCTTCCAGTTGTAGACTACATATTAAATAAAACATTCTAGTGATAAACCTTTTACTATTGCATATTCTTGATTTGCCCAAATGTTACAATGATTCTGTATCCAGGCTTTTGTTGATTTGAATGAGATTGGCACAAAGAGGCTCCTGTGTTTGAATGCTTGGCCTCTATTTGGTGGAATTCTTTGGCAAGGACAAGGGGGTGTGGCCATGTTGGAGATGTATCACTGGGGTGGGATTTGAAGTCCTGTGCCAGGCACAGGTGCTTCTCTCTCTCTCTCTCTCTCTCTCTCTCTCTCTCTCTCTCTCTCTCTCTCTCTCTCTCTCTCTCTCTGTGTGTGTGTGTGTGTTTCTCTCTCTCTTCCTATCTATCTATCTATCTATCTATCTATCTATCTATCTATCTATATCTCTCTCCTTGGTGCCTTTGGATCAGAATGTAAAATTCTCAGCTACTACTACATCACCATGCCTGTCTGATTTTCACCACCATGATCATGAACGAACCCTTTAAAATCCAAAACAAGTCCTCCATTAATATTTTCCTTCTAAGTGTTGCCTTGGTCGTGGTGTATCTTTGCAGCAAAAGATCACTGACAGAGATAGGGTTCTATGCTATTCTTGTTGACTATTACTTTTTCTGGGTGTAGCTCCTGCAAATCCTTCTCTCCTATTTCTCAGCACCATTAAAATACACTCCTAACTATACCTTCTCTACTGTAGACTACTTTCACCTTTACTCAGACCATCCAGCACCTTAAAATATCCCAACAGTATGTTTTTCATTCACTATGCAGACATGAAACTTAGTCTTTTACATATATTATGCACGTGCTTTGACACTGCCCTACATTTGAACTTCTATATATTGACAGTATTTTATTTTACTTTATTTTATTTTTCAAAGAAGTCTTTTGAATTTCTATTCCACTGTTAAAACCCTTTCAGGGATTTACAAAGAGAACTTGAAACAAAAGGAAGCATTCACAAATCTCTCTGTGAGAATGCAGCAACTGACCCTTAGGAAAGAGGAACCTGTTCTCTGAAGGCTTATGCTACCCATTTTTGCCACCTGGGCAGCAGTCAGAATGAAAAAAAAAAAAACCACAAGAAGTTAAAATGAAAAAGCTTTATCAAATGGAAGATTTGAATAGCTTCCAGGAGCAGCAAAGAATTGTTATTCAGATGGAAGAATCTGCTTCAATCATCTGGGAAACTACTTTTTTTGACAATAAGTATGAAATCTCACAGCAATTAAAGTTATCTTACTAGCTTGTTACATCAATGCTTCATACATTGTGCCTCTGAATTTACTATTCCAGTGGCATCCACTGTCAGGAGCTAGTGATTATTGAAGCAGCCAGTGCATTAAGAAACCCTTCCTCTGCTGTGCAAAAACTCAGTGTTATGTTCCTCTTTAAATAGAGTTTTGATCTGGGCTAAGATAAACCAACAATGAAAATGTATTTAACCATGAAGAAACCCATAGCTATCTCTTTACCCTTCATTTTTCCTGCAAGTATTGTGACAGGGCTACTGAAAGGACACAAAATGTTGGGTTCACAGTCTGATAAGGTAATAATGAATATTTTTCTGCTCAATGATAAGGAATTGCTAAATAGTTTTTGACACAGAAAATGTGAGTATGTATTTTCCTCCCAATTTATGAATGAGGTCTATACATAAAGATATTTTTGGTCACTTAGCAACAGCATGGTATGCAGCTGAATCCCTAACTTCAGATATCACCATAAGATATGTTTGAGCCATACCACTGTTCGGTCTGTAACTTTATTATTTAATTTAATTAATGTGTCCAGAATTAGAGGTGAAAGAAATTATAGGGATTAGAAAAGAATAGAGTGGCAAACCCCACTATTGAAAGCGACTTTGGGTGTATTGATTAATTCACTCAAGCACTCATCAAACTTACATTAACCATGTAGTAAGTGCCACACAAAGTATTAATTGTTAAGATGCCTCAGTGGGAAGGGATGCACATGGTCCTGTGGAGGCTTGATGTACCAGAGAAGGGGGATGCTAAAGGGGTGAGGTGGGAATGGGTGGGTAGTAGAGCAGTCTCTTGGAGGCAAAGGTGAGAGTGGATGGAGGGGAATCTGGAAGAGGGATAACATTTGAAATGTAAATAAATAAAATAATTGTTTAAACAAGGAAAAAAGATACAAAACATAGCTTGACACACCCCTAATGGCATTTCTCAAGGATAAAAAACTTTGTTTCATTTACTATGTAGACTTTGTTGACATAAAACCCTCAATGTTCTTAAATATATGTTAGGCACTGAAATGTACTGAAAGTTACAGAAATATATTTTAAAATGTTGAATTTACAAACAGACAGGACCCACACTTCTATGAGTCAGGGTGGGTTTGGAAATTAGAGAGTTAGCTGGGAAAGGGGAGAAGAGCAGATCATTTTAACAGAGATAATAAAGAATTTGCAGAGAGCAGCCTTCCTAATAAAACAATGTGTTTATGAAACTTCATCTAGCTTTCTAATGTTCCAGCATCACATCGTCTGTGCTTTCACCAGATAAGTCAAATTAAAATTATGTATATACTGTCAGCCATGCAAAGGAACTATGAAATGGTTTTTAATGTGATAAAATTAGGTTCAGTCCAAATGAAATCCAACTGCAGATGAATGGGAATTTTAATGACTTTCAGAACAAAATGAACTCAGACTACTGATTTTTATTTTCCACAAGTGCACTAACACAGTCATAGCTATCAAAATGCAAGTAAGTGGATAAAACCTTTCAATATTTGTTTTTTGTTTTTTTTTTGTTTTTTAACTTTATTTTATTTTATATTTTATTTACATTTCAGATGCCATCCCCGTTCCCCATTTCCCCTCCCTAGAAAACCCTTATCCCATGTCCCCTTTTCCTTTTTGCTTTTATATAATTTTTATAAGTGTTAGTCAAAAGCTTTATACCTTTGGTAATGCTCAATCAGAAGTGTAACCCAATACCCAACCTAGATATATAAACTGTCTTTGACTGGTGGAGACACATGGACATCTGCCTCCATGCCCCCCCCTTTCTCTCTCTCATCACCTTGCTTCTCCTCTCCTTCATCTTCTCCTCTCCTTACTCCATCTCTTCCTCTCTGTACTCCTTCCCCCTTAGCTCTACCTACATATCACCCTTCCTGTTAAAATAACACTTTTCTCTCAATATAAAATTAGTGCATAATTATGCCAATTTGTACCAGTGAGGTACAATATAATCCTAATACCCAGTCCATCATTTTGTTGACTAACCAGAACCTCTGTTGTCTCTCCTGACTAAAACACTTAGTTTTGAACCTGGCTTTTTTCTTGGCTTAGAATGTCAGCTGAAAACCTTCCACTCAGATCTTTTCTCTCAAAGTAGCCAGGATTGGATATGAGACTATAGGTCTTCAACCCGGTCAGAAATCTAGAATGACTGAGTTAATTGAAATTATGGGAAGCACAAAGTATAGCTTCTAAAACTTACCCAATTTAGAGAGACCGCTGAACACCTGGACAGCCACTATACTATAGAACGTTGGAGCATCAAATGTTCAGCCTTCTGGCCCAGGATCATCTGACAGACCTTAATGATGCAGAATTATTAAGGGCTGATTACTCTATCTACGCAGATATAATCAGTCTACTATTCTGCAGGTGTGTCCTTTTCTGGACAGTAATTTTTCTGTAGATCGAAAGAGGCCATTCTTGCCTTGTGGCTGTCTCTGCCCAACTGGAGTAACTCCAAGGATGCTCAATTTCTTCTTAGAATCCAAGACAGGAAGCTGTCAGAAGCAGACAGGTCTCTAATCAAAATGAACATAAAAATAAAAATAAATAAAACCCACATGGTCATTTCACTAGATGCTGACAAAGCATTTGATAAAATTCAACATCCCTTCATGTTAAAGCTTGGAAAAATTAGGAATTCAAGGCCTATTAAGTATGAATTAATTCATACTTAAACATAGTAAAAGCAATATATAGCAAGCCAGTAGCCAACATCAAACTAAATGAAGAGAAACTTGAAGCAATCCCACTAAGATCAGGTACTAGACAAGACTGCCCACTCTCACCCTACCTATTCAACATAGTACTGGAAGTCCTAGCTAGAGCGATTAGACAACAAAAGAAAGTCAAAGGGATACAAATAGGAAAGGAAGAAATCAGAATTTCACTATTTGCAGATGATATGATAGTATACTTAAGTGACCCTAAAACTTCCACCAGAGAACTCTTAAACCTGATAAGCAACTTCAGCAAAGTGGCTGGATATAAAATCAACTCAAACAAATCAGTAGCCTTCCTATACTCAAAAGATAAACAGGCTGAGAAAGAAATTAGGGAAATGACACCCTTCACAATAGTTACAAATAATATAAAATATCTTGGAGTGAATCTAACCAAGCAAGTGAAAGATCTGTATGACAAGAACTTCAAGTCTCTGAAGAAAGAAATCGAAGATCTCAGAAGATGGAAAGATCTCCCATGCTCCTGGATTGTCAGGATTAACTTAGTAAAAATGGCCATCTTGCCAAAAGCAATCTATAGATTCAATGCAATCCCCATCAAAATTCCAAATCAATTCTTCATAGAGATAGAAAGAGCAATTTGTAAATTTATTTGGAACAACAAAAAACCCAGGATATCAAGAACTATTCTCAACAACAAAAGAACTTCTGGGGGAATCACTGTCCCTGACCTCAAACTATACTACAGGGCAATAGTAATAAAAACTGCATGGTATTGTTACAGAGACAGGCATGAAGATCAATGGAATAGAACTGAAGATCCAGAAATGAGCCCACATAACCTATGGTCACTTGATCTTTGACAAAGGAGCTAAAACCATCCAGTGGAAAAAGGACAGCATTTTCAGCAAATGGTGCTGGTTCAACTGAAGGTCAACATGTAGAAGGATGTAAATCAATCCATTCATATCTCCTTTTACAAAGCTCAAATCCAAGTGGATAAAAGACCTTCACTTAAAAGCAGATATACTGAAACTAATAGAAGAGAATGTACGGAAGACCCTCGAATACCTAGGCACAGGGGAAAAGTTCCTGAACAGAACACCAATATTTGTTTTAAACAGTGGTTAAGAGTTGGATTGTACTCAGTTTGCTGCAATGAAGACTAGTGTATAAATACCAGTCTTTTTTTCTAGTTTAAGAATCTATGATATGAAAAGGAACTTTATACATTTGAGCCCCACTACTACCAAAACCTGCTCAAATTATGTATGAAAAAATATTTAAAACCCAAAATCATAGGTGAAAATGAAATTCTATCTTCTGTAATAGTATAAGAATATGAAGATGAGAATCACTCTGAGATTGATATGTTGAGTTGTTTTCTTACACCAAAGCATTATGCCTGTTGGATTGCACATTATCATGTATATGTATATGATGTATATGTATGTGTATTTGTATGTGTATATGATGTATATGTACATGTACACACACACACACATATATATATATATATATATATATATATATAATATATATATTATATATATAATTATGGCCCATTGAAAATTAAAATCCATTATTGTTGAAATCCAAAATTAAAGCAAATATATTTATTTTTATGTATGCCCTCACTATGTAGTCCTAGCTAGCCTAAGCTTACCCTATAGGTAACCAAGTCCAATATGTTCACATCTTGGTGAGTGGAAAGCCAAAATAAGCACAACCAAAGCATTAGAGAAAGTTTTCCTTTCTTGTCTTCAACAGCCAAGGAGACCAATAGAACCATTTCCAAAGCAATGCTCTCTTTAATGAAAGAAGAATGGGGAATTTATTTGGGAAGTCTGTAGGAATTCACATAGGAGTTGACCTATTCTTGAGTGTACTCAGGTTTTAGAGCATGCTCAGTTTAAGGTCATGGAGCTTATCTTTAAAAGAATAAAGTGATGGACATGAATGCCTCTGGGCATGATGAGTTGATGCCATAAAGTTTCAGCTGAAAAAGGATGATTTGAAAGTATCTCAATACAGAAGTCTGCCCTTAAAGGTGCCCAAGTCACTTAGTAGTAAACAAACTCCCCCATGACACAGTTTGTTTGCTACTCTTGAGAAAATTGTGGTGGAGGCTATATTTCTGAACATAATTCATATGGATGAGTTAGAGTAAAATTCTCTGATACTAAAGCAAAATATGCTTTGTAAACCCTGGAGCAAGCAGTTTAATACTATAAGTTAAAGGTGTGTGTGTGTGTGTGTGTGTGTGTGTGTGTGTGTGTGTGTGTCTGAGAGAGAGAGAGAGAGAGAGAGAGAGAGAGAGAGAGAGAGAGAGAGAGAACGAGAGAAAACGAGAGGGAAAGAATGCCTTTTGTAGGTCAGATAGCTTTTGAGACTCTATTCACTTATTCTACCATATGGAGCCCATAGATCAAATTGGATCACCATGATTGGCACCAAGCGCCTTTACTTTCTTAGCCATGTCATCATACCTACATAATTACATTGTAAAATATCTTTAGGTACATCTATCTATGGCATATTGTGAATAATGTCAGTTTTACTGATATGTAAATTTTATGTATCTAGGAAAATATAGATTTAATGTTCAGGGGAAATCAGGCCAAAAACATTTAAGCAAATGGACCAGTAATAATAGAACAAAAGGACACTTTTGTTGTTTATTATTCTACAGTTATAACAAATGTAAATCTAAGCTTTTGATTACAGCATTAAAATAAAAGGTCCTGAATGTATAGGGAATTAAACGTATATGTGCAAGCAAGCCAACTAGAATACTAAGGCAACTATACTCATTTACTACATTGCTTTTCTTACCCTTTGAGGTTTAATTTTAGTATGATTCCCTGTCTCTGTCCTTAGAATTGTTTGGTGGCTCATTTTTTTCTTTTGATATTTGTGTTCTGTTTACTCAGGCACAGGGAATTCAATGAGTTATTTAAGAAGAGCTTGGAGCTGATAGGACTAAAGTCTTTCTGAATCAGATCAGGTCAATTCTAAAGATGCTTTGTTTTCTCACACTGTATATTCTTAATCCCTTTGGTGAAGTAGGCAAAGCCTTCTCTGTCATGTATCTTTCTCTCCTCTGAAAGGCAGTAGATATACTGTAGCCCTGATTCCATGTTAGGAGTGTAGCCTGCCAGGACAAAAAGGATATTTTCAATGTGAACTAGGGACTTGGGTTCCTCTCTTCTACTATGGGAGTGTTATCTTTTGTACTTGTAAACTTAATATATCTGATATGAGTGTAGGAGTAGAGACCTGGGACTGACCTTCAAAAAAGAAGTTTACAAAGTTTCTATCTTAAACCAAATGTCAATAGAATAGATGTAGTAGCAAGGGACTCTGGCCATGCCACGGATTGAAAAATTCTCATTTCCCTCTCACGATATCCCAGACATACTCTCATCTTTTGAAAATGAGAGATCTTAAAAAACTAATGTCGACTTTCAATTTTCCTTAGGACAGACCTCAGTTCCAAACTAACTTTGTGATGGAGAAAGTGGAACAACCTGGGGCCCATTTTACATTCTCCCTCAATGGACCTGTAAGACTGTTTCATAGCTAAACTTAGGCATCTTTTCACCAACTTTTCATAAGTTTCTGTAGACTGGAAGACTTGTAGGGGCACTGTGTCCTTTCTGTCTCTTTCACTGGATTGTGCCATAATCATGCATCACTGCAAAGGCATATCTTGCATCCATTAATGCCTTTCTTTTTTAAATTTGTGTGTGCAATTAAGAAATAAGAAGAAATAAATTTTCCCCAAAAGGTAACATTCAAATAATTTGTCTTCTATTTTTATTTTTTGTATATGGAAGGAAGTACATTTATTAATGTGAATGAAAAGAAAAGAAAAATGTTACTATGCTGAAGAGACGAATCAGCATTTAAGAGCACTTGGATCAAAATTAAAGTGGACCTGATTTCAATTCCCAGCATCCACAGGTTGGCTCATCACCATGAGTCATTCCAGTTCCAGAGGATCTGATATGCTTTTCTGACCACCACTGGAATCATTCATGCATTTGGGATAATATATACATCCAGGCTGAACACATATGTACATAAAATAAAAATTAAAAGCCTATAATAGTTTTATATTTACTAACAACAGACCTAAAATTATGTTGTTGTTTCTACAGATTTTAAGAAGCTTGAATTGAAGGAATTATATTTGGTAATTAATGATTCAATATTTTAATTAAACATAACTGATAAGTATTCTCTATTACATAAGTTTAAAAAATCTGGAGGGGACAGGATCACGACTACCTCCAGTTTCCCCTAAGGTATTATGCAGGACAAGGTGCCCTCCAATTCACAGTATGTACAAGGATGCCCTTACTTCCATCTCCAAGATAGTAAGAATAGTATGCACCAGCATGTTCAATTCTACTATATCTTGTAGCTAAAACTAGTAATTAAAAGGCAAAGACTCTTCCACATGAACACCATTTTAAATCTGTAATTCTTAAGTTTTAATTTACATGAAGACATTTGAAAATTTGAAAATTTTACTTGAATTTATTTTATTACTTTAAAATATACTATTTTATTAATTCTTGAAAAATTTCATGCAACATTTCTAATATTCACCTTTGCTTTTTCCTCTTACTTCTTCCAGATCCACTTTCACTTTCCCTAAACTTTATATCTTTTTTTAAACAATGACAACAGATTTCAATTTGTGATGCCTGTGTACTCATGGATGTGGGGCTATCGACTGGAGCATAGTCTGTAGGACTATGTAGACTTTTCAAGCTATCCTTGAAAAGGATAGCTTGGTTTCTGGTAGAGCACTGGTTAGAAATGGCTGGAGATCCTGCGAGGGACAGCATACATTTCTCCACACTCCCAGACTCCAGGCTCCTGACACATGGTCTAAGACCTCCGTTGACCAGCACCTTTCAGTCATACAGGGCAATACTCCTACCAGCCCCTCCACAGGGCATGACTACAGGCTTCAAGCTCAAGAGATTTCCATATTAATTAGATACCTGAAGGCCAGAGGGCATAGCCAATTAAGTATTCCTTCCCAGACCCTCCCCCCTCCCTATTTAACTCAGGTCTGCCCTGAGAAGGGGTGTGTGCAGCCAGATTCATCTACTTTCTGCCATTGACAATAAACCCTTTAAAACCATGGACTTCCTCATGTCTTTGGGGCCCCACCATGGGGAACCATAAAGAGGGATTTTAACTAATGAACCATTGCTGCTGCCACTGCCACCTAATCTCCCACCTGAGGACCTCTCTATGTTCCTGCCATGGAGGCCGCCAATTCAACCAAGCTAGCTGAGCCTTGATCCAGCCAAGTGAGTGCTGAGTGCATACCAAGAGTCTCAACCCGCGGGGCACTGTCGGGGCTTCCCTCCCCCTCATTCCTCTTGGCTGCAGGCCAGCCCTGTATGCCCCCACATCTCTGTTCTTCTGAAGCTCTCAACAGCATCTGGGAGCCCTAGGACATAGGCCACAGGCCTCTGGGTCAGGTGTCGACCAGAGACCACCACTCAAAAGCCCTGCTCTGGAAGGACCTCAGACTGAGTAAGATCTCCCCATGCTTGGGCAGAGCCCTGTAGCTTTTGCCTGGCACCAAATGGAGTGAACTCAGTCAAAATCTGTGCTTCTGCTCCCCAGAGCTGTGGTTCCAGCCGACCAGGGTGGCAGACACAAGGGAACCACAACAACCCAACAGGACCCAAGCCCACTGACGCATGAGCTAACTGCTCTTCAATAGTCAATTCAGCACTGGTCACAACACTATAAATAAATGCATAGATAGATAGATAGATAGATAGATAGATAGATAGATAGATAGATAGATAGAGATGATATAGATATAGATATAGATAATTTCTCCCCTAAATGCCATCAACTATCAATATCTCCTCACTGAAGGGTGTCTCCTGAGCCTTTCTCACTTCATTCTAGAATACTGACAGGCTTGATCATGTGCATATTTTATGAATGCAACCACAACCACTATGAGTTCATGAGTGCAGTGGTCCACTCAACATGTTTGACATTATTTGGCCTCAGTCCTCCCAAATCTCTGGGTCTTACATTTGTTCCACCCTTCCTGTAGCATGGTCCTAAACCTTGGGGGAAGAGGATTTGGTGTAGATGTTCTTCGCATTTGGCACTCTAGTGACAAAATGACACTTGTTCTCTGCACTTTCACCAGCTGTCAGTTTATCACGAAGACCTAGTGAAGCTGAGCATGATGGTTCATGTCTATGTTCTTCGTAGCTTCAAGATGGAAAGATGAGCATCAAGAGTTTAAGTTCATTGGTTATCTTCATGTTAACCACTGTGCATTGTACAAAGCATCTTCTCTGATGAGGTCACTGAAGGGCACTAACCTAGGGGTATAGAGTTGTGAGTTTAAACAATATTTTGAAATACTTAATAGAAAGTGCAAACATGCATACACACACAAACACACATACTGTACATTTAAAATTATATATTATATATATATATAGTTTAATATTTATGATTTGTATATAAAGTATATAAGCCATATGTTTAATACAATATTAAACTGTATATTGTATATTTGTATAATATTAGAGTATTTCATATGAATGTAGACACATATGTATATATACATAGATGAGCTTTGGTGGAAGAGGATTTGATGTAGATGGAAATATCCTACAGATGGGATAAACCTCGTTCAAAAGCACTATATATTTACAAGGATACACATACATCCATGTAGAAAAATTAAATGTAAGATACATTACTTCAGTGTTCCTTTTGGGAAATTTGTCTTTTTAAACCCTGGGGCTTGAGAGTTCCCTGGGTTCTTGGTCAGATTTATGGTACCATATGTATATTTCATATTGTAGACCGTGTCTTACATCCAATCAGAAATCTCTCAGTTACACATTACCATGTCTTGTCGTGCTGGTGGGAAGGAAAGCAAGAGCAGGTGCAATAGTTTGTATTGGTTTTGACATCTCCAAGATTCTCGAAACTAACAACTTAAGTGAAGCTATATCACACCCAGAATAGACCTTTTATGAAGAACATTATGCTTTCTGTAAGATAACTCCAATTAAATTATATGAATATATATGCATATACACATATATTAAGTTATAAAATTCCATATTTTGTACTATCTTTAGTTATCCCTCTTCCTACCCCCTCTTCTATTGAATTTTAATAGACATGTTTAGGTTGTTAATGATACAGAAATATCAGGTAAATAACATTATTATTTCAATGTATTTTCTTGACAAAAGAAGACCCTAAAGGTTAACATAGTTGATACATGAGACACACTGTATCTTAAATATCTAACAGATAAGAAACAATCTTGATTAACTGGTAGATTGGAAAAACACAAGAAGATTTCTTACAATGTAAATAATTTACAAACATGTAAGTAAATATATACCACATATATGCATATAAACATATACAAAATTTATTTTAAGAAATACAAATAATTTATTACCATTAAAAATTTTCTCTTTATTTTTCAGTTGCTAAATTTTTTAATTAAAATATAATTATATAATTTTTCTTTGGCCCTTTTCAACCCTTTTCTGTGCTCTGACTGCTAATAGAATATTCCTATACCCTCTCAATCTGTAGCCTCCTTTAATTGTGTGTGTTTGTGTGCACGTGTGCATGCGCATGCTCATGTATAAATAAAGGTATATATGGCTAGTATATGGTTTTAGAGCTGATCCTTTTGTTTTAGAAAAATCATTAAGGGAATTTATTTCTGTAAAGGATAAATTCATTCATCCTTTCCCTCCCTCTCCCCTCTCTGTCTCCCGTATTCTATCTTTTCCTCCCCACCCCTACAATCATTAACTCTTTGTAGGTTTTATCTAGGCGTGGTGCCCTGTGAAGTTTCCCTTATTCATATCAGCATATCAGTTTTTGTTATTGCTGAAACCTTGGCTTTGTAGCTATATTGTTTAGATTTCATGGATGTAGCTTTCCTGCCAGATGCAGAAGATACAAGTTCACAACTTACTTTTTGGTCCTTTGACTCTCGTAATCTTTCCATCCCTCTTCTTCAAAGTTCACTTAACTTTAAGTGTAGAGTTAAAGCTATATCAATTGAGGCTTGGAATCTGATAATCAGTATCTCTCTTCATTTTAATCAGTTGTAGCTTTCTGTAAGAGCTACATTTACATGTAAATAAAGAATAATGATTTAGAATGCAGTTAGGCATTGTTCTAGTTAAGTGAAGTGGCAGTTGTAGTTTTTCTTCTAAGATATATGTCCTCACTATCCATAGATATTTGGCTAAGTTTTCAGCACCAGGCATGATTTACTTCTTATTGAGTGAGCCATAGTCCAACCAAACCTCTATTGGTTACCATTAAGATATAAGTGGACATTGTACCACTAGGAATAACTTGCCATCTTGGTTATTGTTGTGGTTTATAGGTTTCACAGCTGAGTCTGACTACTGATTGTTTCTTTCTTATGGCAGCTAGCATACCACCTTCTGTTACTATGAAAGTTCATTTTCAGGAGAATTGGGTTTGAGACAGACCTACCTCAATTCCTCAAGTCCTACATCTGAAATATGTGGTCTTTTCAGCAATAATGACTTACCTCTAGCTTCAAGCAGGCAACAGTAATAGTTATTCTGGTCTGATTATTTTATCCATAGTACTAGGCAATCCTTATTTTTAGATGTTAGAAACAGTAAAAACAAAGTAGACAAGTTATATCTTTAAAAACTATCACTTAACCTAATCATGATTTGTTTTAAAGTGCAATAAAAGCAAAACTTCAAAAGGATTGCACTGAAGATTTAATATCTGATGTTAAAATTCATTTTAACAGCTAATTAGCTGAAAAGGGGAGATTCCCTTATGATGAGAAATTCCTTCTGTAATGAGTTTTGAAATGCTTAACTAAAAGTCAGATTTATGATTTGGAGTCCTATCTGGGCCTATATCCCTTTGATATAACTTTTTAAAGAAAATAATCCAGGGATATGAGAGTTTATAAGGTTGTATATTGCCTGGCAAACCAAGGAAGCCTAGAGCTACAAGGACTTCTTTGACTTGAATAACTAGACTGGGCTTTTATGTGACACATACCACTAAATCATCCCCTTATCCATCCTCCTTACATTAGAAAGGGTATAAGATGAAGTCATTCATATCTAAGAAGAGTACAAGAGGAAAAAAAGAAAAGACCTTAGACACTTGAATACATATACATTATATACATACACATATACATACACATACATACACACACAGACACAGACACACACACACACATATATACACACACACACATACACACACACACACACACACACACACACACATAGCCATAGCCATAAATTTTTTGCAACCTACTTTTAATAAGAACTCAACCTCTCCTCTAGCCCACCACCCAGCAAAGGTAGTCAAAGAGAAAAGTTATTAGGAATTTGGGGAAATGGACCTGTTCAGCAATAGTTCTTTGGGGTAAGCTCTATCTTCTTTGGCAGCAGCTCAGTCCAGTAACAAATACTAAAATGGACTTAGCAGCTGCAGGCCAGTCCTCTAGGTAGACAGACACCAGGCACAAACCTGCAGTTACAGTCCAGTCCTTTCAACAAGCAGACACCCGGCAGCTGTAGTTCAATTCTGAAGAAACCACTGGGCTTGCCCACTGGCCTAAGGTGAGGCAGCAGAAGTGGCAAGCTGCAGCAGAAACTTCACAATCAGTTCTTGGTAGTTTCTCTCAGTGGCAGAGTTACCACAAGTTGAGGTTAACAATGCTATGTATGGTGAACCAATATATGTGTGTTGTTAGTGAAGAATAATGAGGAAGAGGAAACAAAACTAATGCTCAGTGGGGTCATATTTATATTCCTTCATTCAGGGTCCTTTCATGTGTTTGCTATATCAAAACATCCTTTCACCTATGTCTGCTTCAGGGAAACAGTCTTCATGTGTTTGCTTTAACAAGAAATCCTGTATGCCCCAGAAAAACATCATTTGACATAACTAAGTTTCCAAAGAGTTAGACATTTCCACTTCATATGTATGTAAGACCACATTGATGCCTGAAAGTTTCCACTAAAGCCCCTATGGGGCCTGAGGCTTTCAACTCCTTCTCAAAAGCACCAGGCACATAGTAGAGATTTGTCTTAACTTTTCTGAAGTGAAAACTTGGGAGGGGGTATCTAAAGAACAATTAGTAAAAATACATGGTTCAAACATTTTCACCCAGCTAGAAATTTGACTTTAGTTTTCACAGCACTGTAAGTGTAAATGCCACATCTGGGAGTTCTAGTATATAAAAACAAAACCAATCAAACAACTAATGAAGAACCCACATGTCTCTCTGGGGACCTCTTTATCTTTGTGTACATCTGCAGAATGGAAAGAGTACTTTTAACCTCCAAACCTTTAAACTGCTCAAAATTAGGTTGACTAAGTCTGTCTCCAAATCTCTCAAGACCCACCTCTGATGCTTTCATAGTCAGATGTCTCTGACTATATTCTTTTTGAGGTAGAGTTTGCTTTTAAACTCCTGAGTCTCTGGTGTCAATATGGACAGGATTACTTCTTGACTCCTCAAACCCCATTCTCACAATGAAATTCCAAATCTATCACCAGTCATTGTACATTCCCTAAATTTTTGGACCTTTGCTCACTCTGTCATGAAATTATGTTAACAAACCCAGGGTCTTACAGCATTCAGTAATCCCTGGAAACGTCAAAGATTTAGAGCTGTCTCACAGTTTTCCCAGCATCATAGAACTCAGCAGAATTCTCTCCCTTTACCACAGGTGTGAGAGGTAAGGCTAGGGTCTTAAAGAGGTTCTCTTTCTTTTTTTATTGGATATTTTATTTACATTTCAGATGCCATCCTCTTTCCCCATTTCCCCTCCCTAGAAAACCCCTATCCCATCCCACCTCCTCCTTTTTGCTTTTATACATTTTTAAAATGTTGATCAAAGGCTTTATACGTTTGGTGATGCTCAGTAACAAGATGCCCATACAATCAGAAGTGTAACCCAATACCCAGCCTAGATATATCAACTATCTTTGACTGGTGGAGACACTTGAACATCCGCCTCCATGTTCCTCTCTCTTAAGAGGTTCTCTTTACTAGACTGTGACTCAACTCCAACAGTGTAGGAGGTCAAGTGTGAGATCTGCCTCCTTTCTTTAGGATTTATACTCATCCTACTGGAAGCTAACAAGCAAGGACCTTTGACCCAGCAGGGGGGAACGCACAAACTGTGCAAATACTCATTTATACTCAAGAGTAGTTTTGTTTCATGAAAACTGCAGAGCAAAAATAAGCACAGTCAGGGCATATAAAGAGTGTAGGCATAGAAAGATTTATTACCTGCAAGCTGGCAATGAGAGCATGGAAGCCATTTCCAAAACAAGGCTTTCCTTAAACAAAGGAAGCATTAGGATTATATCCAAGGAGTCCATACATATTTATATGGTGGTTGGTCATTTCTGAACATGTTTGGTTGAGAAGCATAGTCTTGAGAATGCTCTACTTACAGTCATGGTGTACATGTTTAACAAAGTGATGGATAAGAATATCTGTAGGCATCATCAGTCTAAGCTTTCAGTAAAAGCTGAAAATAAAGCAAAGGATAAGTTAAAGGTACATTACCATATGAGTCAGGCCTGCTTCATAGCCCACATGAAGAGAAGACTGGCCTCAGACTTGCAGAAATCCTCTTCTGCCTCCTTGGTGCTAGGATTATACATATGTGCCACCCTGCTTTGTTTAGTTTTGCTGATGATGTTACTTGATTTTATTTGTGATTCTAAAATCATTCTGTAGTTCCAACATCAATAGCATGATTAAGAAACCTCTGCATCACCACATAGGTATACTCAGGGAAAAGGAAATGGCATGCAGAAAATGGAAGTGCAGAAAAGATACGGTCTAATTGCTTAGGCCTAATTCTGTCATATTCGAGTGTAATATAAGCATTTGACTGATTTTGATTGAATGAGACTTTAGCATCTTGCTTTTTAGGAGTAGATTATGTTCTCTTTGCAGATTAATTTTACTTACGTTTTGTTATGAAGGGATAAACTTTTCAGCCTGATGAAAATGCATGAAAGCAGGTTTAAGTCAAATATAAGGTACTCAGTTGCATGTTGTTGTTATTTTTTTCCCTTAGCCATTTTTACAGTCCAGTCTTCATCCCCCTCCTGCCCTTGCCCCCCATCACTCTTTATCCTATACCTACTCCCCTCCCCATATCTCCAAGAGGATGTCCCCACCCCCACCTCCACCCCACTAGTCCTCCCCACTCCCTGGGGCCTCAAGTCTCTGGAGGGTTAGGTGCACTTTCTCTCACTGAAGCCAGACCAGGCAGTCCTCTGCTGTATATATGTTGGAAGTCTCATATCAGCTGCCTGGTTGGTGTTATTTAATGTGACCTTCTAAGGTATTTAGAAACAAAGATAAGTTCATTTATAAACATTTACGCTGTTCCTCCAAGAGGTACAGTCAAGGGACTTCTGGCTTCTTCTCATTTGTCATAATGCAGTAGTGTCCTAATCAATTGGTATCTAGGTTATTTGTTGTAATTTCAGATTTTTGACCTAAAATATTTTTTAACTTGCATACAGAGTATTTTTTGCAAAACATTTAATGTTAGTTAGCAAATATGCCCTTTTGTTCACTGAGTCTCCCTATTATTACATTAAGAATTTTGTTTTAATTTTAACCTTGTATATTTGGTCAGCTTTATTTTTAAAAACTTAAAAACTATCTACCATCAATGATTACCTACATAAGATCTTCTCAGATCAAGCTAGTCAGCCATTCACTATGGATATGGAATGGGCTCATAGAACTCTAACCAGATAGCTGAGGGAGAGGAAATAATTTTTCTTCTGATGTGGCTACTGCTAGATTGCAGGCAGCACTAACTAAATTCAGAGGGTGAATTTTAAATAGAAAATGAAGGTGGGAGTGGATGTATTGAAAGTCCAGGAGGAATTGGAATCAGCGGTCTGGATACGATGCTCAAGACATACTATATGCACGTATGGCTTTATCAAAGAATGAATAGCATATTCTTTCCAAAAATATTTTATTCTTTGGGGAAGAATCTTTTATTCTTCTTTGAATTTATTATTAATTAATGGTTATGTTAACATCCCTTGAGCTAAAGCTGAAAGTAAATTCCTTAATGCTTCTATGATTTTCTTTCAATCCAGCAGCAGGAAACTTAATGGAAAATGTAACGTCTTCTTAAGCACAGCAAGGAAGAATGGCCTGAGTAATTCTCACACTTAGTAGGTGAACATTCTGGTCATCATAAAGCCAGTCCCATGTGGCTTACATAGAAAACACCAACTGTTTCTCCTATGTGCATTTATAGGTTGAATCAGGCATCTTCTCAGGGGGAAAAGCAACAGCTTTACATTCTGTGATTTGAATCTAATCCACCAGACTGGCTGTTTTCTTAGGAATAACCTTCTAAGTGTCTGGAGCACTCACAACCATCTGTGATTGTTCTATAGTGAGCTGTGAATTCGACATCAACCCTTACATGATCTTCCACTCTGCTGCACTTAAAACTGAAGATACTGTTTCTAAATTTGTTACTCGAACAAAGAGTTCAGCAAACCATCCCTAAGGAAACTAATGATACCAACATTCATCAGGACACAATTTCTTTGCTGGATCCTCAAGTTTAAATTGTTTCTTAGTTTTGTCCTTCACAAAACATCAACAGTTTTCACACATCTATCAGGTAATTTCTGTTATCCCTGCACAATTCTCCCCTATGCAGCCTGAAAGCTGATGAGAATTCTCCAATAGACTGAAGTCTGATTTTCGTTTAGCATCCAGGTCCAAGTCAGCTCTTCTTTTTTAAATGTTATTTTAATTATGTACAATTAGCACACTACATTAGAAGCAGAGTGAGGAAGGCAGTGTTGTTAAGGAGGTTACATCAACAGGAGAGGAAAAGCAAAGGTATCCCTTAGGATAGTCTAGGTTCTCTGCCATTTAGTTTTTACCCGACAAAATGGGGGTCAGTAAGGCTGAGGCTATCACCATTACAGTCTTAAATTTTAACTCCTTTGTGGGATTCATACCTGTACCTCAATGAAATTATACCATGTTTTTGTTAAGAATGCATAGTAAGTTCTTAGACCGGTTATTTGATATAATTTTAGTATATTCATGTACCCATACAGTCTCAATTCACTCAAGTAAGCTTATAGAGTGGCACCTTTTCTATTTCCAGAAGAAATTCATTTGTCCGTCCTTGCAGCATGTAGGGTACTCAAGTGATTGTGCTATCTACATGTCTACCTAGATACCCAACTGTGCACTTTCAAAATGGAGTCAAAAGATGCCTATAAAATTGGGTCTCTCAGGACAGAGTACAGGCTGAAAATTCATTGTTTTACACAATATGGATCAATATAAAGAAGGGTACAGCCTTTTCTCAATATTACTACATATAACCAGCAATTTGCTTTTCTCATATTAGCTTATGTTCCCTAGTGCACCAATGACCAACTGACCTGAGAATTGGATGCATCTCTTAATTTAACTGGTAGCTTTTAGTTTTCTTAACTCAGTGTGCCATGACTCTCTCTCTATACCATGGATGACTACATGATTTATGCATCCAAAATGTTTTTGTTCTCTAAAATGGCATGAAAGGCCTTTCAATTTTTTAATCAAAGTATTTTTGCAGAAAAAAGAAAAAGTATGTAAGAAGTGAATGTAAAAGGTTTTTGAATACTTGGATTAAAACAAAAACCTCTGGTCAGCAAAAATGAAGATGGGTGCTTAAAATTTCACAAAATTAATATGGAAAAATGTTATGCATATTCAGATGATTAAACTCAATAGTCAATGTTACAAGAACTCAAATCCCACAGGAGACATATCTTTGTACATACCTATGGTGTATTTTCTTGATTAGGTTAATTGACACGGGAATGCCCACCTATTGTGCACCATGTCATTCTGGATGTTGGGATCCTGGGTTCTATAAAAAGGAGAGAGTAAACTGAGGACAGATTGTTCTTGCTTTCTGCTTACAGTTCCTGCCTCAAATATTTTCCCACTCTGACAGACTTTATACCCAAACCATGATCCCAAATAAACTGTCTCTTCTGTAAGTTGCTTTTATTGGGATATTTTATCACCACAACAGGAAAAGAATGAAAGTCAGTTCTTTGCCTGTGAAACAGATAGGAACAGATTTATTTAAAACTGGCCTTGAAAAATACAAGGGATGTTGGCACCTTGCTGGCAGGTCCATGTGAGAGGAGAGCAGTCCTGGTCCTGCTGGTATCTCTCGGACTGAGTGGGATAGTGAGTGTCCATAGACCAAAGAAACCCACTGGGCAAGGAGTTTTGTCGAAGCAGCAACTCAACTTTATTCCATCAGCTGTTGCAGCCCGAGCTACCCCACATTGGGTGTCAAAAATGTTGAGAGCCACTCTAGCCCACATTTGGGGGCCAAAATGTCTTGGACCACTCTGTCAGTGTTGGAACCCGCAGTGCCAAAAGCCTTAGGGACTAACTTGTTAGCCCACACTGCCCCAAGCTGCTCCAGTCAGCAGGTTGGGGTTCAGCAAGAAAAAGAGTGAGGACGGATGCGAAGAATGGAGACCAGACAGAGTGTGATTCAATCTTGTTTATTCTTCAGTCTCTCTTCTTCTCTCAAGTCCCTAGTTTTGAGTCCCTAGTACCTATTTCTTAGTCTCTAGTGCCTCCAAGTTCCAAGTTCCAAGTTCCAAGTTCTAGTCTCGAGCCTCATCCAAGTACAAGTGTCTAATTCTAGTTGCCTATCTTGAGTCTCAAGTGCTTATTTCAAGTGCCTAATACTTAATAATAATTTCCTCTGTCTGCCTCTCGCCTTTTATATGTCTCATTTCTAAGCCATGCTTTTAAGTCATACCCTTATATCTTGTCTCTAAATATAATCCCTAAGTCACGTTCTTAGGTCACACACCTTTAAGTCTCACACACCCAAGGGAAAATCCTGGGTATCTAAAACAAGATGTTATCAGAGTGTGCTCAGCTGTTGTAGGCTGTTGTAATCAAGTCTCTTGTCAGGGTATATGGTTCAAGATGGCTGCAAGGATGTTGGCTCCCCACAATCAGCCTCTCAATTATAAAAACTCAGAGCATAGGGAGGGGGATTTTGGGTAGGGTGAGATGACATAGGACGTGAGGAAGGATATGGGGTAACTGACAGGGCCAATAGCAAAGTTTTACATCAGCAATGGTGAAGCAGAGGCAAAGCCAAACAAGTCTTGCCGAGTCACCTGGTATGGAAGTGACTGAGACTCTCCCATAAGACTGTAGTCCAGCTCAGGTTTGTCCTCAAGGCCCAAACCAGGGCAGAAATGGGGCCCAACAAAGGGAGATTTGATCTCAAAAGATTATGCTAGTGGCTTTGAGTAGTATCAAGTAACAGTAGAAAAAAAACATTGGGTAGAGACATCCTATAGTCATGCTAGAGTTTATAATCTCTTTCATAGTATCAAAATTGACTGCTTGTAGCTAGCTCCCTAGAACCTGTGGAAAAGATTCTATTGAACAACAAGGATTAGAGAGAGGCAGAAAGCTACAAAATGAAGGTAAAGAAGTAACATATTTAAGAGAGTCCCTGATAAAATTGTATATAATTCACAGTCCAACCCAACTCTCTTTCATCAAATTCTTAGTATGTTATTTAAAATGTTATTTATTTATTTTCAAAGACTCATTTAAGGAGGCAGATTAGATCAATGTAGCTTTTTACATGCCACTGGGAACCAATTAAGAAACACATCCTGTTGTGTTTCAGTGGCTATTTTTTAAATTTAATTAACGACTTTTTCTGTCTTTCATGGTTCTTTGTTTTTCCAAAAATATATCTTGGGAATAAACAATTTTTGTCCTAATGAAAAGTTTTATATTATGGCAACTATAGACTTTTTCCTTTGGTAAGGTGAGTCCAACTGCTCAACCTTTTACATAACCTCTTATAACATTTAACTTTGGACTAATGATGTATCTCAGATTTTACTTAAAGACTTAGCTACAATGTAGTGAACTCTAACATAACCTACATATAAATAAACTTTAACTAACTCTTCAGACAAGTATCTTATTTCTGTTTTGTCTTATCAAGACAAACAGAAGCCTTTTATATGACACAGTCTTGTTTCTGCCACAAATTCTTATACACTAAGTTCTTATATACACTTATATACACTTACACAGTTATACACAAAGTTCATATACCCTATCATTGTTACTTTTCTATTGCTATGAATAGATGCCATGTCAAGGGGAATTTATAAAAGAAGGTGTTTTATTAGAGGCCCCTTAAAGTTTCAGAGAGAAGAATAGAGTCTCTGACTATCAGAACAAGGCACATGCTGTAGACAAGCAAGCATGGAGCAGTAGCTGAGTACATTTTATGTTGCTCCTACCTGTACAGATATGGGTCATCACTTGGTATTTGGTAGTTATTCAGGAGGCTTTTCAATGGGGGAGAATTATTCTCCCTATTCAAGTAACCATTGGTAACCTGTAGTAATTCAACTTGGATACAGAGACTTTTGAGTTGTTTTTAAACCTGCTTGATGTGTCAACTGGTATTGTCTTTATTCAGGCATCAATTAAGCTGTTATACGGTGACTATTTTATAAGTGTAGCTTCCTTGTCATATATAGAAGACCCACTCTTGCAGCATACTTCCTGGTCCACTGTCTTTTATAATCATACTTCCCTTCTTTCCTGATGGTAACTGAATCTTAGTTGTAGAGGTTGCATAAATGGATACATCAACTAAAGTTGGATGCCCCTTGGATAGTTCTTTTATGAATTTTAAATAGATGCTGCTTTCTATAGTAGTCTCCATTTTCTGCTTTAAAAAAATCCCTTTTGAGACCAGGTAAAAATTTCTATAGGTAGTTGTCTGTGGAATAAGGATAAGTATTAAAATGCACTAATAGATTCTCTATTAAGATCCAGAATCATTCTAACCCTAGATAGGTTTACAGTAATAGTGGGCACAAATTTTTTCCTATTGAATAGGTCTTAAACTCAATTAGACATCTGTTGATTGCCTATTTTTCATAAGTAGTGATTGACTTTGATTCTGATCATTGAAAGAAGAGTAGGTTGTAAGAGGTTCAAACATCAACTTAGGTCATATTCTATGAAGAAACTTTTAAGCCACATTTAAAAATGTGTGGAGGCAGAGTTTGGTCAAGTAGCAGTATGACTTAGGCTATTTATCCATTTGTTCAGTTTTTCATGTAATCATTGTAACAGCTCTAGAAAATATCTCTCCCTGTGTGTCTGTCTCTCTGTGTTTGTGCACACCCAAGTGCACACATGCATGTGTGCATATGCCTGTTTCCTTGTGTGTGAGTGCATGTGTGTATGCATATGTGTACATGCAAGTGCCTACATGTGTGGGTATGCACACACACGTGTGTGTGTGTGTGTGTGTGTGTGTGTGTTTGTGTGTGTGTAGTGTGCTGCTTTAGGAAACATTGCCAAAGAGAGATTAAATCCCCTTAACCATAATTTAACTGTAAGGTGTCTAACTATCTGGTTAATGAGAAGGAAATTACTGATTCCTTACATTTTTCTAGAATATTCAGCCAGACTATGAATTAAAGTCATACAGATAGTGTATATATACAACCATGTGTACAATATAACAACAGAAAAACACATTTAATTATGTGCATGTGAACAAACATACCACAAAGCTGTGACACTCAAGGAATAGTAAGTTGTCTGAGGGGAGTATATGGAAAAAGGAAAGTATGACAGAAAAGGGAGGAAATATATTGCAAATAAATGTGCTTTATTGTTCAATTAAAAGGCTTAGGAATTAATAAAATGACTTTAAAACAACAGTTTTCTTGAAAAGATACATATACATACAGATTAATTTAAAGCAATAAAGTTTCATCACAAAAGGGCAGATTTCAAGACATTCTACTGTATCTGCACTTTAATGCAACAAACTAGATCTATAGTATATTATATTCTGGTTTTCTAAAATCATACTTTGTAGTGATTGTCCTGAGTTGTAATGCTAATATTTTGCTATTAAGATCTAAAAAGACAGAAAAATGGACAGTGATGTGGGGTAGAAAAAGGCCCAGCAGAATGTAAACTAAAATTTATATGCAAAAAAATGGAACCAAAAGATGCAGCAAGCCCTCTATTAGAGAATGAATTTTTATATATACTATATGTAATATATGATGTATATACTATATAATATGAGTACATTATATAGCATATATAATATATGATAAAATATTATATGTAAAAACATATTTACACATTTTAATTAGATTTCAAATTAGTAGATTGCCATAAGGCTTCTTTATGTATTCTTTGTTTTGAACAACCTATCACTCGTACTCTTATTCTACCTAATCTTGGACATTTCTTTAAAATATTTTTTTGTGTTTTTTTTTTCTAATTTTTATTGGATATTTTATTTACATTTCAGATGTAATCTCCTTTCCCCTCCACACAGGAACTCCCTATCCCATATGTATACATTTATATTATATATAAAATTTATGGGAATTTGAATAGGAGTACCGGACATGGAGGGAGGGAACAATACTTCTCCCAGAAGACACTGGTTATTAATGAAAATCTCAATGTCAAGACATGAGATACACACTTAGAAGTAATTTGTTAAAGAGTCACCAAGAGCACTGGAAACAATACAGATTACTATCATTGCTCTTGGTTTCTCATCAACTAAAGTTTAAGGCCCTTTTGCAAAAAAAAAAAAAAAAAAAAAAAAAAAAAAAAAAAAAAAAAAAAAAAAAAAAAAAAATAATGGCAGGGTGTTGCAACCGGCTCCACTCTACCTGGCTCGAGACAAAAGACTTAAAAAGCCTGGTTAGTTACTATGTTGCAGCCTGCTCCTCTCTGCCTGGCTTCAAACTGCTACTCCTGTCTTCGGGTCAGGGTCTAGAGGGAGAGAGTGAGGATGAGGAGAAAAGGCGCAAGGAATGGAGACAAGACAGATGTTCTGATCAAGTCTCTGATCAAGTCTCTTTATTTGAAGGGAAATCTAGGGTATTTATACACTTTTGCCATGCCCCTGGTAGGCGCATGTATATGACTTAAGCCTTGGAGGCGTGGCTAGTATGTGAATAGCTGCTCTCTAGCCGCTTTCTGCTAAGTCGTCTCCCAACAGCAGGGCATAGAGAATAAACCGCAAGCTGACCAGATAACTCTTTTAACTGGTATACTTACACAGTAACACAACGTGCTATGCAGGCCTTTAAGAAAGGAAACATCAATGGTCTTGCACAGTGCTGTACCCATGGTATAGTACTGACATGCTGGTAAGATGTGCCAGTTGGTATAATAGTGGCATAATGGTCATGGGGTAACCAGCTGCTTTCTGGTTAGATATGAAGATTAATCCACAGAAGAGATTTCATGCCTTATTTTACAGAGCTGACCAAAAACCCATGAATTATAGGGCTAGTAGAGGAACCTACTGTTTCATTTGTTTGTTTGCAAAGTAGCCATGCTGAATGGATCTCTAAATATTTATGTTTATACCCATAGATTTATGTTGGTCTTAAATTTGATCAGAGAAGCTTTTTTCAATGGTTAATATATGAATCTCAAAACTAGCTAAATTGCAAAGTATAAATAAGACGAAGAACTATGTTCTGATTGGGTCATCTATTTCACATCCCATTATCCAATGATCAGGGCCAGAAACAATATGATAGCCAGTGACTGGAGAGAAGAACTGGGAAACGCAGATTTCTAGACAAGACATGGCTGTCATACAAATTAATTCATAGCAGCTGTAGTTACCTACGCAAGATCAAGCTAGACAAGATTCCAGCATAGATGGATGAGAGGGCTACGAGGAGCCCCACCCTTTCAAAGGAGCTTTAGCAGCTTTTAGGAATTGACCTGTGTTGAAGGAAGAAGAGCCACTCTCCTTTGAAGCTAAATGTAATATTTTGGTGATTGGTAGTTTGCTTGTGTTCCAGTAGATGGGTTTACACCCGTGTGCTTATTAGCAGCACTGATTGGACTCAGGGGGCTATTAAAAACTACTAAATCCCCATGAGCTAAGAGAAACACTTGATAAGGGATGCTAGGAGAAGGTGGGAGAAGGTAGGGGGATATGAAATTTTGAGAAATAAACATTTTTTATGAAGATATTAAATTTCTATATTCTTCTACCATCTATTATTAAAAATTTAAAGCTAAATACTTGTAATGTTTTATGATAATTATATATAAGAATATATATATATTATAATGTGACTCAGCATTCCAATTCAACTAAATGAATTTCTCTTTATTTATTCATTTTTATAGTCTAAAGAAACTTATTATAAATCTTCAAACAGCTAGCTAAATAGGGCCGAATTAATTTAGTATTTCACAACTTATTGTAAACATTCTAAGTGAAAATATAATGTCATCGAATAAAGAGTAAGCTTTCTTTTGAAAAAAAAAGAGAATGTTTTACAAACATAGTGTAAAAATACAAAACTGCTAGGCATAAGATGAGCACGTTATTCTTATCCAACCCTTTGTCTAGGCTTCTCTTACCTGTGTGACCATGAATTTCATGGCCCTTAATTGTATCAGATATTGAACAACACAAAATATAAATATAATAGCTTAAATTAACCTCTCAGGACTATCTGCTGTCCAGTACTCCTTCATATGGTGCAAGTTACATGCCAGGAAACTTAACATGAAGTAACTGACTTTAACATTAAAAATATTTCTCTCAAATGGTGGCATAATTCTCAGTCCCACCTCCAAGCCCATATCTGTATCCTACTGCCCTGTGATGTAAAATTCATTCTAATCACTACCCAGACAGATCCCCTGTTGCAATATGCTTAATAAATTATTTTTCCCTTCTAGGCTAAAAGGTATATTCATTTATCACCCACCAGTCCCCTCTCTGCTAACTCCCTTATCCTCTCTTGCTACTTTTCCATGTTAATATCTTTCCTATATCAATGACATTTATAACACACTACTTTAGTCCTTTTGTATTGTCCTGATATATTTCACCAAATCCTGAAAATTAACTGATATAAATTACATATTATGTTCTTTATTTATGCCTACCTTCTCCCAGAAACATTTGACTAACAAAATAAGCATCTGACACCAGAATTCTGGTAGTGCTGGTAATACTGTACTGCCAATTTGACACTCATTGTACATACAAATAGATATATGATTATCTAATACATTTGTATAGTTTTGTTCCTGTATTGTATTACATGTACAAGTCTTGGATTACTCTTCCTTGTGTTTAGTCCTATAATGTGCAGAGGTAAATTATGAAATTTGTTCATAATTATTATAATTAAAAATACTTAATTCAGCCATAGTAATGTTCATTTTATGGGTATAATTTCTGTAGCTCAGATCCTTGTTAATTTGCAAAAAGGACCTTTTTTCTATTTCAGTATTTATTTGTTATTACCACATTTCTATTCAATAATATACTCTGAATGCTGTGTATAGTTTCATAAAGCATGAGAAAGGCATAACAGCTATAAAATATAAGTAAAACTGGCTGAAATAAAATATTTCTAAGTATTTCAGAAGTGCACAGGATTGCTGCCTTGCCTAAAGATGTAAAGGCACTTTCTTATTTCCCCCTTGCATATTTGTTATGATGCTTTCTGACAGTATTGCCGAGGGACTAAGGAATAAATGTGACAGATGCCTTGTATCTGTATTCAAACAGTGTCTATACATAGTACATGAAGCAGACTGCAGTATTATTGGTTTGTTCATTTACACTGTTGACAGGATGGATGCTGATGACCACAGCCAGATCCATTGGGCCATTGAGAGGTCATGCATGCTTTCAGGCTTTCAGTGTCTTTGAAGAATTGACTCTTTCTTACATTTTAATTTTTAATATTTCTAGCTTCAGTTTTTTAGGTCACAAAATCCATGTAAACATCCTTATAAGTTATTATAAATGCCTATAATTAGATATGTGAACATTATTGTCCTGATAGCATTCTGTAGCAAGAATATCATAAATGCATGGTTTAACCTGGTTATAACTCTTCTTCCCCAATTCCTTTCTTTTTCCCAATTTCTCTCTTCTTCCTTCTCCCTTCATTTCTAGCCCCTTCCTTCTCTTTCTCTCACACACTTTCTCCCATTCTCAGTAATGGTTTCACTATGTAGCTTCAGATGCTCTCAAAAATATGATGTTACTGCATTTACTCCCTACCAAGGAAAGGAATTATAGGCATACATTCCTAGGTTCAATTTAGAAAGGTTCTTTTTATTGAACATAGTTTTTTTTCATGTAATATATTCAGGTTTTATTTTTTCCTTCCCTCAACTCTTCCAAGAAAAATTCTTAAAGCAAATTAAAGGAAAGAACCTGGTCATGGATATTCTAATAAAACTGAGCACAAGAAGAAGATCTTAAATCCAATCATATAAAGAAGATACAGGACTTTAAAGAAGACATGAATAAATTCAATAAGGAAAGAAAGGAAAAAACATTCAAACAGATAGAGGCATTAAAAGAGGAATCAAAAATATGTAGAAATACAGGAAAATATAATCAAACAGGTGAAGGATGTGAATAAGATTGTCTAAGACTTGAAAAGGGAAATAGAAGGAATAAAGAAAACACAACCTGAGGCAGTCCTGGAGATGAAAAACCTAATGAAAAATAACAGGAACTATAGACGTAATCATCACCAATATGATACAGGAGATGGAAGAGAGACTGTCAGGGGTAGAAGATATGACAGAAGTTAAATATATCGGTCAAAGAAAATGAAAATCTAAGAGGTTCATGACACAAACATTTAGGAAATTTGGGACACCATGAAAAGCTCGAAGCTAAAAATAATAGGAAAAGAAAGAGAAGATGCCTAGCTCAAATGCGCAGAAAACATCATTAATAAAATCATAAAAGAAAGTTTCCCTAACCTAAAGGCAGACGTGCTTATAAATGTACAAAAAGCTTACAGAACACCAAATAGATTGGGCCAGTAAAGAAAATTCTACTGACATGCAATAAGCAAAACACTAAATGTTTAGAACAAAGAATTTTGTTAAGCAATGAGGAAACCATATAGATTTTTTCAAATTTCATTGTTTCTATTTAGAAACTGAAAAACACATAAACCAATTTACATCAAAAATGTCTCTTTAATCAAAGATTTCATAAATTTAGAACTTAAAATGTATAAATGAGCCACATAAAATGCCTACATTGCTGTCAACAAACTCATTCAGACTGTTAAATGTGCATCAAAATGGATACCTTTTAGACACCCATATTTAATTTATGTCACTGAAATTGTCATTGGTTTGGCTTGAAAGGCAGGCAGGCATGTAGGCATGTTTATGATTTTGGTTTTTTTTTTTTTTTTTTTGGTTTTTCGAGACAGGGTTGTTTCTCTGTATAGCCCTGGCTGTCCTGGAACTCACTCTGTAGAGCAGGCTGGCCTCCAACTCATAAATCTGCCTGCCTCTGCCTCCCAAGTGCTGGGATTAAAGGCGTGCACCACCACTGCCCGGCTCATTTCAAAGTTTTTGTCTTAATTTTATTTTAATGTTTGGCTTATTCATTTTATATCTTGCTCACTGCCTTCTTTCTGCTCCCTACCTCCCACAACCCTTCCCACATCCCCCATTCCTCCTCCCCTTCTCCTCTGAGCAGGTGCTCCCTGTACCCCTTCACCATCCTTGCATTTCTTGTCTCTGCATGGGCAGGTACTTCCTCTCCCTCTGAAGCCAGAAAAGGCAGCCCAGCTGGTAGAACATATCACATATACAGGCAATGTGGCTTTTGGGATAGCCCCCTTTCCAGTTCTTTGAGACCCACATGAAGTCCAAGCTACACATCTGCTACATCCTAAAGGGAAGGCCTAGGTCCAGCCCGTATATGTTCTTTGGTTGGTGGTTCAGACACTGAGAGTTCCAAGGGTCCAGGTTAGTTGACTCTGTTGGTCATCCTGTGGAGTTCCTATTCACTTTTGGGTCTGCAATTGTACCTCCTCTTCTATAAGAGTCCCCAAGCTTCATCCACTGTTTGGCTGTGGGTGTCTGTATCTGTCTGAGTCAGCTGCTGGGTGGAGCCTCTGAGAGGACAACATGCTCCTGTTTGCAAGCATTACAGAGTATCATTAATAATGTTAGGAACTGGTGCTTTTCTATGGGATGGGTCTCAGTTTGATTGGCCATTCCCACAGTCTCTAGTCCATTCCCCTTGCCAGCATTTCTTGTAGATAGCATAAATTTTGGTTTGAGAGTTTTGTGGGTTTTTAATTGGATTATTTGGTTTGTTGATGTCTAACTTCTTGAGTTCTTTGTAAATTTTGGATATTAGCCCTCTGTTTCTGACTCTGCAGGATGTCATTTTGTCCTGTTGACAGTGTCTTTTGCCTTACAGAAGCATTGCAGTTTCATGAAGTCCCATTTATCAATTGCTGATCATAGTGAGCCATTCGTGTTCTTTTCAGGAAATTATCTCCCGTACCAATGCATTCAAGTGTATTTCCTACTTTCTTTTCTATGAGATTCAGTGTGTCTGCATTTATGTTGAAGTCTTTGATTCACTTGGACTTGAGTTTCATGCAGGGTGATAAGTATGGATCTATTTTCATTCTTCTACCTGTATAAATCTAGTTAGTCGAGCATCATTTGTTGAAGATGCTCTTTTATTTTTCCATTGAATTGTTTTGGCATCTTTATCAAAATCAAATGTTCATAGGTGTGTAGTTTAATTTTGGGGACTTGAATTCGATTCCATTGATCAACATGTCTGTGTCTGGACCAATCACATGTAGTATTAAACACTATTGCTCTGTAGTGTAGTATAGTGTAGGACAAGGCTGGTGATTCCTCCTGAAGCTCTTGTGGTGTGTGTGTGTGTGTGTGTGTGTGTGTGTGCGTGTGTGTGTGTGTGTGTGTATAGATAGATATATAGATAGAGAAATCCCAATTTACAAAATACTCTGAAACAGTCTGAAAACAAAAAAAAAAAATGGTGTTTATAATCTGCTACCTCCATAGTCTTAGGAAATCAAATTTACTGAATGCTAATCTCCTATGCTCATGGATAAGGCAAATTAACATAGTAAAAATAACCACTTTACCAAAAGCAATCTACAGACTCAGTGTAATCCCCATCAAAATTCCAACACAATTTTTATAGACCTTGAAAGAGCAATTTCCAACTTTATATGAAAAACAAACAAGCAAAACATAATAGCCAAAACAATTCTAACAATAAAAGAACTTCAGGGGGAATCACCATTCCGGACCTTAAGCTATATTTCCAAATTTTAAACCTAATAATAGAGCTAGTGAACTGCATCTGTGGTTAAGGATTCTTGCTATCAAGCTTGAAACCCCACATGCAGAAACTAAAGGACTGACTCCCACAAGTTGTCCTCTGTTCTAGACACATACACAGTGATATGCATGTGACCTAATCCCACTCACACAAAAGAAACAAAAACAACACAAAGAAATTCAAATGAAATAAACAGGGAGTTTATAAAACTGAAAGTATTTATTTATGCCTAAAATATACACACCTCTAAAAATAATACAAAAAATACCTAGAAAGTCATTTACTGTGGTTTCTCTATTTATAGATATGCTTTCTGGTAGATGATCTGCATGTTTGACTCCTTTTTAAAATTCTTACGTTTTTCCTTCAGGAGAGATAGATGAATGTAAGAGACATTTTCTGAAGTGGTACACTAGAATTTTCTCACATCCTCTCACCAGATGAAAAACAACCATTATTGATGGATGACTCCTGTGCTCTGTGAAACATTAAGTACAATTAGTCATAATTTTTTTTCAATTTGAATGCTAGATTTTGTTTTTCTGTGCCACAGACTCATTCCCAAAGAGGACCCAGCTGTTACTCTTTTGCTTCAGGGACATTCTCTGAGAATTCAATAGATTTAGCTTCAATTCAAAAAATGGAAAGCATTGGATTTGTAACAATAATTATGTATCTTTCCAGGGCTCTTATGATAGCAACCCAAAGAGAAGAGTAGTAGTAATTGGTCAGATTCATCCAAAGGGTAAATTTATTCTCAAAACATCTTTTTGCAGTGGGCAAGTATCCATTAAACAGATGGGCAAATAGGCACAGTGTTAGAATAATATGAATTCCTAACATTTGAATGGCAATGTTAAAAAATATATTGAATAAACACCTTCTCTAAATTCACATTCAAAAAGCTCAGGTTAGGTAAGGCTAGTGATCCAAAGTTTAGGCCAAAAATAATATCTACTTCTTTCACTAAGTAGTTTCCTCTCAAAGTTGTAGCAGTGAAAGATATATAATTAATGATGGATACTGACTCCTGAGGACTTTTTCCCTTAGAAGAGAAAGATGATTCTTTGGTGTACTTTTCTGGAAATGTATGCTTAATCATCCTAACTTATTTAGAGAAAATAAGGGATTTTTCCTCTCTCTTTAAATTGCTCCATGTGTCCAGGTTAACTGTACACTGTCTTTATCATTAAAGTGTTACTATGATTTTAAGGCAAAAATTCCACCTCCAATAATCCCAACAATCTAGAATCTATCATCCATCTAAGTATTACCAAGGTCTGAATATGGACTATTTCCTACTCCCCTGTCCTTGTGATTACCATTTAAAAATTTTCAGGAGAGTTTATTGTATCGATCTACATTGTTAGATAGGTTGTATACTAGTTTTAAATGTATCTGTTATACCAGGCAGCTTCCTGGGAAATGTTTTCATATTCAAGTGATTAGCTTCTAAGTCAGGAAGCAGTGGTATTTTGCTTTTTCAGAAAGTCTCTGGAGAGGTAGAAATCCAATGAACATTAGGAGCAGTTTAGAATATCATGTGTCCATCCAGGGATAGAGATATGATTCAGATATTTGCAACATTGCTGTTTCACTTGCTCATCTTACAAGCTGCTGATTAGGGAAACAGATCTGTCTCAATGATATTCATGTCCACTTATATCTATCTTGGCACCTCAAACCAACATACTAGTGACCTGTAGTTACAAAAGACTAGGAATAAAATAAAATTACGTAAAAATAAACGTCAAGCATTTACTTTATACATGTGTAGTGCTTCTATTTTTATTTTTTCTTCTCATACAATACATATACCAACTGCAGCCTCCACTCCCTCCACTCTTCCCAGTGCCCACCATCAACCTCTTCTTTCCCCCAGATCCACTATTTCTATTTCCCTTCAAAATAGAGTAGGCATTCAGGTGATATCAGCTGAATATGGCACAAGATGCACATACATATGTTCACTACCAGTGTGCCTGGTACCCAGGAAGGTGAGAGGAACATGTCAGGTTTTGAGGAAAGAGAGTTATAGGTAGTTGTGAGCCAATATGTGGGTTCTCAGACCCAAAACCAGGTCATCTTCAAGAGGAGTTAACCATTGAAGCATCTCTCCAACCCTAATAAACCTTTTTTTTTTTTTTTTTTTTTTTTTTTTTTTTTACAAAAGGAAGGAGCACCTTTGAAGAATTAAAGCAGACACATTGACAAATCCTTTGTAGGGAGCTCAGAGTCCTGAATTAGTGATGTTATAAGTGAATGTCTAATTTGACATGGGCATGGCCATGTTGATGATTCATTCCCAAAGCCTCAGTTGAAGAAACCATTACCTATACAAGCCATGGTCAAGAGAGTCAAAATGTTCTTTTGTGGAAGTCTGAATGTTTATAGATGATTGATCAGTGTGTTGTAAAGAACAGCAACTGCAGTTTTCATCTTCTAGATGTTTACAACCAGAAACTGATTGCAAATAGAGACCTCCTACAAAACTAGCTAAACCATCCATTGTGCTGTATCTAATAAACATGCTAAAGTTCCAGGTTGCCATGGAAGCATCACTGCTAGAGAACCCTACCTGATCCTAGGTATATTGTATGTGTGTCTCTCCTGTCTTTATTTTCTCACCTCCTCTAGGCAGGATTCAGGGACCTAGGTCAAATGGGACTTGCCAGTTTTATGTTTTCTATGTTTTAATATCTATAAAATTTACTCTTTTGGTTGAGTATTTATGTGTGCACATGTGTATATGGATGCCTGTTCATGTGTATGGAGGGCAGAAGTCAAGATCTATTAGGAGCCATTCACTATCGATTATTATTATTATTATTATTATTATTATTATTATTAATTGTAGACAAAGGTTTCTCATTAGCTTCAAATTCATCATGGGAGCTATATAGGCTAACCAGTTAACCCATGGGTCCATCAGACTTTGCCTTTCAGAAATGTCAGGCTTGGTATTGAACTCAGGATCCCATGTTTGCAAAGTAAGAACTTCTCACCAACTCTGTTCATCAGTATTGAAACATGAAATACTTTGATATTTAGAACTCATTATTTACATTAAATGATAACAGTTTCCTAATTTTTTGTGTACATTTGGGTTAGTTTCCCAAATGTATTCTGGGCACTTCTGTATGATGTGAAGACCATACAAACAAGATGTTCCCTTTGATCCACTTTCATTCACTTCTTTTTCCAAGCAGGCCCACAGTAGAGTTTCTCTTCTTAGGGCACTTTGAAGACAGCCAAGGAGATATTAGAGGGTTAAATATAAAGTTGGATATATTAAATAATCTTCAAGTGAGGGTTGACAATTGAATAGGGAGTTCTGGAAAAATGTTTTACTTTTTAAAGAAGTTTAATCATATTTATAATATTGAAGATGAAAATGGAGAGGAATGAATATTTATTAAGAATGGAACAGTGTTAATATGTTTAATGAGAGAGTTCAAAAAATACTACCCCCAAATAGGATCCTTTAGTATGTTGATGGCTGCAAACACAGGGGCCAGTAGCTACAGCCCATATAAGGGAGTGTTTTTGAACTCAACTAATCTGCTTAAAATCATAGCTTCCAAAATGAATAAAACTGTCCTGAATTCCCTCTCTGAAAATATCATGCAGTATGGTATAATACAAGAGAGGAGGCTCCTGCCCAGACAGACTATTACAGGCTGCCACCTGTCATGTGGGCTGTTCGGACACCTTTTATAACCTGAGACACTTGAAGAGGAAGCAAGATCTATTCACCATGCATTTCCTTCTTGTACTATCCCATAGCTTATCTTCTCACTGCTTTTCCCAGAATCCCTTTGCCTTCTTCATTCATCTCTGTAGTTCAGGATGCTATATCACCTCATCTTCCTAGAGTTCCATATAATTTCACAGTCCTGCCCAAATATAATTAAATGTGATTTTCTTCATGTTAAACTGTCTACTGCCAGTTTCTTTCAAAGTAATTATCAAATCCTCCTAAAATAAAGGAAAAGCTTTTCCTCCCCCCTACAGTTCTCAGCTTGCATACATTTCATCTTATGTTTTTCCTTGAAGAAATAAGAAAAATAAAGGTGAAATGAGGGAGGCAGAATGGGAGGAGGGGTTGTGTGAGCCAGTACTGGGAGGAAAGGAGACCTGATATTATGATGTAAAGTGAACAAATAAATTAAAACAAACAAACAAAACCCCCCAAATCATTGTCTATACATGTTTTTTCTCTAAAGCCTTCTGTGCTGAAAACCCATACATATTGGTGGTCTTAGGTTATTTGTTTGATCCAATTATTTTTCATATTGGATGTGTAAATGAAGGGTGAAGTATGTCAAAGCAGCTAAAACATTACTTAGCCTATGATACTTACTAAAGTAATATGAAGGCTGATGTTTATTGGCAAAAGTCTGCCAGTGTCAGAAACTGAAGTATTTGTTCTGAAATGAAAATTGGGTTTCATTTTTTTAAAATTTTTTTAAATTAATCATTTTATTTATTTACATTTCAAATTGTATCCCCCTTCCTGATTTCTCCTCCACAACCCCCCATCCCATCCTTACTGTCTCCTCTCACCTTTGCATCTATGAGGGTACCTGACCAATACAGATGCAAATACTCACAGCCAACCATTAGATTGAGCCCCAGGGACCTCAATGGAAGATCCAGGGAAAGGACTGAAGGAGCTGAAGGAGATGGCAGCCCCATAGGAAGAACAATATCAACGAACCAGGTTTCACTTTCATGCGACCTAAAGAGGACAAATAGGACATCAAACTGACTAGTGGTAGAAATGAAAAAAAAATTAAAAGTATGTTTTAAGTGAATTATCTGTGCCCCTATATGTGCTTTATATATGTCACAGTTTCATATTTTTTCTAGCCATTCCCAATTTTTGTTATACTGATCTGGAAAGCATATTCTAGTTAAATGCTATGATATGCATCTTTCATAGGCATAGTTCAAATAATTTGTTCATATGACCACTATTCACTATTTCTGTTTTTATTTTGAGAGTATCATAATTTTTTCCTATTTTGGTTATGTCATTTTACTATTCTTTTATCCAGTTTTAAAACTAGTTTTAAAACCTAGTGCATTGTGTAAATCTAAATGCATTCTTCTACATTTAGCTGACCATATACATACTATACCATTCTGTATATACATAATATACCATTCATATGTCATTCTGTAAGTAACTCCACATTTATGCATTTTTATTACTTTCACATTGGATTTCTTCAACAAATTAATTTAAATGTTTGGACTTATAACTACATTCATCTACAATTGACTTTACCATTATTAAGTTGTTATAAGTTCCAGAGTGTAAATAGAATCTTGTTATTTCAAAAATTAGATTAATTTATTATTATTATTAAAATTTATTTTTTGCCAACAACCACATATTCAAAGACATGATCAAATTCTTTAAATGTTTCTAGACTATCATTCTCTCTTGGTGGAAAGAGTAACTCTTCATTTAAATCAAACTTACTGAAGGGATTATAAAGTTATGTATCATCTTATTTGTTTTGATCTTCTTACTACATAAAATATTTAAAGATATATACTAATAACTTTCACTGTATCTGTGTCATTAATGCTATTTTCAATGTTACTTTCTTTTAAATTAAAACATTTGATACTATTGTTTATTGCTATTGTCACTCGATATGAAAAACATACAGTCAGGTTACTTACAATCATACTACCTTTCATTTCAATTGATGTATTTGAACTTTAATTCTTCTTTCAGTTACTACTAATTTTGGCTTTTAATATTTTTGCATTGCACAAGTGCTCCTTGGCCTATTTCCTGTTTTCAGAATTTCTTGACAGCAATATTTTGAGAGTTTCTCATAGTATGCACTTCTTACGTAATCTAAAGGT